>NW_027361694.1:2455000-2972500 GCF_039654945.1 Dendrobates tinctorius | reverse complement strand
CTCGGGTTTTATCCGAGTATCTGGGGCGTGCTCAGATAATATGTTAAAGTCCCTGCGGCTGCATGTTTCGTGGCTTTTAGATTGCCTCAAGACATGTGTGGATTGCCTAACAAATAGGTAATTCCCACATGTGTTATGACTGTCTTAGGCCTCTTTCACACATCAGTTTTTTGCCTTCAGGCGCGATCCGGCTTTTTTTGGAAAAAACGGATCCGGCAAAATGCAATGCCGGATCCGTTTTTTCCCCATTGACTTGCATTAGCGCCGGATCGCGCCGGATGGCATTGCGTTTCATCCGTTTTTTGCCGGATCCGGCAACTTGTCTCATTCCGGCGTCTTGAAAAAACGTCTACTGTAACGTTTTTTTGTCTCCGGCGAAAAAGCCGGAAGCGCCGGATCCGGCGCTTCCAGCTTTTTGCTACAATGAAAGTCTATGGGCGCCGGAATGCGCCGGATCCAGAAAAAGACGGATCCAGCAACCGGATCCGTTTTTTTTAAGTCTGCGCATGCTCAGATCCAATTGGCCAGCCGCCAGGAACAGAGACGGATCCAGCAAAAAAACGGATCCGTTTCTACAGTTCTCCAAAATTTATGCCGGATCCGTTTTTTCTAAAAAAAGCCGGATCCTGCCTGACGGCAAAAAACTGATGTGTGAAAGTAGCCTTAACAGCTGCGTATCATGCATTTTTTTCAGAGAGGTCATTTTCCCCAAATTGAAAGTCCATTCAGACCGCAGAGGATGTGAAATCTTAGGCTAGTTTCACATTAGCGTTTTTTTGCGCAGCGCATCGGGCGCATAAAAAACGCAAAGAAAAACGCAAAACAAATGCGCGTTTTTTTAACGTCATGCGCACGCTGATGTGTAAAAAAAACGCAGAGCTGTTTGCGTTTTACATGCGTTTTTTGCATGCGTTGGCGTTTTTTATGCGCATGCGTTTTTAAGTGTGACGTTTTTTCCATTGTCTAGAGAACATTCTAGACTTGTTTAACTCAAAAACGCATGCGCAAAAAAACGCAAGCGTGCGCAAGACCATGCGCACGCATGCGTTCCCATAGGCTCCAATGTGGCGTTTTTGCGCATTCCGTGCGCAAGCGTGCGCATGCGTTTTTTTGACGAGACAGGGCGGAACCAAAAATGCAACATGTTGCGTCTGGCGCGCCTGGCGCAAAAGACAAAAAAACGCATGCGCACGAAAACGCAAGTATGCGCAAGACCATGCGCACGTCATGTTAAGTATAGGTGCGCAGTGCGCATGCGCACGGGTGCGCACGATGCGCTGCGCACAAAAGCGCTAATGTGAAACCAGCCTTAGAAATGTAAAATGCAAGAAATAAAAAAAAGTACTTATACTCTCCGTAAAGCTCACCTCTCTGGTCTCTCTGCTCCTCACCGTCTGACACATATCATGCAGCAGCGGGTACTGAAACATATTATCCAAGCACACCCGAGATATACAGATAACACCCGAGCAGCAAAGAATAGATGGATCACATACATTAAATACAAATAGAATAGGTATATATACAGATGTCTGTGACAAATACAATTAGTACAGTGTGTGTGTGCAGCTTACTGTACATGTATTTAATTAATAAAAGATAATTTTTGTGAAAAAAATGGCGTGGGCTCCTGCATTGTTTTCATAATTAGCAGAGGGAAAGCCGATGGCTGGGGACCAATGTTTATGGCCTATTAAGGGGGTAATACCTATGGAGAGTTCTAGGCTATTAATATCAGCTCACAACTGTATACTTAGCCTTTACTGGCTATTAAAATGGGGAACCCTAAAAAATGATGTAGGGTCTCCCTATAATTAATAACCAGCAAAGGCTATGCAGACAGCTGTGGGCTGATATTAATAGCCTAGGAAGGGACTATGGATATTGGCCCCTCCAAGCTAAAAACATCAGCTCTCCACCGCCCCAGAAAAGGCGCATCTCTAAGATGCACCAATTCTGGCACTTAGCCTCGCTCTTCCCACTTGCCCAGTAGTGGTGGCAAGTGAGGTTATAGTAGGGGGGTTCGTGTCACCTTTGTATTGTCAGGTGACAACAAGCCCCGAGGTTAGTAATGGAGAGGCGCCAATAAGATGCCCCCATTACTAACCCCATAGTCACATAGTATGAAAACACAGACACCCACAATACAGTCCTTTAATTGAAAGAATGACACAGACTTCTTTAATAAATCTTAATTAAACCATACTTATGACCTCGCCCATTTCACTGACACCTATTGTCATCTGCAAGAGTTAAACATAAAAAACAACAATATTCCTCATTTTTCCACAGAGATGCTGCTTATCATTTGTCCCTTGACGGGTCTAGCTCTGGATGGCAGGCTGCATGAGGCGACCGAACACCCTGTTAACCAGCAGAGACACTAAGCAGCGTGTGCTCAGTGTTTCCCTGTGAACTCCTATTCCCTATCTGAGGGCACCACAAGTGTGAGAAAGTTCTCCTGCTCGAAGTGCCACCAGACAGGTCTTGCGTGTTCACAGCAAATTAACGCACTTCACCTTCTTGACATCAGCGCAAGCACCGTGGGAAATTTTCTTAGAGATGTGTCTTTTCTAGGGTGTCTGAGAATTGATGTTTTTAGCCTGGGGGGCCATTATCCATGGCCCCTTCCCAGGCTATTAACATCAGCCCGCAGCTGTTTGCATAGCCTTTGCTGGTTATTAATTATTTTTAGGGCCCACCATTTTAATAGCCAGTAAAGGCTAAGTATACAGTTGTGAGCTGATATTTATAGCCTGGGAAGCCCCATGGGTATTACCCCATCCCAGGCTATAAACATTGGCCCTGAGCCGTCGGTTTTCCCTCTGTTGGCTACAAAAATTACACAGGAGCCCACCCCAATTGTTTCAGAAAAATTAACTTTTATTAATTAGATACATGTACAGTAAGCTGCACACACACTGTACCGGTGATCGCTGATAGCTGCTACTGTGCAGGAGCCGATGGCGCCATCTTGGCAGAGGAAAATTTATTTCCTCTACAAATATGGCACTGCCGCTGCCTGCCCAGTAGCAGTGATCGGGCCACCAATAACTGCTACTGTGCAGGCACGTACGGCTCCATTTTCAAACAGATTTTTTATTGCATGAATTTCAGGCTAACCTAAGACAAATGATTTACAAATTATATATGTGATCAGGCTGCAGCGCAGACAACACCACTGACATCTGCCTGCAGAAGGGGATTTAAAAAAAAAAAAATATATATATATATATATATAATATTCATTATTAAATCAACATGTGTCCTACTACAAAGGGGCACTTCACAGATAATGATACAACCAATCCCATATATGGTACGTACAGGACAAAGGAAAAGATCCCACAACTTATCAATATAAAACCAATAACTACAGTACAAAGTGGATAACTGCACAGGGTGAGTACCAATCCAGTGATAATCTGTAATAGTTATACCACCACAGTGTACAGTGGGGAAAAAAAGTATTTAGTCAGTCAGCAATAGTGCAAGTTCCACCACTTAAAAAGATGAGAGGTGTCTGTAATTTACATCATAGGTAGACCTCAACTATGGGAGACAAACTGAGAAAAAAAAATCCAGAAAATCACATTGTCTGTTTTTTTTCATTTTATTTGCATATTATGGTGGAAAATAAGTATTTGGTCAGAAACAAAATTTCATCTCAATACTTTGTGATATATCCTTTGTTGGCAATGACAGAGGTCAAACGTTTTCTGTAAGTCTTCACAAGGTTGCCACACACTGTTGTTGGTATGTTGGCCCATTCCTCCATGCAGATCTCCTCTAGAGCAGTGATGTTTTTGGCTTTTCGCTTGGCAACACGGACTTTCAACTCCCTCCAAAGGTTTTCTATAGGGTTGAGATCTGGAGACTGGCTAGGCCACTCCAGGACCTTGAAATGCTTCTTACGAAGCCACTCCTTCGTTGCCCTGGCGGTGTGCTTTGGATCATTGTCATGTTGAAAGACCCAGCCACGTTTCATCTTCAATGCCCTTGCTGATGGAAGGAGGTTTTCACTCAAAATCTCACGATACATGGCCCCATTCATTCTTTCATGTACCCGGATCAGTCGTCCTGGCCCCTTTGCAGAGAAACAGCCCCAAAGCATGATGTTTCCACCACCATGCTTTACAGTAGGTATGGTGTTTGATGGATGCAACTCAGTATTCTTTTTCCTCCAAACACGACAAGTTGTGTTTCTACCAAACAGTTTCAGTTTGGTTTCATCAGACCATAGGACATTCTCCCAAAACTCCTCTGGATCATCCAAATGCTCTCTAGCAAACTTCAGACGGGCCCGGACATGTACAGGCTTAAGCAGTGGGACACGTCTGGCACTGCAGGATCTGAGTCCATGGTGGCGTAGTGTGTTACTTATGGTAGGCCTTGTTACATTGGTCCCAGCTCTCTGCAGTTCATTCACTAGGTCCCCCCACATGGTTCTGGGATTTTTGCTCACCGTTCTTGTGATCATTCTGACCCCACGGGGTGGGATTTTGCGTGGAGCACCAGATCGAGGGAGATTATCAGTGGTCTTGTATGTCTTCCATTTTCTAATTATTGCTCCCACAGTTGATTTCTTCACTCCAAGCTGGTTGGCTATTGCAGATTCAGTCTTCCCAGCCTGGTGCAGGGCTACAATTTTGTTTCTGGTGTCCTTTGACAGCTCTTTGGTCTTCACCATAGTGGAGTTTGGAGTCAGACTGTTTGAGGGTGTGCACATGTGTCTTTTTATACTGATAACAAGTTTAAACAGGTGTCATTACTACAGGTAATGAGTGGAGGAAAGAGGAGACTCTTAAAGAAGAAGTTACAGGTCTGTGAGAGCAGAAATCTTGATTGCTTGTTTCTGACCAAATACTTATCTTCCACCATAATATGCAAATAAAATGAAAAAAAAACAGACAATGTGATTTTCTGGATTTTTTTTTCTCAGTTTGTCTCCCATAGTTGAGGTCTACCTATGATGTAAATTACAGACGCCTCTCATCTTTTTAAGTGGTGGAACTTGCACTATTGCTGACTGACTAAATACTTTTTTTCCCCACTGTATATCAATATTAATTAGTATACTAGAGTCTACTAGCAAAGAAAACAATTTTAAACTCCTAATAGATAAAATAAAACCCAAAAAACAACCTAAAACCAAGCTATGGGTACAACCATAAAATGATGCCACTTATCTACTAGGATTTTAACCTTGTTTTCTTTATTGCAGTGTATAACTTACTTCATTTTGGCTCTCAGGAAGAGGATACTGTCACGTGGTGTTAGGGACTGGTGGAATGCACCTACTTAAATAAGCGTAGAGCCTAGGTACGTTCGCAGTCCGGGGTCCACTGTGCAGAGATGTTAACTGCTGCTAACAATAACGGACAATGTATGGCAGGGAATAGCCAAACTCACGCGGGTTAAAATCACCTGGTGTGTACTGAGGCGGACTCTGTTACTTCACAGCGTCTGCCCTAACAGGCGTAGGAGCCGTAACCTGTTCAGCCTCACAGACTATGGCTAGGAGAGCATTAGTGTGAAGTCACAGGATGCTGCCCCAAGACATGGGGTCAGCGCCCCTCTAGACCCACTCATGCACGGAGCCGCTACTGCTACACCAGGGGTAGACCCTTAAGAAATGCTGTACCCTGTTAACAGCCACAGGGTGCAGCAGGCAGTTGCTTACCACACTGAGTGTGTACAGCGCCACACTGGCGGACGCCACTAACCAGCCTAAGCCTAGAGCTAGAAAGCGCACTATCTGCGCATGGCGGAGAGATGTAACCCTGAGACTAGAGAGCCTGTGTACTGGACATTGCACAACCTGTATGACTACAGGATAAACAGAGTGAAGATCTGTCATGGACGCTATGCTGTTTAGATGAACTTTATGTTGCTGCTGTGGGTTTATGATGCCTGAATAAACCGCTTGGACTGTTATTGTTTTATGGAAAACCCATGCCGGATCTGATTATTTAGCTGCCAAGCGAGTGTCCCCAACCTTGAATGACAGCGCTACCTTACAATTGGTGGAGAATGCTATGGGCAGTGTTGTAGCCTTATTGCTAGGAGCAACGGAAGAGAACTGCAAAATTCGGCTGCTAAGTGCAACGGTTTCCAAAAGCACATGGTGCAGTGCTGGCAACGCTGAGCCAGGAGGGCTGACGGTCGTGAAAGCCGTGTGATATGCTGACCAGGGTCAGAGAAAGAGACTGGTGATTGCTATAGGGTGCCTCTGTGGATAAGAGGTATCCGAGGACCTGTGTGGCCGACAGGTGTTTGCGTTGTACTGACTGGGGTCAGTGAGAGAGACTGTGTCCCTGGAGAGTTAAGTGTGCAAAGGTCCTGGAGGGTCAGTGTTGGGAGGTTCTGGGAGAAGAATCTGATCCCTGGAGCATGTGTGACCTTGGACCTGGTGAGGCGTGAGTGTTGGGCAGTCTCAGGCGGAGACGGATGTCCTGAATAGCACCCGTCGAGCCCTTGGACCTGGTGTGGCCGGTGTGTTGGGAGACCCTGGGAGGAGGGTCGGCTCCCTGAATAGCACCTGGTGCGCCCTGTGTATTGGACGGTCTCAGGAGAGGAGACAGAGGTCCTGAAGAGCACACAGATAGGACTCATGAGTTTTGTATTGCATGTGTCACAGTCACGTGTGTCTGGACGCAGCGAGTACCGCAAGGCGAGCACATGACACGCGTGACCCTGGATACACCGCCTCCAGTAGGGCAAATTTAAATAATAAAAGACGTGCAGCTGGATACACCGCCTCCAACTGGCGAATTTAGGTATTACACGTAAATCTGGAAACCCAGCCTCCAGTAAGGCGAATTTAAATAATAAAGGGGAACCTGGGTAACATTAACAATGGTGGGCCCTGCAATAGGGAATAGGGAAGTGGAGACCTCCTGAACTCCCCTGAGCCAGTGTCCCTGCATTCCTAACGTTCCCTATGCCGATTCTGCACCGGGCGACGCACAGGAACCTAAAAACCCTAGCTCGCCCTGAACCTAAACCCTCACTAGGGAATTAGTCGGTGCGGAAACTAATCCCACCACTGCACTAAACACACATGAGGGAAAATGACAATACAGGGGAAACACCACTTAGCTTTGCTCTGCTGCGTACGCTCCTAGCAACAGAGCCCACCACCTGTGTGCATCTTCTCCTCCACCCGGATCCATCACCATAACTGGATCCTTCACCATAGTGCAGCCTTGGAGCAGAGTCCACCACCAATTGCAGAAGTCCAGTAACAGAGTCCCAAAGATGAGTTCAGCTCCTGCCCAAAAAGTCAAGCATGCTTGAGTCCAGCTCACAGCAACCAAGTCCCGCATGCTGAGTGCAACTCTCTCCATAGTCGTCACTCCACCAATCCATGCAAGCACTTCCTGCCGACACCATAAACTGCGACTCCACCACGCCATGCCAGCCCTTCTTGCAGACCACCTAGCTGCCACTCGTCCCCTCTGGCTGGGCTGCGCAGGACTCATGTTCAGCTCCTTCATCACCCAGGCTTCCTTCCCAAATGATGAACTCACAATATCACCAACAGTGATTGAACACACCTGGCTCTCTTTTATAGAGCCTCACACCTGATTTATAATTACGTGCACTTAACCAAAGAAACTAAAGTGCACTACCACTCACCACCACTGGGGCAACTTAGAATGAACGACACCACGTGTAATAATTCTAATGGCCACCGGGGGGCAATCACATCACTTTGGCACCTAGACAAAGGAAAAAAAGTTCACTTATCCATTTAAACTGTCAGATCCACGCTGGATCATGACAGCATGTGTGTTTTTTTTCTTTTCCCTTTCTAGTCAGCCTGAGGTGGCTCAGTGGGGGTCAAGAAGGTGACAAGCGGCTTGCTGTAACTCGGCGGGGTTATGAAGGTGACAAGCGGCTTGCTGTAACTCAGCGGGGTTACAAAGTGGACAAGCGGCTTCCTGTAACTCAGCGGGGTTACAAAGGTCACACCAGCAGCTGTGTGTGAACGGCAGCCAGAGGTGTCAGAGATCGGTGACAGCAGGAGCTGTGGTGGTGCCAGCAAGGACTTGTGTGGTATCGTAAAAGAGACATAAACTGTATTGTGTGAACTGTAGTCTGAGAAGACCTGTAGAACGGACATGGGGAGATCCTGAAAGGGGGCGGTGGCCCAAATCAGGGAGGTAGCCCAAAAGGGGGTGGAGTTCCAGAAGGGGGCGGTGACCCAAATCGGGGTGGTAGCCCAAAAGGGGGTGGAGTCCCAGAGGGGGCGGTGACCCAAATCGGGGTGGTCCAGAGACAGGTCGGTGAGTCAAAAGAAGAGCAGCAATGTTCGTGTATGACTTTTTCAGAATGTGGGATATTCTTTCCAGATAACGACAGGCCACAGGTGTGTACCGTAATGCTGCACCGAGAAGGAGTCTCGGGTCAGCTGGACTCAAAGAGTCAGGTGACTCTGACAGGAACTCCTCTCACTTTCTGTCTGGCCAAGAAAATGGTCCAGGTTCGCTGTAAACATGAGGTCACGGTGAACTATGCAGTAGACAGAGTAATGTTTGAGGGGTCCACAAGTGGTGAGTGCCAAGGTGGCGGGATACCACCTGACTTAGTGTATGCCTTGGAGATGGACCGGGACTTTATCATGTTTGATGATATATGGCAGGAGGTTGGAGACATTTCTACTGTTGGGCTAACAGATATTAAGACGGTGGCTGCTCCTGACGTGGACAGGTTAGAGGTAGGTGTGACTGAAAGAAGGGGTACGTCTGCCCAACGGACGGACCTTACGTCTCGTGACAGAACTGACGTTGACCGGATTGATAAGACGGCTGAAGTATTCACACCGTTAGTGGGTAACTGGAAGGATTACTCGACAGGCCGGTGTGACTCAGACTCTGGGGGTGACTGTGGATCTGAGAGAGAAAGGGAGCACAGAATAGAAGAGCTAGAGAAAGAAGTCTCTGAGTTCAAAGGTCACCTGTCAATGTGGCAAAATGTGAACAAGACCCTTAGGGAAGAGATGGAAGAACTCAAAGGAGTAGTAAAAGGTCTTCTGCGGGAGAAGGGAGAAGAGCTTGGACGAAGATTTTCAGAGGCCGGGCCCGACTGATAATAAGACGGAACTGCCAGTACACATCTTGGCAAAGGGTTGTAAAGAGATAAAATCTCATGAAGTTGGTGAGCAAAGAGCTGAAGAAGACAGTCATCCGGTTGGGTCAACTGTAGTGAGGGAAGTGTCCGTGGTAAAGCCAGAGCCTCCTGGCCAGGAAGAGAGCAAGGCCACGACCTTCAAGTCTGTGATTGACGTGCCCAAGGACATGCAAGAAGCCTGTGCTGAGGAAGGTGTGCATGAGGCTTTTAAAGAGGTACGGAACACCAGGTGGCGGCCGCCTTCAACCCAACATATAAGAACCCGAAGGGTTCCTCCAAGTAGTGACATGGCAGGTGGCCAAAGAATGTCAGCAAGTGGCAGTGTGACGGGCAGTAAAAGGCTGAGAAACCTTAGGCCCTGTGAGACTAAACAGTGTCTGATGACGCAGACAGACTGTGTCTGGAGGGCCAGAGATCGGGGCTGATATTCTGACTGCTGGGGCGGGGGAGGCCTAATGTAGAGATGAGGCCAGATGACAGACGGAGACGGTTCTCTCGACCTGTGGGGTAAGGTGTAATGAGTGCCCGGTCACGAGATCCTGGGGTAATGTTGTGTGTTCAACCCCACAAGTTTGAATAGAGGGGGAGGTATGTGGAATAGTGACCACTGTGTCCACTAGGGGGCACTGTGTGGGTGTCCCAGGACAGGCGTATAAGCATTTCCAGTTTCCTGATAGGTGTAGGATGCTGAATACTCATAATGTATCTCAAGGTGGGTGGCCTTGAGATGAAGACTTGTGTATGTGTTGATCAGCAGTGATACTACTGAGGTTTCGTGCCAATGGGTTAGGGAGAGCTACCTACAAATCCACCCAGGTGTGTAGCTAGAACGCCATAGTAAATAATGTATGAATGCTTGTAGGACCTGTGATGAGGTCATAGCCATGTGACCTGGTGGGCGTGGCTACGGACCATATAAGGTGGCCAGGGTAGGTCACATGAGTGAATGCTGGGACCTGGTTGGTCCATATGAAAGGTCTCATCTGGGCTGACGTGAGACCGACTGAAGGAAGATGGGTCTGCCTTCCTGTACACGTGAGACGTGTGTGTGAGAGTTCCCTGGAGGGAATGAATGTCTGCACTGAGAAGCAGCCATGAGGTTAACCCTAATGGGGAGAGATATAACTCTGAGACTAGAGAGCCTGTGTACTGGACATTGCACAACCTGTATGACTACAGGATAAACAGAGTGAAGATCTGTCATGGACGCTATGCTGTTTAGATTAACTTTATGTTACTGCTGTGGGTTTATGGTGCCTGAATAAACCGCATGGACTGTTATTGTTTTATGGAAAACCCGTGCCGGATCTGATTATTTGGCTGCCAAGCGAGTGTCCCCAACCTTGAATGACAGCGCTACCTTACACATGTTTCTGTGTGTATGTCATACGTCATGCTTTGTGATTGGGAGTGTTATGATGGTATTTCCCTATTTTAGCCTTCCATGTATCCTTATATAGCCCATTTTTGTTGTTTATTTTCACTTTTGAATTTATGTATTTATATGGATGCATCTTAGAATAAACATGTTGATGGAATTTGTTTATATTATAATATGTATCTATGATTAATGTGATCAATATCACATTAATACCTTACCTTGGTATTGGTATTTGGAAGCACATTCAATTAATTATTCTTTTTTTCACCCTTTGTTCACTTACTGTATGACAGGTCCTTTAATCGATCATGCCATCTTTAGGTCATTCTATATTTGCCGCATAGACATGCACTCATCACTTATAATGCATATTTGCATGTTTTTTCTTATGTACAGTATAATAGGATGGTGTGTTATTTCTGTATAGTCCATAAATGCAGGGCTATTTTTCCCTCTTTTTAACTTTTAGATATATTATGTCAAGAAGACCTTATGTATGTTATATTTTCTATGCACGCTTTCTGAGCCCGCTCTTTTTAGCAGCTTGTATTTATTTTTTTTGGCACTGTCATTTTAACAATAAACAGATCACTTTTTCACTTATGTGGAATATATATATTATATAGTCATTTATTGACTACATCACTGACACCCTTTTATATAGACTCATTATTTTATATATTTACTTTATCTACCTTAGGCACCCTTTAATTCATTCTTGTGGCACTTATAATTGTAATTTATATTTTGTCCATACACACTATTTGGATTCACACTCTTCTTATATTGTCATGATACTGTTGTGGATACATATCTCATTTGGTACAGGTCTGCACACTTCTTATTTTATCACTGTCCTGCTGCTAGGATCCCATTATATTTCTGGTCACTGACCGTTCAAACTATTCTCTCACTTTCCTGCCTTGTCCCTGTTTGCCAGGGAGCTTTCCTGTAGGTGCACATGCATGCTTGTCCCGGCCTCCGTCAATTATAATAATAACACTGGGGAACGCAATTTTTTAGGAGTTAGGTCAGACAACTGTTCTTAATTAATTTTTGGATGCTGAATCCAGAAATGATCTCAGTTTTTCTCTATCACGTCAAGTTTTTGAACTATAAGATTTTTGTCTTCTCAAAAATATGTAAACTACTGTACCTAAAAAGTTTTTTTTTTTTTAAATAGTACAAATATGAACAAAAAAATGAAATATATAAGAAATAGGCATGACAAATATGTTTTTTAACACTATCATGTTTTTTACAAAGGATATATATATATATATATATATATGCAAGTATTTAAGGTAAAAATGTACATTTATAGCTTTTTCTGGAGTGTTTAACTTGAGGACAATCACGTTTGATGCTCCAGCAATAGTCAGCCATCATATGTACATCCCATCTACCCTGGTAACGGTCTTCCATAACCTTCAAATCTTGGTGAAATCGTTCACCTTGCTCATCGGTAACAGCACCAAGATTTTCCGGAAAGATGGCAAGATGGCAATGCAGAAAATGTAGTTTAATACTCATGTTGCAACCAAGCGCTTTGTAGCTCTCCAATAGTTTCTGAACAATTTCTTTGTAATTACTTGCACGTGTATTTCCAAGAAAGTTCTTGACGACGGCTTTGAATGATAACCAAGCATTCTTCTCAAGATCTGACATAGTCCCGGTGAAATGTTCATCTTTGATGAGCTGTCGAATTTGTGGACCATCAAACACACCAGCCTTGATTTTTTCAATGGACAATCCAGGAAGTGCCAACATGATGTACTTAAAACAGTCGCCGTCAGTTGGCAATGCTTTTACAAATTGCTTCATGAGACCTAGTTTTATGTGCAGAGGTGGGAATAGTATATTCTTCCTGTCAACAAGTGGCTGATGTAGAATGTTAGGATCTCCAGGTTTAAGACCAGATCTTGGAGGCCAATTCGACTCAACCCAATGCTTTTCTCGAGCTCTGCTATCCCACATACAGAGAAAGCAGGGATACTTTGTGTACCCACGTTGCTGACCAAAAAGGAAGCAAACCATTTTAAGGTCAACACAGATGATCCAATTGTGTGTGTCATATTTCAATAACTCAATAACTCTCTTTACATCTCCATGTTCTTCACGAAGAGAGACAGAATGCCCAATAGGGACTGCACCAAATAAATTGCCATTGTGTAGAAGGACACACTTAAGACTCCGCTTTGAGCTATCAATAAACAGTCGCCATTCATTTGGATTGTACATTGAAAGCCCTAATTCTTGTAGTAAACCAGGAATATTATGGCAAAACACAAAACCGCTGTCACACCGAAAGTACTGCAAAAATGTCCTTTCTCTAGTACAAAAGTATGATACCTTCGCTCCTTGTTCAAGCAACTGTTTCTCATTCAGCCTTGATGCTAGTAATTCTGAAGCTTTTTTTGATAAGCCCAATTCACGTGCAAAATCATTTAATTCGTGCTGATCAAATCCCTTACGAACTGAATCCTTGTGACTTTCAAATTCTGCATCATTGCTGTCACTTTGTTCGTCAACATCACTCAGAACTTCTAGAGATGGTAGCTGTTCGAAAACTGGCACTGGAATTTCAGCTGAATGAGGCATTGGTCTGATAGCTGACGGTAGAATTGGATATTCTTTTTTACTTTTATTTTTCCTGTTAAATCCTGATGGTTTCACTAAACAGAAGTAACAGTCTGTGGAATGACTTTTTTGCTCTCTCCACACCATGGGGATACCAAATGCCATCTTTTCACGTGTTCCTTTGGTCCACATCCGTAAACTCTCAACACACTGCTTGCACACTATGTGAGGGGCCCATGGCTTATCTTGATCACCGAGTTTTACTTTAAAATATGCAAAATATGCTTGTTTGACAAATGCACTGATGTTTGCCCTTTGAACTGGAATGGTGAAAACACCACAAATATAGCAGAAGGAGTCAGGGTTGTTTAGGCATTTACAACGAGAGGAAGAAGGAGCAGACATGATCTGAAACAAAGGAAATATGTACATAAGTAAATAAAACACTGAGATGGAAAGTTACAAGCTTTGAAAACTAACAAAGAAAAAAATCATAAAAGATATATAAATTACAACTAAGCGCCCAATGTAAAGAGAAAAGCTATCACAAATCCTATTTATTCCTACTATGATACATTTTTTGTGTAAAGATATTGATAATTATGACGTATTGGGAGCTGTACACACCTCTCACCACACTGTCTCAGTTGTGACTACTCTTACAAGTTGCCACGCAGCTCTATATGAGTCGAATTGTACTCAGATAACAAGTCTTATTACAGAAATCAGTGCAATTGTGCTTCTATGGCAGGTAAGTTGAGGAGGAAAAACTTGACGTGATAGAAAAAAATTAACTACATTTTTGGAATCAGCATGCCAATTTTAGTATAAATCAGCTCAAAAACCTAACTCAACAGAAAATGTTTTTCAAATTAATCTTTATTTATACAGCGCCTACATATTCCGCAGCGCTTTACAGTTTAACAGTTCCAAAGCACAAGTCATAAGTAACAACGTTAACAATACAATAATTAAAGCAAAATAAAATGACCCTGTTCGTGAGAGCTTACAATCTACAATGAGGTGGGGAAGATACAAAGTACTGGTGTGTATTTACAGTGATGTATTTACAATGATGGTCCAGCCATCTTGAGGGAGTGAGGGATAGATTGAGATAGTGAATGGGCTACACACGCACACTTACACATAAAATGACTTTGATTAGTGAATGTGATAGGCCGCTCTGAACAAATGTGTTTTGAGGGAGCGCCTGAAACTATGCAAATTGTGGATAGTCCTAATTTCTTGAGGTAGAGCATTCCAGAGGACTGGCGCAGAGCGTGAGTAGTCTTGGAGACGGAAGTGACAGGTACATATTAGTGCGGAGGTTAGTTGAAAGTCGTTTGCAGGGCACAGCTGCCGGTTAGGCCAATAGACAGAAATGAGGGAGGAGATGTAGGGGGTGGTGTACTGTGGAGAGCTTTGTGGGTGAGAACAAGTACTTTGAATTGGATCCTATAATGAAGGGGCAGCCAATGTAAGGACTGGCGAAGAGCGGATGTGTCCGAGTACCGATTAGCCAGATGGATGACCTTGGCTGCTGCATTAAATATGGACTGGAGAGGGGAAAGTTGAGTAACGGGGAGGCCAGTTAATAGAGCATTGCATTAGTCCAAGCGGGAGTAGATCAATGCAACAGTGAGGGTTTTTGTTGTTTCCATGGTGAGAAAAGGGCGGATTCTAGATGTTCTTTAGGTGTAAGTGGCAAGAGCGGGCAAGAGATTGTGGGATGTGAAGGAGAGATTGGTGTCAAACATAGCAACCAGACAGTGCGCCTGCTGCCGGGGTGTTATTATGGTGCCACCCACGGAGAGGGAAATGTCAGATTTAGGGAGATTAGTAGACGGCGGGAGCAGCAGTAGTTCAGTTTTTGAGAGGTTAAGTTTCAGAAAGAGAGTGGACATGATGTTGCAGACTGCAGACAGACAGTCACTGGCGTTCTGCAGTACAGCGGTGAAAGGTCATGGATGACATGTACAGTATAGTTGTGTGCCATCCAGGGCCGGCATTAGGGGCAGGCAGACCAGGCAGCTGCATAGGGTTCCCGCTCCTCCAGGGGTCCCCAGCCAGCGGCACATCACACAACCGCTATGGGGCACCTGTGAGGCAGGGGGGCCTGCCTGCCCCAGCGCCGACTCCCGCCGCCGCTACAGCCGCATTGAATGAGGCAGTGATGGAGAAGGGAGCGTCAGCTGATGCTCCTTCTTCCATCATTCCCCGCTCTGCCTCTGACACAGCACAGGCGTGATGACGTAATTGCGCTCTCACTGTGTGCCAGACAGAGCAGGAGGAGATAGAAGCTGGGAGCAGCGCAGGCACGAGGAGAAGGAGTATTTTTTTTTTTTTTAAATCAGTGTGCGTACTGGACTATGGGGCCACTCTGGGGGGACTATATACTATGCTCGGCTGTATCATACCATGCTGGGGGGACTATATACCATGCTCGGCTGTATCATACCATGCTGGGGGGGCTATATACCATGCTGGGCTGTATTACACCATTCTGGGGGGCTATATACCATGCTGGGCTGTATTATATCATGCTCGGCTGTATCATACCATGCTGGGGGCTATATACCATGCTGAGCTGTATTACACCATTCTGGGGGGCTATATACCATGCTGGGGGTGCTATATACCATGTTGGGCTGTATTACACCATTATGGGCTGCTATATACCATGCTGGGCTGTATTATACCATGCTTGGCTGTATCATACCATGCTGAGGGGACTATATACCATGCTCGACTGTATCATACCATGCTGGGGGGAGCTATATACCATGCTGGGCTGCATTACACCATTCTGGGGGGGCTACATACCATGCTGGGCTGTATTACACCATTCTGGGGGGGCAATATACCATGCTGGGCTGTATTATACCATGCTCGGCTGTATCATACCACGCTTGGGGGGCTATATACCATGCTGGGCTGTATTATACCATGCTGGGCTGTATTACACCATTCTGGGGGGCTATATACCATGCTGGGCTGTATTATACCATTCTGGGGGGCTATATACCATGCTGGACTGTATTATATCATGCTGGACTGTATTATACCATTCTGGGCTGTATTATACCATGCTGGGCTGTATTATACCATTCTGGGGGGCTATATACCATGCTGGGCTGTATTATACCATTCTGGGGGGGCTATATACCATGCTGGGCTGTATTGTACCATACTGGGCTGTATTGTACCATACTGGGCTGTATTATTCAATTCTGGGGGCTATATACCATTCTAGGGGGGCTATACACCATGCTGGGGGGCTATATACAGTTGTGGCCAAAAGTATTGAAACCCCTGCAATTTTGTCAGATAATACTCAGTTTCTTCCTGAAAATGATTGCAAACACAAATTCTTTGGTATTATTATTTTCATTTAATTTGTCTTAAATGAAAAAACACAAAAAGAATTGTCCTAAAGCCAAATTAGATATAATTCCACACCAAACATAAAAAAGAGGGTGGACAAAAGTATTGGCACTGTTCGAAAAATTATGTGATGCTTCTCTAATTTGTATAATTAACAGCACCTGTAACTCACCTGTGGCACCTAACAGGTGTGGGCAATAACTAAATCACACTTGCAGCCAGTTGACACGGATTAAAGTTGACTCAACCTCTGTCCTGTGTCCTTGTGTGTACCACATTGAGCATGGAGAAAAGAAAGAAGACCAAAGAACGGTCTGAGGACTTGAGAAACCAAATTGTGAGGAAGCATGAGCAATCTCAAGGCTACAAGTCCATCTCCAAAGACTTGAATGTTCCTGTGTCTACCGTGCGCAGTGTCATCAAGAAGTTTAAAGCCCATGGCACTGTGGCTAACCTCCCTAGATGTGGAAGGAAAAGAAAAATTGACAAGAGATTTCAACGCAAGATTGGGCGGGTGTTGGATAAAGAACCTCCACTAACATCCAAAGAAGTTCAAGCTGCCCTGCAGTCCGAGGGTACAACAGTGTCAACCCATACTATCTGTCGGTGTCTGAATGAAAAGGGACTGTATGGTAGGAGACCCAGGAAGACCCCACTTCTTACCCCGAGACATAAAAAAGCCAGGCTGGAGTTTGCCAAAACTTACCTGAAAAAGCCTAAAACGTTTTGGAAGAATGTTCTCTGGTCAGATGAGACAAAAGTAGAGCTTTTTGGGCAAAGGCATCAACATAGAGTTTACAGGAGAAAAAAAGAGGCATTCAAAGAAAAGAACACGGTCCCTACAGTCAAACATGGCGGAGGTTCCCTGATGTTTTGGAGTTGCTTTGCTGCCTCTGGCACTGGACTGCTTGACCGTGTGCATGGCATTATGAAGTCTGAAGACTACCAACAAATTTTGCAGCATAATGTAGGGCCCAGTGTGAGAAAGCTGGGTCTCCCTCAGAGGTCATGGGTCTTCCAGCAGGACAATGACCCAAAACACACTTCAAAAAGCACTAGAAAATGGTTTGAGATAAAGCACTGGAGACTTCTAAGGTGGCCAGCAATGAGTCCAGACCTGAATCCCATAGAACACCTGTGGAGAGATCTAAAAATGGCAGTTTGGAGAAGGCACCCTTCAAATATCAGGGACCTGGAGCAGTTTGCCAAAGAAGAATGGTCTAAAATTCCAGCAGAGCATTGTAAGAAACTCATTGATGGTTACCGGAAGCGGTTGGTCGCAGTTATTTTGGCTAAAGGTTGCGCAACCAAGTATTAGGCTGAGTGTGCCAATACTTTTGTCTGGCCCATTTTTGGAGTTTTGTGTGAAATGATCAATGTTTTGCTTTTTGCTTCATTCTCTTTTGTGTTTTTTCATTTAAGGCAAATTAAATGAAGATAATAATACCAAAGAATTTGTGTTTGCAATAATTTTCAGGAAGAAACTGAGTATTATCTGACAGAATTGCAGGGGTGTCAATACTACTGGCCACAACTGTATATCTATAGAGAGATAGAACGATAGATAGAATAAAAGCCAGCAATTCAGAAGCCGCTTAGTGTAAAATCACAGCAGGAGTCGACAGGAGAGAAGAGATGGATTGCATACAGTAAATACAAATAGAATAGGTAGATATACAGATGTATGTAACACCCATAATACTAAGGCCTCTTTCACACATCCGGTTTTCAGCATCAGGCGCGATGCGGCGAAAAGTGTAAAAACCGGATCCGGCGCCGGTTGCCACCGGATCCGGTTTTTCCCCCATTCAGTTTCATTATTGCCGCATCGCGCCGGATACCTATGCGGCGTATCCGGTTTTTGCCTGATCCGGCAAAAACAGCCTGTCCGGCGTCTGGAAAAAACGTTCCATGTAACGTTTTTTTGCAGCACCGGACCGGCTTTTTCCACAGCGCATGCCCGGACTCTGTGAATGTTAACCCCACAAGTGCCCGGCGAGAGAGAGAGAGATCTCTCTCTGTCACCCGGACACTTGTGAGAGATCTCTCTCGCCGGGCACTTGTGGGGTTAACACTCACAGTGTCTGGGTGAGAGAGAGAGATCTCTCTGTGGGGTTAACCCCACAAGTGCCCAGCAAGAGAGAGAGATTCTCTTGCCTGGACACTAATGTTAACCCCCCATGTCTCTCTCTCTCCACCCCCCTCCCCTCTCCTCCCCTCCCCTCTCCTATCCTCTCCTCCCCTCACCTCCCTTTCAGCAGCTGTCTCATTGGCTGCCTCTGTCCTGCGGCTGCTTTAATAATGTCCGAGCCGTATCATCTCGCCGCACACACATCCGGTGTCACGGCTGCAGGCCGGATCCGGCGGCCCGGCTTTTCACCGCACGCCGCCGGACCCCACACACCGGATGTGTGAAAGTAGCCTAAGCTGATATTAATAGCCTGGGAATCTCCATGGGTATTACCCCCTTCCCAGGCAAAAAATATCAGCCCCCTGCCATCGGCTTTCCCTCTGCTGGTTAACAAAATTATGCGGGAGCCCATGCCATTTTTTTCAGAAAAATAATCTTTTATTAATTAAATACATGTACAGTAAGCTGCACACACACTGTACTAATTGTATTTGTCACAGGCATCTATATATCTACCTATTCTATTTACTTTATGTAATCCATCTATTCTATCCTGTTGGCTCCTGAAGTGATTTTACAGTACAAGGCAGATGAAATGCTGGCCCATTTTTGGAGTTTTGTGTGAAATGATCAATGTTTTGCTTTTTGCTTCATTCTCTTTTGTGTTTTTTCATTTAAGACAAATTACCGTAAATACTCGAATATAAGCCGAGATTTTCAGTCCGTTTTTTTGGGCTGAAAGTCCCCCTCTCGGCTTATATTCGAGTCATATACACCGGGGGGTCGGAGGGGAAGAGGGGGCGGGGGTGTCAGGTCATACTTACCAGTCCTGACGCTGTCTCTTGAGCCCCCAGCTTCTCCACACTCTCTGTTCCTGCCTTCAGCGGTCACGTGGTACCGCTCATTAAAAGTCATGAATATGCGCATATTCATGAGTTTTAATGAGCGGTATCACATGACCACTGAACGCAGGAAGAGAGAGCGCAGAGAAGCTGGGGGCTCAAGCGACAGCGTCAGGACGGGTAAGTATAGCGATACGCACCTGTCCTGCGTCCATGGCTGCTTGCTGCTGTCTGTCATCGGTCAGTGACTTGAGACAGCAGAGGGTGCGGTGACGTGATTAGTGCGTGCCGCGCCCCCTGCAGTCTGAACGTCACTGACTGATGACGTGGCAGATAGCGGTGAGCAGCCATGGACGCAGGACAGGTGAGTATCTGACACTCAGCGACGGAGAGGTGAGTATGTCATTTTTTTTATTTTTACATGCAGCAGCGGCAGCACATGGGGGAACAATCTAAGGAGCTTCTTATGGGGCAGTATTTGGGGGGACAATCTATGGAGCTTCTTATGGGGGCAGTATATGGGGGAATAATCTATGGAGCTGCTTATGGGGGCAGTATATGGGGGAATAATCTTTAGGAGCTTCTAATGGGGGCAGTATATGGGGGAACAATCCATGGAGCTTCTTATGGGGCAGTATATGGAGGAACAATATGGAGCTTCTAATGGGGGCAGCATATGGGGGAATAATCTATGGAGCTTCTAATGGGGGCAGCATATGGGGGAACAATCTATGGAGCTTCTTATGGGGGCAGTATATGGGGGAACAATCTATGGAGCTTCTTCTGGGGACACCATATGGGGGAATAATCTATGGAGCATTTCCCACCCTAGGCTTATACTCGTGTCAATAAGTTTTCCCAGTTTATTTGTGGCAAAATTAGGGGGTCGGCTTATACTTGGGTCGGCTTATGCTCGAGTATATATGGTAAATGAAGATAATAATACCAAAGAATTTGTGTTTGCAATCATTTTCAGGAAGAAACTGAGTATTATCTGACAAAATTGCAGGGGTGTCAATACTTTTGGCCACAACTGTACCATGCTGGGCTGTATTATACCATTCTGGGGGGGCTATATACCATGCTGGGCTATATTAGACCATGGTGGGCTGTATTAGACCATGCTGGGCTGTATTAGATCATTCTGGGGGGCTATATACCATGCTGGGCTGTATTATACCATCCTGGGCTGTATTTTACAGCCCACCATGGTATACAGCCTGTATACCATGGTGGGCTGTATTATACCATGGTGGGCTATATACCATGCTGTGCTGTATGCCATGGTGGGCTGGGCTGTATACCATGTGGTACTGGGGTTTATACCATGTGGTGCTGGGCTATACACTATGCGGCTGTGTTATATACCATGCGGAGTACATTTTACATCATATTCTATAGGGGGAGGCTGTGTTATATAATATGGGGGCTACATTATATTCTAAGGGTGAGCTGGGCTTTATTATATTCTATTTGTGGCTACATTATATTCTATGGGGGAGCTGCATTATATTTATTATATTTGATGGGGGCTGCATTATACTATATGAGGAGGGCTACTTTGTATTCTATGGAGGGGCTACATTATACTATATAAGGGGCTGCATTATATCCTATGAGGGGGTTGCCATATATTCTATGGAGGGGCTGCATTATACTATATGAGGTGGTGGGGCTGCATTATATTCTATGGGGGGTTACATTATATTCTGTGGAGTGGCTGCATTATACTCTGGGGTAGCTGCATTATTCTCTAAGTGGTGGCTGCATTATACTATAAGAGGGGGGCTGCATTATATTCTATGGGGGTTACATTATATTGTATGGCGGGGCTGCGTTATACTCTGTGGGGTGGCTGCACTATGCTCTATGGGGTGGCTGCATTATACTATATGTGGGCTGCATTATACTGTATCGAGGACTATGGGGAATACATTATATGAAGAACTATGGGGTGCATTATGCTATGGGAAGTGAATTGTACTACATGGGTGACTATGGTGGTGCATTATACTATATGGAGAACTATGAAGAGTGTATTACATTGCTCAGTTCTCCATATAGTATAATACACTCCTCATAGCCCTCCATATATTAAAATACACTGCTCAGTCCTCCATATAGTATATTTTAATATATGGAGGGCTATGGGGAGTGTATTATACTATATGGAGGACTGAGGAGTGTATTATACTATATGGAGGACTATGGGGTGTAAACTGTGCTGCTGATAACATGATACTGTATGGTGATCTATTAGGGTGTGTGCACACGTTGCAGATTAGTCTGCGGCTTATTCTGCAGAGAATCCATATCTCTTGGCAGAAACCGCAGGGTAAAACACATGCATTTTTCCTGCGGATTCCTAGCATGTGTACAGCGGATTTGATGCAGGTTCTAGTGTAGTTTGGCAGTGCGGATGAGAGAGAGAGATTGATTGATTTGTATCTCCCGGAACGTACACTGCAGCTGCGGTTCCGCAAAAAAGAAGTAACATGCTGCGGAAAATAAACCGCAGCAAATCTGCTTAGAATTTTCCGCAGCATGTGCATGGCGGATTTGGTTTTCCATAGGTTTACATGGTTCTGTAAACCGCATGGAAACTGCTGCGGATCCGCAGGACCAAATCCGCTGCGGATCCGCAGTAAAAACCGCAACATGTGCACACACCCTTAGTGATCCAATAGTGATCGTTCTGTCCCCATCATTCTTTCTCATACGGTGGAAAGAGGCCTGGAAACAAGTGTTGAACGACTTCTTCAAATTTGTCGATCACACTCATTTAGCGGCCTGAACTCAGCGCATGTAAATACAATCAAAATGCTTCTGTGATGTGCAATATGTTAGCATTTGGGGCCCCATTTTAAACTTTGCCTAGGGCCCCACTTTGCCTAAAACTGGCCCTGGTGTCATCAGCATAAAGATGGAAAAAAAGGGAGAGGGTGTACTACTTTCAATAATTCCCAAATATTGAGACGGAGTGCAATACCTAGTCTGTACAACAATTGAGCCAAGGAAGAAGAAAATAGATTAGACTAATAATGGTATGCCCATCCATAAAATAAAAAGTAAGAAAAAACCTTTATTTCACTTTGAACACAATCATTTTAAAAACATTTAAAATACAAAACACAACCCAATCACCAACACCCTCAAAGTTATTGGACTAAATGGGTCCATTGAGCTCATACAGTGGATAAATATAGGCCAGCTGTTAAGAACAATACTAGAGAAGAAATTGGATTACGTTTGTTACAAAATATGCACACTGATAAATTTAAAAAACAATATGTAATCTATAGTAAACCATGCCCACAACATGTACAACATATACCATGACAATAATGAAGAAGTAGATAGGCTATAAATGACAGAGAATAAATATACCCGTTTGTATCCCAGATGGGCATTAAATGGTCACATCTACAACAACATGTTGAAAATTCCAACCCAAGCTAACTCATGAGGTGAGACTCAAATAGATGCCCAAAAATCCCAGGACCTGACCAATAGACAGAGTTAGATACAAGGGAAGATAGACCTGAGAAGTCTCGCAGTCTGAACCCAGAGAAAATTCCTATCATATGCAACCTGATACTTGTAACAGGGTCCTGCAAAAAAAGAGGGTGAATGTGTAGAGGCGTAATAGCCATAAGAATCAAATATGTTTACCACATAGTCACCACATCGCCGGCTGAGCACAAAAAGGACCTATGTGAAGTGCCACATGAATATAGAGTCCTGTTGGAAAGAGAGGGAGTGAGGGAAAGGCCCCACTCGTATCACTGCTGAAAGAGCAGCTCGTCAGGGGAAGTAAGTTCAAGGTGAAATCAACTGGTTTATATTTACATATAAAGGACATACCGGTCTGTAAACATGATCTGGATAAGTGGATGCAAGACCCGGCCACCTGGAAATAATTGTCATGCAGAGATGCACTCTCTAAGACCATAGACATAGGCGCCATCAGTGTCAAAACGCTGTCGCGCAAGGGCAGTGTCCATCGTGGACAAGTAACGCAGAGCGCATGCATTGGTACCAGCTATGAGCAGATCCAAACAGGATCTGCCGGCATGCAAGCGATGTGCGCAAAAGACTCATAACAATCCGGACGGCATGTACGCATCAAGAATAATGTGCATGCGTCTCCAAAGAAGACAAATGGCAAAGTGGAAACGGAAACATATGCAGACCACTCACAACATCACATGGTTCAAGGTGCATCCAATTCAAAATAGGAACATTGTGACCACAATAATAGTCACAAGAAAAAAAATATAAAAATATGTATGCTGCAATATATAAAGATATGCAAAACTAAGTGGCCAAAGTATCCTATTTATTATTTTTTCTTTTGCATGGCAAATGCATGGTGTTATTTTTTGCTTGCTTTTGCATGACTGATGCATAAAAAATTAATGCATCTATTCATGCGGCATGCATGAAGCTTATATGCATTGCATGAAAATAGAACATCACGGTAAATACAAATGATGTCCATACAAGCATATCAGTGGACCTTGAATCAATCTGGCTATATGTACATATTAAGGAGCTAATGTTGCAAAAACACAGACCACATTACAACAAAGAGTAGCCTGAAGTCTACAGTGTGATGAATCCATTAATCAGTAGGACACAAAAAAATCACGAGTCCGTTAGAACAGAATAGAACATGGTTGATGGATAAAAAAGGTGTCCACATGAGTCTGCATCACATAAGGTTCTTAAGAAACAACAGTTTATAGTCTACATTATGACAT
The DNA here is from genome assembly GCF_039654945.1 of Dendrobates tinctorius. Classification (NCBI taxonomy): domain Eukaryota; kingdom Metazoa; phylum Chordata; class Amphibia; order Anura; family Dendrobatidae; genus Dendrobates; species Dendrobates tinctorius. The sequence goes on along the minus strand of NW_027361694.1, from coordinate 2,948,284 downwards.
CTGATAAATGTAGCAAGTATGACTAGGACACATAGTAATAGTCATTACATATAATTAGTTTAAATCCCCATGTGTCCACTCGGATAAAATATGCCTATCATCAAATATAACATATCAAACGGAAAAAGAACGATGATTAGAAGGCTTGTATCATTAATGTAAGAACAACTTTATTATTTAGAGCCACAGATAAAACATTGCATATCACCAGTTGGGGGATAAAGGGGAAGTAAACATACACACATGTATATGTGATTACACATCTAAAAAGACGCACATAACCAGCACCTGAAGGTATAACCTATACACTTCCAATTATATGACTATCCACAATTAACAATTTTGCTGAAAAATAGTACATCAATCTCAGAATGGACACTATATATTATGTCCTCATACAACCAATTTAGAAAATTCATATTGAATGACTATTATATCATGCCTCCACCACCGAAAAACTAACCACTGTATATATAACGGCCATAATTACTTATAATGATAAACCTTATATGGTGTGGTACCTAAATATAACCACTATCCTGGCCAATCACCAGTAATGTTTATCTACAATACCGCCAACAAGTGGCCACTAGACATATCATGGTGATTATTACCAGCAATAGCCACTGTGTACAACAAATCACTTAACACCATAACGGCCATTCTCAGCAATGGCCGCCACATAAATATAAGTGGCGGCCCATATTAAATCCGTGATTACCGGCAGTGGTGGTCAGGAGGTGAACAGGTGCCTGGGTAGCGCGTCCGCCCCGACGCGCGTTTCGGACCTGCCTTTTTCAAGGGGCCCCTTGAAAAAGGCAGGTCCGAAACGCGCGTCGGGGCGGACGCGCTACCCAGGCACCTGTTCACCTCCTGACCACCACTGCCGGTAATCACGGATTTAATATGGGCCGCCACTTATATTTATGTGGCGGCCATTGCTGAGAATGGCCTTTATGGTGTTAAGTGATTTGTTGTACACAGTGGCTATTGCTGGTAATAATCACCATGATATGTCTAGTGGCCACTTGTTGGCGGTATTGTAGATAAACATTACGGGTGATTGGCCAGGATAGTGGTTATATTTAGGTACCACACCATATAAGGTTTATCATTATAAATAATTATGGCCGTTATATATACAGTGGTTAGTTTCTCGGTGGTGGAGGCATGATATAATAGTCATTCAATATGAATTTTCTAAATTGGTTGTATGAGGACATAATATATAGTGTCCATTCTGAGATTGATGTACTATTTTTCAGCAAAATTGTTAATTGTGGATAGTCATATAATTGGAAGTGTATAGGTTATACCTTCAGGTGCTGGTTATGTGCGTCTTTTTAGATGTGTAATCACATAAACATGTGTGTATGTTTACTTCCCCTTTATCCCCCAACTGGTGATATGCAATGTTTTATCTGTGGCTCTAAATAATAAAGTTGTTCTTACATTAATGATACAAGCCTTCTAATCATCATTATGACATCTGAGTCTCTACATACATGTGCATCGATGTCAGTAGCAAAAGCATTTGTTCAAAAGTGTTTTGCAGATGATTTTCATTTATAATCCGTGTCAGATGCTTCTCGAATAAGATTCCAGCAATAGTCAGCCAGCATTGATGTACTCCACTTTTTCTATTACCTTTTCTCCATCAGCGAAATGTCTTGGTGAAATCTTTCACCGTGTTCATTGCTAACGGCACCAAGATTGGCTGGAAAAAAGTCCAAGTGAGAATGTAGAAAATGCATTTTTTGTGACATATTGCATTTCATTAAATGATATGCTGTGAGCATGTTGTTCATGAGTGGTTCAAAGTTCGGTGCCCTGCTGTTGCCAAAGAAGTTGAAGGTCACATCTTTAAAAGCTCTCCATGCCACTTGTTCAGCACCATGCAAAAGACATTCAAAGCTACTGTCATTCATTATCTCTCTGATCTGTGGGCCAATAAAATACCTTCTATAATCTTTGCATCATTTATTCTTGGAAATTTCTGTTGTAAGTAAGAAAAGGCTTCTGATTCTTTGTTCATTGCTTTGACAAAATTCTTCATAAGCCCAAGTTTAATATGCAAAGGAGGGAGAAATATCTTTGCTGGATCAACGAGAGGATTATATTTAACATTCTTCTGTCCAGCAACCAGGTTTTCGAGGAGTGGCCAGTCCTTTCTAAAATAGTGCATTTCTCATGCACAACTGTCCCACTCACAAATAAAACAACAATTCTTGGTATATCCAAGTTGAAGTCCAAGAAGAAGTGCAACAACTTTTAGATCACCACATATGTCCCAGTTATAATTTCTATTATTGTAGGTCAACAGTAACTCCATATTCTCATATGTTTCTTTCATGTGTACGGCATGTCCAATAGGTATAGAAGGATAGATATTTCCGTTGTGTAATAAAACAGCCTTCAGACTTAAAACTGACGAGTCAATGAACAGTCGCCATTCCTTCAGGTCATGTTTGCATCTAAGAGCACTAAACTACCCCAAAACATCATTGCAAAAGGTTAAACTGTCGACATGATTGAAAAATTGATTAAGGTCTTCTTGACGACTGTGAAAAACAGAAACTCTTGTTCCTGGTAATAAGAGATTCCGCTCTTGTAGCCTTGATCTTGATAATTCTGCCTGCCTCTTTGACAATTTCAAATTTCTGACTAAGTCACTCAGATCAGCTTGACTGAACAGATGTGGATTAGATGTAGAAGGCTCAAAGTCTGGGTCTACAGCAGTTTCATTTTCCACTGACATCATCCTACATTGTCCATTTTTTGGGTGGCTTTGGAACCCAAAGACTTTAATCGTGTGGCACTGGTCTTAAGGCCCTTTTACATTTAGCGATGCACCAGCGATCCGACCAGCGATCCCACCCGGTCAGGATCGCTGGTGCATCGCTAAATGATCGCTAGTGAGCTTTCATACAGAAAGATCTCACAGCGATGCAGCAGCGACGCAGCGCACGATACTTACCATTCACACACAGCGATCCTGCGTCCTCCCGCCCGCGTCCAGCGTCGCTCGTCGTCACAGCAGGAAGTCTCAGCAGGAAGCGCCCGACGAGAAATGGAGCCGGACATTCTCGAGCGATCAGCGATGGACAGCGGGGGAGCCGGTCGCTGGTAAGTATCACACATAGCGATATCGCTAGCAATATCGCTATAACGTCACAAAATCAGTGACGTTTTAGCGATATTGCTAGCGATATCGCTTAGTGTAAAACCCCCTTTATGGCTGAAGGAAGATTAGGATTTTCTATTGATTTCTTGTTCTTTGCTGAATATCCTGTTTCATTTGTAAGGCAGGAGCAGCGATCTGTTACATGATCTCTCTGCTCTCTCCATATCATTGGGACAGTGAACAGCATTGAAAGTCGTGATCCATTCAGTCATGCTCTAAGTATGTCAGTATTGTCTTTTGATTCCTCCCCTGCCCAGGAGATGTGGTATGCTCCGTACACAGTCAGCCGAATGATTCACTGCGCCTGTGCAGAATTCGCATAATGAGTGCTTTCATATGTGTAGAACAGCGATTGATGTTATTTCAGTGGAAAATTCAGAATACACTGTTTCAGAAAAACTTCATATATGAGTTTTTAGAATTATAACAGAATATTATATTGTTTTGTATCATTTCTCAAAAACCTTACGTGATAGGAAAAATCTGAAGTCATTTCTGAAATCAGCATGAAAAAAATCTATCAGGAACACTCAAAATTGTCCGAGGGACAAAATCTTGGTAACACAGTGTAATTTCCCTTTAAGAGAACTTGAAAGCTTTAATGTTCCTCTTGCAAGTGTTTTGTATTTGTAATGAAACTGCCAGAGACCATGGATTACTGTCTTTAGAGAATACATGACAAATCAATCAGGAAACATCTACATAGCTATCTTTCTTTTATTCATTATGTTTAAAGAAATTTTTGAACACGGCAAGAATGGAAACATGCAAGTCAGGTGCAATGATATTCTGGAGAAGGCTCATTAAAAGGTTATAGTTTTTAATTTATATTTTGCTGATCTCTCAAAAAAAAATGTAAAGTTCATGAGCTTTAATAAAGAAAAACTACAGTCTGTATATCATTAACCAAGTAAGTGATATTTTAAAGTGTTCCAGAACAATGAAACATCTAATTTGTATTTGTATTGTTGAACTACTGAATGCACATTTTTTGCTACAGGCATTTTATTAAAAATAAAAAAATAAGCAAAACCCTATAATGTAGGTCAAAACCTGAACACACAAATAAAGTAATAAAAGATAGGGAAAAATGTCCTAAGAATACATTAAATTGCCAGGAAGTTAGACAACATGACCACATTGGACTTTCAAAGCATTGGGTTTAGAAACAATAGCTGTTTATAGCCAACTTCACCATAAACCTTAGGATATAAAAGGACAAGATGATCTTTCCCTTTTGTCATCTTTAAGTGGACAGAGAAGTCCTTTTTAAGATCTTAAAATAATGACAGCCACTGTTAAGTAAGAAGATTTAAAGCAGATCACAGTGCAATGAAATCTCAGTCGTAAAGTCTCGTCAATGGTATTATTTATACTTTTACATATATAATTTAAGAGTGCATATCAACATGAGTTTTGCTTGGATTGGCTTCTTCTGTGGTATGAACCTTACCACCATACCTGAAAATGTATCCATGCCAAAATAAGGTGTCAAACTTTACACAAAAGTTATTATAAAAGTTAAAACTAGAGTTGAGCGAAACGGGTCGAACAATTTCAAAAGTCGACGACTTTTGGCAAAGTCGGGTTTCATGAAACGAAACCCGACCCTAGGATGAGGTCGGCCACGAGGTCGGTGACTTACGCGCCAAAGTCGCGTTTCAAAAGTTTGTTTAGCGCTCTTTTTCAGCCAATCAGGATCCACGGACACTGTGGGCAACGTGATGACATAGGCAGGGGTCGCCACCATCTTTCAGAAGGGCATGCAAGTGATTGGCTTGCTTTGGTGGGCATCACAGGGGTTATAAAAGGGCATGCACGCCGACCGCCATCTTACTTCTGCCGATCTTAGCATAGGGAGAGGTTGCTGATTCTGTAGGGAGAGCGTTAGGCAGGGAAGAAGACAAAAAAACTGCTTCTGCTGCTAGCGATTTTGCCTGTGCAACACACAAGTCACTGTGTGTGCAGTGCAAGGGGAGGCTATATTGTGGTGGATCAGCGGTGTTGGTTGTTAGGCTGCCTTCTAAGGCTTCCTGACAGCTGCATTGCTGCTTCCCCACTGCTCTGCAAACTGTTTTTTTAAAAGCAATCCCAATTTTTTTTTTGTCCTGCTATGGTACTGTGCGTGCATTTATTCACACCATACAACGGTGTACGCTCTTCACACAGTACCGTGTAACAGCTGTTATCACAGCCACAGTGAAGCTATCTGTGTGTCACTGTGGAAGGATAAGTGGAGGACTTGTTCCGTTCTTACAGACATACACTCTAGGGAGATTCCTATTCTGCCCAATTCTACAATTCACTTTTTTCACACCTGTGCCATCGAGCCTGTGACATAGCGCTCTGATATTCAGTGGGCCTCACACAATCCAAAAGTGTCCAGTGTCCACAAGTGTCTGCAGAAATTCAAAATCTCCCTTATCCTGTAGTCACTTTTTTCACACCTGCTGCATCGAGCCTGTGACATAGCGCTCTGATATTCATTGGGCCTCACACAATCCAAAAGTGTCCAGTGTCTGCAGAAATTCAAAATCTCCCTTATCCTGTAGTCACTTTTTTCACACCTGCTGCATCGAGCCTGTGACATAGCGCTCTGATATTCATTGGGCCTCACACAATCCAAAAGTGTCCAGTGTCCACAAGTGTCTGCAGAAATTCAAAATATCCCAGAAATTCAAAATCTCCCTTATCCTGTAGTCACTTTTTTCACACCTGTGCCATCGAGCCTGTGACATAGCACTGTGATATTCAGTGGGCCTCACACAATCCAAGTGTCCAGTGTCCACAAGTGTCTGCAGAAATTCAAAATCTCCCTTATCCTGTAGTCACTTTTTTCACACCTGCTGCATCGAGCCTGTGACATAGCGCTGTGATATTCAGTGGGCCTCACACAATCCAAGTGTCCAGTGTCCACAAGTGTCTGCAGAAAATCTAAATCTCCCTTATCCTGTAGTCACTTTTTTCACACCTGTGCCATCGAGCCTGTGACATAGCGCTGTGATATTCAGTGGGCCTCACACAATCCAAGTGTCCAGTGTCCACAAGTGTCTGCAGAAATTCAAAATCTCCCTTATCCTGTAGTCACTTTTTTCACACCTGTGCCATCGAGCCTGTGACATAACGCTGTGATATTCAGTGGGCCTCACACAATCCAAGTGTCCAGTGTCCACAAGTGTCTGCAGAAATTCAAAATCTCCCAGAAATTCAAAATCTCCCTTATCCTTTAGTCACTTTTTTCACACCTGTGCCATCGAGCCTGTGACATAGCACTGTGATATTCAGTGGGCCTCACACAATCCAAGTGTCCAGTGTCCACAAGTGTCTGCAGAAATTCAAAATCTCCCTTATCCTGTAGTCACTTTTTTCACACCTGTGCCATCGAGCCTGTGACATAGCACTGTGATATTCAGTGGGCCTCACACAATCCAAGTGTCCAGTGTCCACAAGTTTCTGCAGAAATTCAAAATCTCCCTTATCCTGTAGTCACTTTTTTCACACCTGCTGCATCGAGCCTGTGACATAGCGCTGTGATATTCAGTGGGCCTCACACAATCCAAGTGTACAGTGTCCACAAGTGTCTGCAGAAATTCAAAATCTCCCTTATCCTGTAGTCACTTTTTTCACACCTGTGCCATCGAGCCTGTGACATAGCACTGTGATATTCAGTGGGCCTCACACAATCCAAGTGTCCAGTGTCCACAAGTGTCTGCAGAAATTCAAAATCTCCCTTATCCTGTAGTCACTTTTTTCACACCTGCTGCATCGAGCCTGTGACATAGCGCTGTGATATTCAGTGGGCCTCACACAATCCAAGTGTCCAGTGTCCCCAAGTGTCTGCAGAAAATCTAAATCTCCCTTATCCTGTAGTCACTTTTTTCACACCTGTGCCATCGAGCCTGTGACATAGCGCTGTGATATTCAGTGGGCCTCACACAATCCAAGTGTCCAGTGTCCACAAGTGTCTGCAGAAATTCAAAATCTCCCTTATCCTGTAGTCACTTTTTTCACACCTGTGCCATCGAGCCTGTGACATGGCGCTGTGATATTCAGTGGGCCTCACACAATCCAAGTGTCCAGTGTCCACAAGTGTCTGCAGAAATTCAAAATATCCCAGAAATTCAAAATCTCCCTTATCCTGTAGTCACTTTTTTCACACCTGTGCCATCGAGCCTGTGACATAGCACTGTGATATTCAGTGGGCCTCACACAATCCAAGTGTCCAGTGTCCACAAGTGTCTGCAGAAATTCAAAATCTCCCTTATCCTGTAGTCACTTTTTTCACACCTGTGCCATCGAGCCTGTGACATAGCGCTGTGATATTCAGTGGGCCTCACACAATCCAAGTGTCCAGTGTCCACAAGTGTCTGCAGAAATTCAAAATCTCCCTTATCCTGTAGTCACTTTTTTCACACCTGTGCCATCGAGCCTGTGACATAGCACTGTGATATTCAGTGGGCCTCACACAATCCAAGTGTCCAGTGTCCACAAGTTTCTGCAGAAATTCAAAATCTCCCTTATCCTGTAGTCACTTTTTTCACACCTGCTGCATCGAGCCTGTGACATAGCGCTGTGATATTCAGTGGGCCTCACACAATCCAAGTGTCCAGTGTCCACAAGTGTCTGCAGAAAATCTAAATCTCCCTTATCCTGTAGTCACTTTTTTCACACCTGTGCCATCGAGCCTGTGACATAGCGCTGTGATATTCAGTGAGCCTCACACAATCCAAGTGTCCAGTGTCCACAAATGTCTGCAGAAATTCAAAATCTCCCTTATCCTGTAGTCACTTTTTTCACACCTGCTGCATCGAGCCTGTGACATAGCGCTGTGATATTCAGTGGGCCTCACACAATCCAAGTGTCCAGTGTCCACAAGTGTCTGCAGAAAATCTAAATCTCCCTTATCCTGTAGTCACTTTTTTCACACCTGTGCCATTGAGCCTGTGACATAGCGCTGTGATATTCAGTGGGCCTCACACAATCCAAGTGTCCAGTGTCCACAAGTGTCTGCAGAAATTCAAAATCTCCCAGAAATTCAAAATCTCCCTTATCCTGTAGTCACTTTTTTCACACCTGTGCCATCGAGCCTGTGACATAGCACTGTGATATTCAGTGGGCCTCACACAATCCAAGTGTCCAGTGTCCACAAGTGTCTGCAGAAATTCAAAATCTCCCTTATCCTGTAGTCACTTTTTTCACACCTGTGCCATCGAGCCTGTGAAATGTCTGCCAAAGTAGGAAGAGTGCAGTGTGGCACTTTTTTGAACAAAATCCTCATGATCAGGCCAAGGTTATCTGTAAGAAGTGCACAAAGACCTTTAGCCGAGGGAAAAATCTGAAAAATTTGAATACCAGTTGCATGCTTAGACATTTAACCAGCATGCACTTGCAAGCGTGGACACAACACCAAACTTCAAGTGCCACATGTGCAACTGATCACAAAGAAGGTAGTCAGCAACGCTACATTGTTTCCCCCACTGTAAGCCCACCGGTTAGCACAGCAGCAAATGTTGAGGTGTCGTTGCAAGGCCACAGCAGTCAGGGAATCCCACTGTTATATCAACGAAATACTGAATCTAGGCCATCAGAAAGAACACCAACTCCATCACCATCATCAACCCTTTCTCAGTCCGCCCTGTCCACCGCTACTTCCACCATATGCAGCTCTCAAGTCCAGCTCACCCTCCCAGACACTATGAGTAGGTCAAGAAAGTACTCAGTCTCTCATCCGCGTACACTGGGTTTGAATGCCCACATTGCCAAACTAATCTCGTTTGAGATGATGCCCTTTCGGTTGGTGGAAAGCGCAGCTTTCCGCGAACTCATGGCCTATGCAGTACCACGCTATGACCTACCCAGTCGCCACTTCTTCTCTCGCAAAGCCATCCCAGCCCTCCACCATCATGTGAAAGACCGCATTGTCCATGCACTCAAGCAGTCAGTGAGTGGAAAGGTGCACCTCACAACTGATGCATGGTCCAGTCGGCATGGCCAGGGCCGTTAAGTGTCCATCACTGCGCACTGGGTTAATGTGGTGGATGCAGGGTCCACAGGGGACAGCGGTGGTGGGACAGTGCTGCCTAGCCCACGGTATAGGAAACAGTTGGCTGTAGGCGTTCCACCCTCCTCCTCTTCCTCCAGAAGCGAAAGCTCGTCCACAGAGCGCAGTCGTACGAGCATGCCATCTGCAGCTGCCACTGTTGCACATGAGGTGTACCCCTATCGTGCAGCTAGTGGAAAGCGTCAGCAGGCTGTGTTGCAGATGATGTGTTTGGGCGACAGACACACCGCCGAGGTGCTGGCCGAGTACTTGAAGCGACAAACTGAGTCATGGCTGGGCAGTGTACATCTTGAGGCAGGCAAGGTACAGTAGTTAGTGATAACGGCCGTAATTTTGTGGCAGCCATAGCCCTTTCAAAACTCAGCCACATACCTTGCTTGGCTCACACCTTGAACCTGGTGGTGCAGTGCTTCCTCAAAAATTATCCGGAGTTAACAGCCCTGCTCCATAAGGTGCGAAGACTGTGCGCGCACATCCGCCGGTCGCCTGTACACTCCATTCGGATGCAGAAGCTGCAGCGATTGCTCCACCTTCCCAACCACCGCCTCATTATCGACATTGCAGCAAGGTGGAACTCCACCCTGCACATGGTGGAGCGACTGTGCGAGCAGAGGCAGGCCATAATGCATTTGTGGGAGGATACACGGCCAGGCACTTTGAGAGCAGACATGGAGTTGACAGGTGTGCAGTGGTCGAAGCTGAAAGACCTCTGTAAAGTCCTTCAGTGTTTTGAGGAATGCACACGGCTGGTAAGCGCAGACGACGCCATCCTAAGCATGAGCATCCCACTTATGCGTCTGCTCATGCAAACTTTGACGCACCTTAAGGAGCAGGCGTCTGCAGCCAATGTTGACGAGGAGGAAGAGGTGGAGGGAATCCTTGATGACATTCAGCCATTGTCTGCTCAGGGACCTCTCCTGGACGAGTTGGAGGAAGAAGAGGAGGAGGAGGATGATGATGGGGATGATTACTTAGGGGAGGAGGATGCATCTCGTGGGGCAAGTGAAAATGTTGGTGTGGCAAGGTCTGGTACAGGGTTTGTGCGTGACTGGAGGGATGTGGATTTGCCAGAAAGTGCTCCTCCAACCAGCACTCGCAGTGCATCATTGACACCGGGAACATTGGCCCACATGTCAGATTATGCCTTGCGGATCCTAAAAAGGGACCCCCGCATTGCCAAAATGATGAACGATGACGACTACTGGTTGGCCAGCATCCTGGATCCACGCTATAAAGGCAAATTACAAAACATCATGCCACAGGAGAACCTTGACCTAATATTGGCTAATAAACAAGCAACTCTGGTAAATCGGTTGCTTGAGGCATTCCCAGCACACAGCAGCGGTGATGGTTCTCACACGAGCCGTATGGGCCGGGGGCAGCTTGGCAGAGGTGTTCATGGTACACACAGCAGAAGTGGCGTTGGAGACAGGGGTTTCATGACAATGTTGTGGACTGATTTTTCAAGTACCGCTCACACAACTGGTAATACAGCATCGATGGAAAGTGACAGGAGACAGCAGTTGTCAACTATGGTTACAAACTACTTTTCCTCCCATATCGATGTTCTCCCACACAGGTCATTCCCCTTTGACTATTGGGCTGCTAATCTGGACACCTGGCCTGAATTGGCACAATATGCCTTACAGGAGCTTGCTTGCCTAGCTGCAAGTGTGCTATCGGAAAGAGTCTTCAGTGCAGCTGGATCAATCCTGACAGAAAAAAGGACCCGTCTGTCAACCCAAAATGTGGATGATCTAACATTCATTAAAATGAACCATGCATGGGTTTCCAAGGATTTTGTCCCACCTTACCCTGATGACACATAGGGTGACAGAAAAATGGCTTGCTTTGGTCCACCTCTTCCTGGGACTTGACCTATTTCGCCTTTTGCATCAGCTGAATGTCCAACATCAACATATGCCACTTTCTAAAACTCCCTAACTGTGCTGCCTCCCCCCCATGGCCGGGGTCACCATCTAGCGCACGACACAGTGCGAGTGCCGTTGCTCTGGACAGGTGGGTAGGCCGACTCTTGGGCGGGGGCACTGGCACAGGGTCCCTCATAGTGCAATCAAGTGTCTCTGACGGTGGTGGTGCACACCCGCCGTCAGACACACCGCCGTACTATGAGGGGCCCAGTGCCAGTACCGACGCCCACGAGTGGGCCCCCCTTGCTTGGGCAGGGCCCCAGCATTTGCAATCTTTACCTCTCCCTGCTCCTCCGCTGTGTAGTCTGGGCCGTCAAATCCATACTGTGCCTGACACCGTCTGAGCCTGCCTCCTGATGTATAGACATATCTTTTGAATGTGTACGCTATCCATACATGTTATCCGGGGATACGGTACCCTTTCTCACCTTTGTGCAATCACTTGCAAGCCATACTGGGCCTTACACCGTCTGAGCCTGCCTCCTGATGTATAGACATATCTTTTGAATGTGTAGCTATCCATACATGTTATCCGGGGATACGGTACCCTTTCTCACCTTTGTGCAATCACATGCAAGCCATACTGGGCCTAACACCGTCTGAGCCTGCCTCCTGATGTATAGACATATCTTTTGAATGTGTACGCTATCCATACATGTTATCCGGGGATACGGTACCCTTTCTCACCTTTGTGCAATCACTTGCAAGCCATACTGGGCCTAACACCGTCTGAGCCTGCCTCCTGATGTATAGACATATCTTTTGAATGTGTACGCTATCCATACATGTTATCCGGGGATACGGTACCCTTTCTCACCTTTGTGCCATCACGTGCAAGCCATACTGGGCCTAACACCGTCTGAGCCTGCCTCCTGATGTATAGACATATCTTTTGAATGTGTACGCTATCCATACATGTTATCCGGGGATACGGTACCCTTTCTCACCTTTGTGCAATCACTTGCAAGCCATACTGGGCCTTACTCCGTCTGAGCCTGCCTCCTGATGTAAAGACATATCTTTTGAATGTGTACACTATCCATACATGTTATCCGGGGATACGGTACCCTTTCTCACCTTTGTGCAATCACTTGCAAGCCATACTGGGCCTTACACCGTCTGAGCCTCCCTCCTGATGTATAGACATATCTTTTGAATGTGTACGCTATCCATACATGTTATCCGGGGATACGGTACCCTTTCTCACCTTTGTGCAATCACTTGCAAGCCATACTGGGCCTTACACCGTCTGAGCCTGCCTCCTGATGTATAGACATATCTTTTGAATGTGTACGCTATCCATACATGTTATCCGGGGATACGGTACCCTTTCTCACCTTTGTGCAATCACGTGCAAGCCATACTGGGCCTAACACCGTCTGAGCCTGCCTCCTGATGTATAGACATATCTTTTGAATGTGTACGCTATCCATACATGTTATCCGGGGATACGGTACCCTTTCTCACCTTTGTGCAATCACGTGCAAGCCATACTGGGCCTAACACCGTCTGAGCCTGCCTCCTGATGTATAGACATATCTTTTGAATGTGTACGCTATCCATACATGTTATCCGGGGATACGGTACCCTTTCTCACCTTTGTGCAATCACTTGCAAGCCATACTGGGCCTTACACCGTCTGAGCCTGCCTCCTGATGTATAGACATATCTTTTGAATGTGTACGCTATCCATACATGTTATCCGGGGATACGGTACCCTTTCTCACCTTTGTGCAATCACGTGCAAGCCATACTGGGCCTAACACCATCTGAGCCTGCCTCCTGATGTATAGACATATCTTTTGAATGTGTACGCTATCCATACATGTTATCCGGGGATACGGTACCCTTTCTCACCTTTGTGCAATCACGTGCAAGCCATACTGGGCCTAAGACCGTCTGAGCCTGCCTCCTGATGTATAGACATATCTTTTGAATGTGTACGCTATCCATACATGTTATCCGGGGATACGGTACCCTTTCTCACCTTTGTGCAATCACTTGCAAGCCATACTGGGCCTTACACTGTCTGAGCCTGCCTCCTGATGTATAGACATACCGTATCTTTTGAATGTGTACGCTATCCATACATGTTATCTGGGGATACGGTCCCCTTTCTCACCTTTGTGCAATCACTTGCAAGCCATACTGGGCCTTACACCGTCTGAGCCTGCCTCCTGATGTATAGACATATCTTTTGAATGTGTACGCTATCCATACATGTTATCCGGGGATACGGTACCCTTTCTCACCTTTGTGCAATCACTTGCAAGCCATACTGGGCCTTACACCGTCTGAGCCTGCCTCCTGATGTATAGACATATCTTTTGAGTGTGTACGCTATCCATACATGTTATCCGGGGATACGGTACCCTTTCTCACCTTTGTGCAATCACGTGCAAGCCATACTGGGCCTAACACCGTCTGAGCCTGCCTCCTGATGTATAGACATATCTTTTGAATGTGTACGCTATCCATACATGTTATCCGGGGATACGGTACCCTTTCTCACCTTTGTGCAATCACGTGTAACCCATACTGGACGTGAGAACGGCTGGCGAGCTGTTAAGCAAGCTACAGCACCTGTGGTTTGCACACGTAAGTTTTTCATTTTTTTCAGGAATGACGGTTAGGCCTAATTCCGGAACTGCGGTTGACCTGCACTTACTGGGAAATCATCGTTTGCGAGTAATAATTGTAATCAGTGATCCCCATCACTAACGCTGTTCAGCGGGTTATCTGCACCTGTAAGCGACAAACGCTCGCCTTTTCAGTGTAGCGCACATGCAGCCACGGACATGTAAGGGCATGACACACCAGTTATTGGCCAATCTCATGTGCCAGAGCCTCACGTGTCCCTCTAGTAAGCCTGACTCGGACCGCGGGGCATGACGGAGTCTCGTTCATTAACGGAATTAAGCTTGCAATGTGTGCATCTGTTCTGTAGCTGGCATGGTTGAGGTTGCCCGTGTTGAGTCAAATTACGCCGTAGGCTCCACTCCTGGTGGTGCCCTTCTGGACATTCCTTTAAGGTTCAGCTTTGCAACCATACTGCCCACGTAAAACAAACACTTTGCCTTCATGAACGCTGTTTGGAGGGTCATGACTCGTGGGAATAACGCCGCCCAATCAGTTAACCTGCTAGAGAGATCCTTCGTTGCTCCCAAGCATTACATCACACTCCCTAGGAGGAAGGTAATGCCACTGTGGCGACCGTACTCCTGGGGGCGACACAAGTGCACTGATGCCCAGCCACTGCTCGATGAATCTGCTGGTACATTGACCCAGACCACTACATTCCCCTCGCACGCTACCCGGCCTGAATCTTACCCTGATGAAACTCAGGTTACCCTTCCCATATACAGTTCCATCTTACACGGTGACAAAGAGGAAGCTGCAGATGAAAGTGCAGGTTCGGCCCACCCGCCATCAGACACACCACCGTACTATCAGGGGCCCTGTGCCAGTGCCGTCGCCAACGAGTGGGCCCCCCCTGCTTGCTCAGGATCACAGCACTTGCAAGGTTGAAATACTGTGCAGTGAGATGGAAGATGGGGACGACGAGGAGTCCAGACTAGTACAGGGATTCCCTAGCGAGGAGACTTATTTGATTGTTTTCAATGTTGGGACAGCAATTTTTGGGGAGCACTATACTCTGGAGAATGATAGATGGGGCCCACCATACACTGGAACATTCCAAAGGTGGACATCAGACACTGGAGCAGCATTTACAGGGCCCATTATACACTAGAGCATTAGAAATGGGGCCCATTATGTTTGGAGCATTATTTGGGCCCATAAGACAGTGGAGCTTCATCCATGGGGACCAACATATACTGTAGCATTATGTGGAGCTCATCATATACTGTTTCAAACATTATATGGGACCAATGATTCTGTATGGAGAAATAGATGGGCCTCGTCATGAGATGTAAAAAGTGAAGTATTTTTCATTGTACTATACCGCTATTTCTCTGCCATATCGGAGCATGATGAGTTGTAGTATTATGTGTTAAAGGGGCGCTCTTTCGCCCAGGGCACATGAAAACCTGGAGCCAGCCCTACCCCCCCACAACTTTAGCCAAATAACTCCCATTTTTCAGTGCGTAACTTGTATTACGAAGTTAATTAAGGTTGACCAGCTTAAGTAAGAAGAATTGATGCTTTTGGCATTCAAATGAGCACTGTAGGTGTGTTTCCTGTCCTCCTCCCACTGCCGACTTTTATTCCCCATTGACTTACATTGGGTTTCGTGTTTCGGGACGACCCCGACTTTTCCCTATAATCGGCCGATCTTGCTCGACCCGAGTTTTGGAAAAGTCGGGTTTCACGAAACGAAACTCGACCATAAAAAACCAAAAGTCGCTCAACTCTAGTTAAAACAATAATAAAACTACAATTAAAAAATTGAAAGGCAATGCCTCAGCTTCTCAATTACTTGCAGTCAAAGTTATATAGTGGGGAAAATAAGTGTTTGATACACTGCTGATTTTGCAAGTTTCCCTCCATACAAAGAATGGAGAGGTCTGTAATTTTTATCGTAAGAAAACTTTAACTGTGAGAGAATCTAAAAATAAAAACCAGAAAATGACATTGTATGATTTTAAATAATTAGATTGCATTTTATTGCATGAAATAAGTATTTGATCACCTACAAATCGGCAAGAATTCTGGCTCTCACAGATCTGTTAGCTTTTCCTTCATAAGCCCTCCTACTCTGCTCTCATTACCTGTATACATTGCACTTTTTTGAACTTGTTAACTGTATAAAAGAAACCTATCCACACACTTAATCACACTCAAATCTCTCCACCATGGCCAAGACCAAAGACCTGTCTAAGGACACCAGGGACAAAATTGCAGACATGCACAAGGCTGGTATGGGCTACAGGGCAATAGGCAAGCAACTTGGTGAGAAGGCAACAACTGTTGTCACAATTATTAGGAAATGGAAGAAACACAAGATGACTGTCAATCTTCCTCTGTCTGTAACAAACCAAAGGAAACAGACCGATGCATAAAAAACTGTGCACACTTATATTGAAGTTTGTCAAAAAAGAATATATATATAGAAAATACTTTATTGTCACAACTAGACATACAATTAAAAACACTTTAAAAACATACAACATGTGAGCTATATTTGTAACAAACTTCAATATAAGTGTGCACAGTTTTGTATGCATTGGTTTGTTTCCTTTGGTTTGATACATGTTGTTTCCATGGATTCTGCAGCACCTATTGCTTATTTTGTGTGTTTATAAAGTGGTGCATCCAGATGCCCTGTTTTGTCTTCCTCTGTCTGTGGCTCCATGCATGATCTCATCTCGTGGGGTAAGGATGATTCTGAGAAAGGTCATAAATCAGCCCAGAAGTACATGGGAGGACTTGGTCAATGAGCTGGGACCACAGTCTCAAACATTACCATTAGTAACACACTACGCCATCATGGATTAAAATCCTGCAGGGCACGCAAGGTCCCCCTGCTCACACCAGCACATGTCTAGGCCCATTTGCAGTTCACCATTTACCATTTGGATGATTCAGAGAAGGCATGGGAGAAGGTCATGTAGTGAGATGAGACTAAAATAGAACTTTTTGGTATCAACTCCACTTACTGTGTTTGGAGGAAGACGAAGAATGAGCACAAGCCCAAGAACACCGTCCGAACTGTGAGGCATTGGGCAGGGAAAAAAAAAATCATACTTTGGGGGTGCTTTTCTCAAAGGGGACTGGACTGTACCGTATTGAAGGGAGGATGGAGGGAGTAATTTATAGCAAGATTTTGGCCAACAATCTCTTTACAACAGTAAGAGCATTGAAGATGGGTCATAGCTTTTTCTTTCAGCATGACAATGACCCAAAACACACAGCCAGGGCAACTAAGAAGTGGCTCCATAAGAAGCATTTCAAGGTCCTGGAGTGGCCTAACCAGTCTCCAGGCCTGAACCCAATAGAAAGTCTTTGGAGAGAGCTGAAACTCAATATCACTCAGTGACAGCCCCTAAACCCCGAAACCTGAAAGATCTGGAGAAGATCTGAATGGAGGAGTGGGCCATCAAGGTCAAGAACTTGGTCATGCAGCCTTTATCTATCCCCCATTTTCTCAAGATGGCTGGACTATCATTGAAGATAAGCACCGGTATTTTGTGTATCCCCCACCTCATTGTAGATTGTAATCTCTTACGAGCAGGGTCATAATTATCTTTGCATCAATTATTGTATCACCTTTAACTTTGCTACATATGACTGTTTTGTATGAACTGTTGAATTGTAAAGCACTGAGGAATATGTTGGAGCCATATAAATAAAAACTATTATTATTATTATTATTATTATTAACTGTTGAAAATATCTGACCTCTGTAATTGCAAACAAAGGTTTCTGTACTAAATATTAAGTTCCGTTTCTCTATTGTATCAAATACTTATTTCATGCAATAAAATGCAAGTTAGTTATGTAAAAATCAAACAATCTGATTTTCTACATTTTTTCAAGATTGAGTCTCTCACAGTTGAAATTACCTACTATAAAAATTACAGATTTCTCCATTATTTGTATGTGGGAAAACTTGCAAAATTGACAGTGTATCAAATACTTATTTTCCCCACTGTATAAAGAAGATAAAACATTAACCACTAAAACAGTAAAAATACATCAATATCACATTTTAAATATATATTTTAATCCCTTAACCTCCAGAGCTTTTTTCGATTTTGCGTTTCGTTTTTCGCTCCCCTCCTTCCCAAAGCCATAACTTTTTTACTTTTCTGTCAATATGGCCAAGTGAGAGCTTATTTTTTGCAGAACGAGTTGTACTATTATACAACACCATGTGATTTTAATGCTGTGTGGGTGGGAGGAGATCTATTCATCAGTGCTCACTCACTGCTCTCTCATTTCCCTACACATTTCTCCCTCCAGAGCTGACCCTTGTATCAGTGTGTATACAGCAGAGTGTATATAGATGTACACACACCCTGCTATATACCCTGTGTAATGTGTATTCATTGGATATGACGGTTATGAACAGAAACGGTGGTCTCTCCCTCCTGTTGGCTCCAAGAACAGTTAGCAATTGTGGGTGTTTGTTTAGGACAGGAGAGGAGACAGTCACTCTGCCTCAAGATCCTAAAATATTTTGCTTCCAATGTCCTGTTAGACATTTTTCAAAACAGACCATATGAACATAGCACAAAACATTAAAAATGCTGCCTGACTTTTATACTATAATGAATGAGGTTTATAGGGATAATATAGGGAATATCAGTGATCACTCTCTTAACCCCTTACCAACATGGAACATATTATTACGCCAATGTCGGTATCCCTGCCTTTGATGTGGGCTCCGGCGGTGAGCCCACATCTTTCTAGGGACATTTCAGCTGTTTTGAACAGCTAACATGTGCCCACAATAGCCGTGGATGGAATCTTGATCCACTCGCTGCTATTAACTAGTTAAATGCCGCTGTCAAACGCGTGTGTCACCACTTAGATAAAAAAGAACCTAGACATGTTTGGTGTCTATGAACTTGTAATGACCTGGATAATTATAATGGCAGGTCAGTTTTAGCATTTAGTGAACCTAGCAAAAATGCCAACCAAAAAACAAGTGTGGGATTGCACTTTTTTTGCAATTTCGCCTCACGTGGAATTCTTTCTTGCTTTCTAGTACAAGACATGGTAAAGGGACTTATAAAGTAGTGGACAGCCCCTGTAATGAGAAACTGGGACCAATAGTATGTTCTTTGTGTTCACACAGGCTTTATCTATAATTATGCTTGTCACATGTTGTCAAGCATTGATATGGACAGTACAGTGGCTATATGGGTAGTACAGTGGTTAGCACTGCAATCTTTCAGTCTTTGGGTCCTGTGTTACAATCCCACCAAGGACAATCTGCAAGGAGTTTGTATGTTATCCCTGTGGACAAAGCCTCTAAGGGCTCATGCCCACTTGTAATGAAATCGAACAAATGCAATCAGATAAAAAATCGGATTGCTTTCTGACCAATGTTTCTCTATTATTGCATGTTCATCTGCATTTTTTTTCAGCTCGGATGGGATCATGATCAGACTGGAAAAAAATCGAAGCATGTTGTGATTGTAATCGGAAATCGGATCACATCCCACAATAGAAGTTAATGGGTGCAAGAAAAAAAAATCACACAGCACTTGGACCATGAGAGAGCTGTCTGATTTTTACACACCGATCACATTTCATCTGCCGCTTACAGTAAAATCAGACTGACAGGTTAGAATAGAATAGAGTGAATAGATATATACACATAGAATACATAGATATATAGATGTCAGTGACACACACACATATATATGTATATATATATATATATATTTATATGTCTATACTGTATATTACATGGATAGATAGAAGAAAAGCCAGCATTTCATCTGCCTTGTACTGTAAAATCACTTCAGGAGCCAACAGGATAGAATAGATGGATTACATAAAGTAAATACAAATAGAATAGGTAGATATATAGATGTCTGTGACAAATACAATTAGTACAGTGTGTGTGCAGCTTACTGTACATGTATTTAATTAATAAAAGATTATTTTTCTGAAAAAAATGGCATGGGCTCCCGCATAATTTTGTTAACCAGCAGAGGGAAAGCCGATGGCAGGGGGCTGATATTTTTTGCCTGGGAAGGGGGTAATACCCATGGAGATTCCCAGGCTATTAATATCAGCTTAGTATTATGGGTGTTACATACATCTGTATATCTACCTATTCTATTTGTATTTACTGTATGCAATCCATCTCTTCTCTCCTGTCGACTCCTGCTGTGATTTTACACTAAGCGGCTTCTGAATTGCTGGCTTTTATTCTATCTATCGTTCTATCTATCTATAGATATACAGTTGTGGCCAAAAGTATTGACACCCCTGCAATTCTGTCAGATAATACTCAGTTTCTTCCTGAAAATTATTGCAAACACAAATTCTTTGGTATTATTATCTTCATTTAATTTGCCTTAAATGAAAAAACACAAAAGAGAATGAAGCAAAAAGCAAAACATTGATCATTTCACACAAAACTCCAAAAATGGGCCAGACAAAAGTATTGGCACCCTCAGCCTAATACTTGGTTGCACAACCTTTAGCCAAAATAACTGCGACCAACCGCTTAAAGTAACCATCAATGAGTTTCTTACAATACTCTGCTGGAATTTTAGTCCATTCTCCTTTGGCAAACTGCTCCAGGTCCCTGATATTTGAAGGGTGCCTTCTCCAAATTTTCTCCATTTTTAGATCTCTCCACAGGTGTTCTATGGGATTCAGGTCTGGACTCATTGCTGGCCACCTTAGAAGTCTCCAGTGCTTTCTCTCAAACCATTTTCTAGTGCTTTTTGAAGTGTGTTTTGGGTCATTGTCCTGCTGGAAGACCCTTGACCTCAGAGCTTTCGCACACTGGACCCTACATTATGCTGCAAAATTTGTTGGTAGTCTTCAGACTTCATAATGCCATGCACGCGGTCAAGCAGTCCAGTGCCAGAGGCAGCAAAGCAACCCCAAAACATCAGGGAACCTCCACCATGTTTGACTGTAGGGACCGTATTCTTTTCTTTGAATGCCTCTTTTTTCTTCTGTAAACTCTATGTTGATGCCTTTGCCCAAAAAGCTCTACTTTTGTTTCATCTGACCAGAGAACATTCTTCCAAAATGCTTTAGGCTTTTTCAGGTAAGTTTTGGCAAACTCCAGCCTGGCTTTTTTATGTCTCGAGGTAAGAAGTGGGGTCTTCCTGGGTTTCCTACCATACAGACCCTTTTCATTCAGACGCCAATGGATAGTACGGGTTGACACTGTTGTACCCTCGGACTGCAGGGCAGCTTGAACTTGTTTGGATGTTAGTCGAGGATCTTTATCCAACATCCGCACAATCTTGCGTTGAAATCTCTTGCCAATTTTTCTTTTCCGTTCACATCTAGGGAGGTTAGCCACAGTGTCATGGGCTTTAAACTTCGTGATGACACTGCGCACGATAGACACAGGAACATTCAGGTCTTTGGAGATGGACTTGTAGCCTTGAGATTGCTCATGCTTCCTCGCAATTTGGTTTCTCAAGTCCTCAGACAGTTCTTTGGTCTTCTTTCTTTTCTCCATGCTCAATGTGGTAAACACAAGGACACAGGACAGAGGTTGAGTCAACTTTAATCCATGTCAACTGGCTGCAAGTGTGATTTAGTTATTACCAACACCTGTTAGGTGCCACAGGTAAGTTACAGGTGCTGTTAATTACACAAATTAGAGATGATTTTTCGAACAGTGCCAATACTTTTGTCCACCCTCTTTTTTATGTTTGGTGTGGAATTATATCCAATTTGGCTTTAGTACAATTCTTTTTGTGTTTTTTCATTTAAGACAAATTAAATGAAGATAATAATACCAAAGAATTTGTGTTTGCAATCATTTTCAGGAAGAAACTGAGTATTAGCTGACAAAATTGCAGGGGTGTGAATACTTTTGGCCACAACTGTATATAGCCCCCCAGCATGGTGTATAGCCCCCCCAGAATGGTATATAGCCCCCAGAATTGAATAATACAGCCCAGTATGGTACAATACAGCCCAGTGTGGTACAATACAGCCCAGCATGGTATATAGCTCCCCCAGAATGGTATAATACAGCCCAGCATGGTATATAGCCCCCCCAGAATGGTATAATACAGCCCAGTATGGCGTAATACAGCCCAGCATGGTATAATACAGTCCAGCATGATATAATACAGTCCAGCATGGTATATAGCCCCCCAGAATGGTACAATAATAATAATAATTTTTATTTATATAGCGCCAACATATTCCGCAGCACTTTACAATTAAGCAGGAACATGTACAGACAATAATTCAATACAAGTTAAGACAATTCAAACAGTGACATTAGGAGTGAGGTCCCTGCTCGCAAGCTTACAATCTACAAGGAAATGGGGGGACACAGTAGGTGAGAAGTGCTTGTTAATTCAGGTCTGGCAATTTTAATAAATAGGGATTTTCATATAAAGCTGCATGATCCGGTCATCAGCCCGTGTGTTTAAGTGCAATAGACAAGTATCAAGTGCAGTTATCGTGTGCATGGAGGGTGTGGAGACAGATGAATAGTAGGGTGCAGATTCAGAATAATATTTGGAAGGAGGGAACAGGGCAAAGTTAGTTTGCTGAGTAGTTGATGTGGTAGGCTTGTTTGAAGAGATGGGTTTTCAAAGCGCGCTTGAATAGGTCAGGGCTAGGTATCAGTCTGATCGTCTGGGGAAGTGCATTCCAGAGAGCTGGAGCAGCACGAGAGAAGTCTTGGAGACGGAGGTGCGAGGTTCGGATTACGGGGGATGTTAGTCTTAGGTCATTTGTAGAACGGAGGGCACGTGTAGGGCGATAGACAGAGATGAGAGAGGAGATATAAGGCGGTGCAGAACAGTGGAGAGCTTTGTGGGTGAGAGAGATGAGTTTATACTGGACCCTGTAGCGAATAGGTAGCCAGTGTAATGACTGGCATAAGATGGAGGCATTGGTGAAGCGGCTGGACAGAAATATGACCCTGGCTGCCGCGTTCAAGATGGATTGGAGAGGAGAAAGTTTGGTAAGAGGGAGACCGATCAGAAGAGAGTTGCAGTAGTCCAGACGAGAATGAATAAGAGTGACAGTAAGAGTCTTAGCAGTTTCAAAGGTGAGAAAAGGTCGGATTCTGGAGATGTTTTTAAGATGCAGGTGGCAAGAGCGACTGAGTGATCGGATGTAGGGAGTAAAGGAAAATTCAGTGTCGAATATGACCCCAAGACAGCAGGCATGCTGCTTGGGAGTTATGGTTGAACCCTCCAGGGTTATTTCGATGTTAGGTAGAGTGAGGTTAGTAGAGGGGAGAAACACAAGAAGTTCAGTTTTGGAGAGATTTAGTTTCAGATAGAGGGAGGACATGATGCTAGAGACAGCAGACAGACAATCCTTGGTATTTTGAATTAGGGTAGGGGTGATGTCAGGGGAAGAAGTGTATAATTGGGTGTCATCGGCATAGAGATGATACTGGAACCCAAATCAGCTGATTGTTTGTCCAATAGGGGCAGTGTATAAAGAAAAGAGGAGGGGGCCTAGGACTGAGCCCTGCGGAACCCCGATAGTAAGGGGATGAGGAGAGGAAGAGGAGCCGGAAAAAGATACAGTGAAGGAGCGGTCAGAGAGGTAGGAGGAGAACCAGGAGAGGGCTGTGTCCTTGAGGCCTATAGAGCGGAGCATAGTGAGGAGGAGCTGTGATCCACAGTGTCAAATGCGGCAATACAGCCCAGCATGGTATATAGCCCCCCAGAATGGTGTAATACAGCCCTTCATGGTATAGCACAGCCCAGCATGGTATATAGCCCCCCCAGCATGGTATGATACAGCCGAGCATGGTATAATACAGACCAGCATGGTATATAGCCCTCCAGAATGGTGTAATACAGCCCAGCATGGTATATAGCCCCCCCAGAATGGTGTAATGCAGCCCAGCATGGTATATAGCTCCCCCCAGCATGGTATGATACAGCCGAGCATGGTTTATAGTCATCATTTTCAGGAAGAAACTGAGTATTATCTGACAGAATTGCAGGGGTGTCAATACTTTTGGCCACAACTGTATCTATTTATCTATCATATATCTATATATGTTTTGAAGAATATTCCCTTTGAAAATGATGTGTAAATGACTGAGAGAATTTCTCTATGTAAAAGCTCATGTTAAAATCGCATTGCAGTAGGATAGCAATCACACTGCATTTGGATGTAAATCAGATGCTAGGTGTGAGAAATAGGATTGTACTTTTGTAGGAGGTATGCTATATTACGGTTATACCTTTGCCTTTCTCTTTCGTCCAAGTGCCATATATTATCAGTGTATGTATATTTGTTAAGACATCATGGAACTGCTACATGATTAAGTAGATGGGGCATTATAGTGTACAGAGCTTTCAGCTAGTGAATAGTATAGGAAAGGGTTAACCATAGGAGGGGATGCTGTGTGGTAAGCTAGGAACGTTCCCTATGGTAGTCAGAAGGGCCCAGGTGCCCGAATAGTCCACATGGGATCTAGGCCCAGGACACCACAGCAGTCACGCAATGTTTAAGGAGAAGGGAAGCTTAGCCATTCGGAGTCTATAGGACAGAAGTATGGTGTCAAGCAGCAAAGCAGCAGGATTGCAGCAGTTCATGTCAGGATCCTGTCAGCGCCGACGTGCAGCCTCCGCTGAGCAGGGACTCACCTGCACTGTAGGGGGGCCCAGGGTCAGGTACGGCCGGAAAGTACTGACAAACAGGACCTAAGGATGCTGAAGTTTAGCAAGCAGAGCAGGACCTACGGTCATGTGACTGCAAGGGGCGGGGTTAGCGTCCTGCTTCCAGAGATCAGCAGGACACCATACAGAAATACTCAGAGTCAGGTAAAATGGAGGTCATACACAGAGATAGCAGTAAAGTACCAGGGATGAGACAGAACAGATAGTCAGGGCCAAGCAGGGGTCAAAGCCAAACAGACATAGAAGGTACCAAGCAGAATCCAACAAGTACTATCCAGAGAACAGACCAAGTCGTACACAGAGTATCAGATAAACAAGAACACAGCACAAACACACTCAGGGGTCACCACACTATGCCAAGGGCGAAAGTATAACTGACGGGGATAGGAGCTTCCTGAGGCTAAAAGAAGCCTCTCCCAGAACCAGGGAGAGGCCACAATCATAAGCCCCAGGTGTGCAGGTAAGCCTGCACTGGGATCACAAGCCTGATCCCCAGAAATGCCAGTCATCAGCACTGGTTCCAGACATTAACCCCACATGTGCGAGTCAAACCCTCACTGAGATCATGACAGTTCATAGCTTGGAGAAAGGAAGTGGTCCGGAATAGTACAGGGCACAGATTGTTCTACATGTGGCAGATTATTGCATGGGCCCATGCTCTCAGGACTGGGTTGAAATGGACCAAAGAATACCCAAGCACAGTGAGTCTGAACAGGGAGAAAGCTGCGGTACCGCCTAATGCGCTATTACCCCGTAATGTACTGGAGGACTTGAAAATAAGTACAGGGAAAGAACAGAAGGAGAACTGCCTCGAACTTGCTGTTGTTGGTGTAACTGACAAGAATGTACTGACCAGTTATTCAAGTAAAGTTTCACATGTTGCATTTGAACCGGACTGTGGCTCAATTCTTGTGACGCCAATTGCAGAAAGGCTTCAGCACCACAGTGGTATCCCTGATGGTGCAGTGAGAGAAGACACAGGTATGCTGGTGAAAGAATGCTGCTTTCATGTGAGAGGAGGCCAGGGCTCAGATACACCGGAGTTCTCGGCCATGACTACAGTCCTGGACCTCTCTTACACTTGCATAAAAAAAATGCAAGACACTTGCATTACACTTGTCCGACTCTCTTGCATCAAAATCGGACCGATTTTAAAATCGCTAGTGTGACTCCAGCCTAAATATATTTTCATGTATATAAAGTCTATTATACTAATTAAAGTGACACACATTTAATTATAAGCTATTTTACTGTTTTTATATCTATTGTTTTATCTTCTATCTACTGTACCTATGGCACTTTTGCATTGCATCAGATTCAGAAATATTACATTCATCATGTCATCTTTTCAAGCATAATACACATTTCACGTCCATATTCCCATGTATACCTGCTCTATGACACCGACCAACTCTAGATTAGATGACTCTGTAAGACCTTCAAGCTTATGGCTGTCATCTCAGTACATCCTTTGACGGTAATATTAGCCTTAAAGCGGTTTATTTTCCTCATGAGATTTGTTATAGTTGTGTTTTTATTGTTATAGCACAACGACATCTTTTATGATTTCATTGAAATCTAAAATCTAGCGAGATCTCTAGCTTACCTGGAAAAATACTGACATCTCCCTATACACAGAGGAAAATGTGGAAGACATGAGCCTCGTTCCATTAATTATAATGGTATTACATTTATACACAGTAGACACCGGAATCTAATACACATATAATGTTTGACTTATTGCTTCCCACTTTAAACATTGCAAGTCCCACCAGTACATTAAAATGTGACAGTTCTGCTTACTTTGCAAAGATGTAGAAATTTATTAGGATTTATAGACATTTATAAAAGGTTTATGATGCCAAGTTACACAGACATAGCTCGTTTAGGTCCAGGCAGGCTAGATGAGACCAAAGCATGTATTACTTGGCATAGCAATGGTAGTATGCATGGTATGTAAGCATTAATAAATGAATCTTTTAAGAAGGAGTCATGTAAAATGTGACATTAAAATCCACCTGAGAATCTTACTACTTTATGGTGGTAGGTCTCTGTTAACATAATGATCTTGGTGTTAACAGATACTCCGCTCCATGCAGGGAATCATGTTCTAATTCCAATAAAAAGACCACCTTGTGTCTACATATAATGTACAGAATCCCAGACAAATGAGCATTTATCGGCATGGCTTAGACTGATACATGGATATTCCACATACTTTATGGTAATGGACACCCCGAGGCGTTTTTTTCATATTAATCTTATGATAATGTAATCTTCTAGGTATGCATGCCGCACATTCAGTGGGCAGATTAATAAATTGCTCAGCCTCACATCGTGTAGTCTGGAATGTATTGACAGAACGGAATCATTATTAATTATATTGACAGTGTGTAATTATGACATAATTGTTTTACTGATTATTTTTTCAAATTTAGTTCTGAGGAAAATGTAATATGACAATGAGATTAATTAAAACCCAGGAAGAAAAGCAATTGTATAGATCACTGATTTTTTTTCCCCTCCTTTATATGACATTTGGTGTCTATCTTCTCAATAAAACTGTGAATTCAATATTGTTGTCCGTGGCTTGTATATTATAGAGCTGATCATCTTTAGGAAGTTTTATTTTGTGTTGTTGAATATTTTGTGTATGCCTGCAGATGAAAATGCTTAGCTTTTAGCATAAAAGTAGGGATGAGCGGACGAGAACTATAAAGTTCGGCATTCGTACCAGACAGTTACTGTCCGTTGTTAAACGCCGAGCACGGACTTCCCCCATAACTCTTGCAATGTTGGAAATTCAGGGGGAAGTCTGTTTAAGAGAGAGAGGGAGAGAGGTAAAAAGAGAGAATTAATTTTCTGGTTCAAAAGTCCACATCCCCATTGTTTTCTATGGGGTTTGGGCTCTGGTTCTATTTTGGGTACAGTTCTGGTACACAAACCAAACTTGGTATAAAGTTCGGGTTAGGTACAAGAACCCAAACTTCCACGGGTCTGCTCATCCCCACATAAAAGGAAACATCATAGGGTACCACCAATTGTACATAAAAAAATATTGCAGGCTGTGCATTGTGCACAATGATGTTTCGTAGGAAAATTGGCTTCAAGCAAAAGAACGGACAGGCAGCAGTACACACCTTGTGAGCTATATACCGTGTGTGTTAGGACAGTGTCCTGCTCCATCTTGACTCCCACATAAAGGAAGGTAAGTCAGTACTGTAGAATCACATTACATTCTGGCGGTGTTGGATATGGGATTTTAGATTGCGCTGTCTGCTCATGCACAATTATGTCCAATATAAAACACAACTATGACTAGTCTGAGCTGCTATTTCGCATCAGAATCTGATTTCCAATGTATTTTAAAAAAATTAGAATTGTGTACACCCCTGCACAATAATAGTTTTTTTTCCTATAACATTTGAGGTACACATTTTAGGGGTGCTTCTCAGTATGTACTAGTTTGCAGGTAAGGGACAACACAAATAATTCCCCCAAATAGTAGTGAGCCAAGCAGGGAGTTCTCTATGTTAAAGGATTTCCATCAGGGTAATGTTGCAAAGTTAAATACAAGCAACTTTTGCAGTTTCCAATGTTAAAGGAATCTGTCAGCAGGTTTTTTTTTTCTACCTAGTCAAAATATAGGAGGAGAGACTCTGATTCCAGCACTGTATCACTTAGTTTGCTGGGTGCAGCAGTTGTGACACAATTTTTAGATGTAGCATGTAGCAGAGCTCAGAAAGCTAAGCCCGCCCACTCCACAGCTTTCTGTGTACATTGTCTATTGACAGTAAGCTGCTTATCAGAGGAGGGGATGCGGTTGCACAAGTGCTTGTATGTGCTGTGGTCCGAGCTGTGGTAATCTCCTGGTGATAAAACATTCATTGTATGGCAACAACAACACACAGCCTGTGACACATCCCCGAAATCTGTGTCTCTGCTGCTACATTTTGCAATCCAGAGATTACATAGCACAAACCTACTAACAGATTCTCTTTATGAATGAATTTTTAACGTTCTTGTTGACTGCTTGTTGCCTAGGTTGCCTGCCACCATTGAAGAGTATCAGCTGTGGCCTAATATGCTCACTACTTACAAGCACTTTCCATTAGAGCTTGTAAGTGCTGCTCTGCTGTTAGCAAGATTGCTGAATCACACTATTAGCTCCCTATCTGGTCAGCTACAATGCAATTGTGCTTCTCTGATACTTTAGAGGAAAAAGCTGCCTATATTGGCAGCAATGAATAGCACAGTGTCTGAGCCAGCAGTGTGGCAATGCAACTTGTCCAAACTGTCAATCAAGCTGGAACATATACATGGGGCAAACAGGTAGCTGGGCGACACGGGAGCACACTCCTTACAGATGTTAATGAGAAAAACCCTTTTAGTGCATCAGCTAGCAATTTGCCTCTAAGGGTCCCGTTACATTTAGCGATGCACCAGCGATCCCGACAACGATACGACCCGGTCAGGATCGCTAGTGCATCGCTAAATTGTCGCTAGTGAGCTGCCAAACAGGCAGATCTCACCAGCAATGTAGCAGCGGTCGGTGGTCGTTACTTACCTGTGAGATGCGGCGATGAAGACGTCCTCCCACCCGCGTCCACGCGTCGCTCATCGGCGCCAGCAGGAAGCCGCCGACGAGAAACAGCCCAGGACATTCTCGTGCGATCATCAATAGCCAGCGGGGGAGCCGGTCGGAGGTAAGTGTCACATATAGCGATATCGCTAGCAATATCGCTGTTGCATCACAAAATCGGAGACGCTTTACCGATATTGCTAGCGATATCGCTATGTGTGAAGCCCCCTTTAGAAAGGAAGAGCAACAAATACTGCTAATTCACTGGGGTTTTTACGTGCCGCATATACAGTTGAAACCAGAATTTTACATACACTATATACAGTGGGGAAATAAAGTATTTAGTCAGCCACCAATTGCACAAGTTCTCCCACTTAAAAAGATGAGAGAGGCCTGTAATTGGCATCATAGGTAGACCACAACTATGAGAGTCAAAAGGAGAAAACAAATCCAGAAAATCACCTTGTCTGATTTGGCAAAATTTATTTTGCAAATTAAGGTGGAAAATAAATATTTGTTCACCTAACAACAACAGTGGGAGCAATAATAAGAAAATGGAAGACATACAAGACCACTGATAATCTCACTCGATCTAGAGCTCCATGCAAGATCTCACCCTGTCAGCTCAAAATGATCACAAGAACAGTGAGCAAAAATCCCAGAACCACATGGGAGGACCGAGTGAATGACCTGCATAGAGCTGGGACCACCGTAACAAAGGCTACCATAAGTAACACACTATGCCACCATGGACTCAGATCCTGCAGTGTAAGACGTGTCCCCCTGCTTAAGCCAGTACATGTCCAGGCCCATCTGAAGTTTGCTAGAGAGCATTTAGATTATCCAGATGAGTATTGGGAGAATGTCATATGGTCTGATGAATCCAAAGTAGAACTGTTTGGTAGAAACAAAACTCGTCGTGTTTGGTGGAGACAGAATGCTGCATCCAAAGAACATCATACCTACTGTGCAGTATGGGGTTGGCAACATCATGCTTTTGGGCTGTTTTTCTGCAAAGGGACCAGGACAACTGATCTGTGTACATGAAAGAATGAATGGGGCCATGTGTCGTGAGATTTTGAGTGAAAACCTCCTTCTATCAGCAAGGGCATTAAAGATGAAACGTGGATGGGTCTTTCAGCATGATAATGATCCCAAGCACACCACCAGGGCAACAAAGGAGTGGCTTCGTAAGAAGCATATGAAGGTCCTGGAGTGGCCTAGCCAGTCTCCAGATCTCAACCTCATAGAAAACCTTTGGAGGGATTTGAAAGTCCATGTTGCCCAGTGACAGGCCCAAAGCATCACTGCTCTATAGGAGATCTGCATGGAGGAATGGGCCAACATACCACCAACAGTGTGTGCCAATCTTGGGAAGACTTACAGAAAACGTTTGACCTCTGTCATTGCCAACAAAGGATATATACAGTATAGCAAAATATTGAGATGAACTTTTGTTTATGACCAAATACTCATTTTCCACCAAAATTTGCAAAATAAATCTTGCCAAATCAGACAAGGTGATTTTCTGGATTTGTTTTCTTATTTTGACTCTCATAGTTGTGGTCTACCTATGATGTCAAATACAGGCCTCTCTTTTTAAGTGGAGAACTTGCACAATTGGTGGCTGACTAAATACTTTTTTTCCCCACTGTATGTTTAAAATAGCACAGGTAAAGAAGTAACCCTGATGGAGCAATCTTTTCTCTAAAGTAAGCCTCCATGATGATCTGCAGATCAACACAAAACCCCAGATTTATGACCATTTCTCATTTCCCAATTTTTGTAACTAAACAATATTTTTTGATACAATGCCTTACAAAAGTATTCGGCCCCCTGGAAATTTTCAACCTTTTCCCACATATCATGCTTCAAACATAAAGATACCAAATGCAAATGTTTAGTGAAGAATCAACAAGTGGAACACAATTGTGAAGTTGAATGAAATTTATT
This sequence comes from Dendrobates tinctorius, assembly GCF_039654945.1. Classification (NCBI taxonomy): domain Eukaryota; kingdom Metazoa; phylum Chordata; class Amphibia; order Anura; family Dendrobatidae; genus Dendrobates; species Dendrobates tinctorius. The sequence continues at coordinate 2,917,293 of NW_027361694.1, read as the reverse complement.
GGTTATTTTAAATTTTTGTGGAAATTTAAAAACTGAAAAGTGGGGCGTGCAATATTATTCGGCCCCTTTAAATTAATACTTTGTTGCGCCACATTTTGCTGTAATTAGAGCAGCAAGTCACTTGGGGTATGTCTCTATCAGTTTTTTACATTGAGAGACTGAAATTCTTGCCCATTCTTCCTTGGCAAACAGCTTGAGCTCAATGAGGTTTGATGGAGATCATTTGTGAACAGCAGTTTTCAGTTCTTTCCACAGATTCTCGATTGGATTCAGGTCTGGACTTTGACTTGGCCATTCTAGCACCTGGATACATTTATTTGTGAACCATTCCATTGTAGATTTTGCTTTATGTTTGGGATCATTGTCTTGTTGGAAGACAAATCTCCATCCCAGTCTCTGGTCTTTTGCAGACTCCAACAGGTTTTCTTCAAGAATGGTCCTGTATTTGGCTCCATCCATCTTCCCATCAATTTTAACCATCTTCCCTGTCTCTGCTGAAGAAAAGCAGCCCCAAACCATGATGCTGCCACCACCATGTTTGACAGTGGGGATGGTGTGTTGGGTGATGAGCTGTGTTGCCTTTACGCCAAACATATCATTTGGCATTGTTGCCAAAAAGATGGATTTTGGTTTCATCTGACCAGAGCACCTTCTTCCACATGCTTGGTGTGTCTCCCAGGTGGCTTGTTGCAAACTTTAAACATCACTTTTTATGGATATCTTTGAGAAATGGCTTTCTTCTTGCCACTCCTCTATAAAGGCCAGATTTGTGCAGTGTACGACTCATTGTTGTCCTATGGACAGACTGTCCCACCTCAGCTATAGATCTCTGCAGTTCATCCACAGTGATCATGGGCCTCTTGGCTACATCTCTGATCAGTCTTCTCCTTGTTTGAGATGATAGTTTAGAGGGACGGCTGGGTTTTGGTAGATTTCCAGTGGTATGATACTCCTTCCATTTCAATATGATCACTTGCACAGTGCTCCTTGGGATGTTTAAAGTTTTGGAAATAATTTTGTATCCAAATCCGGCTTTAAACTTCTCCACAACCATATAACGGACCTGCCTGTTATGTTGCTTGGTCTTCATGATGCTCTCTGTGCTTCAAACAGAACCCTGAGACTATCACAGAGCAGGTGCATTTATACGGAGACTTGATTACACACAGGTGGATTATATTTATCATCTTTAGTCATTTAGGACAACATTGTATCATTCAGAGATCCACAATGAACTTCTAGAGTGAGTTTGCTGCACTGAAAGTAAAGGTGCCAAATAATATTGCACGCCCCACTTTTCAGTATGATAATTTCCACAAAAATTTAAAATAACCAATAAATTTTGTTCAACTTCACAACTGTGTTCCACTTGTTGTTGATTCTTCACCAAAAATTTACATTTGGTATCTTTATGTTTGAAACATGATATGTGGGAAAAGGTTGAGAAGTTGCAGGGAGCTGAATACTTTTGCAAGACACTGTACAGTTGTGACCAAAAGTATTGACACCCCTGCAATTCTGTCAGATAATACTCAGTTTCTTCCTGAAAATGATTGCAAACACAAATTCTTTGGTATTATTATCTTCATTTAATTTGTCTTAAATAAAAAAACACAAAAGAGAATGAAGCAAAAAGCAAAACATTGATCATTTCACACAAAACTCCAAAAATGGGTCAGACAAAAGTATTGGCACCCTCAGCCTAATACTTGGTTGCACAACCTTTAGCCAAAATAACTGCGACCAACCGCTTTCTGGTAACCATCAATGAGTTTCTTACAATGCTCTGCTGGAATTTTAGACCATTCCTCTTTGGCAAAATGCTCCAGGTCCCTGATATTTGAAGGGTGCCTTCTCCAAACTGCCATTTTTAGATCTCTCCACAGGTGTTCTATGGGATTCAGGTCTGGACTCATTGCTGGCCATCTTAGAAGTCTCCAGTGCTTTCTCTCAAACCATTTTCTAGTGCTTTTTGAAGTGTGTTCCTGCTGGAAGACCAATGACCTCTGAGGGAGACCCAGCTTTCTCACACTGGGCCCTACATTATGCTGCAAAATTTGTTGGTAGTCTTCAGACTTCATAATGCCATGCACACGTCAAGCAGTCCAGTGCCAGAGGCAGCAAAGCAACCCCAAAACATCAGGGAACCTCTGCCATGTTTGACTGTAGTGACCGTGTTCTTTTCTTTGAATGCCTCTTTTTTTCTCCTGTAAACTCTATGTTGATGCCTTTGCCCAAAAAGCTCTACTTTTGTCTCATCTGACCAGAGAACATTCTTCCAAAGCATTTTAGGCTTTTTCAGGTAAGCTTTGGCAAACTCCAGCCTGGCTTTTTTATGTCTCGGGGTAAGAAGTGGGGTCTTCTTGGGTCTCCTACCATACAGTCCCTTTTCATTCAGACGCCGACGGATAGTATGGGTTGACACTGTTGTACCCTAGGACTGCAGGGCAGCTTGAACTTGTTTGGATGTTAGTCGAGGATCTTTATCCAACATCCGCACAATCTTGCGTTGAAATCTCTTGTCAATTTTTCTTTTCTGTCCACATCTAGGGAGGTTAGCCACAGTGCCATGGGCTTTAATCTTCTTGATGACACTGCGCACGGTAGACACAGGAACATTCAGGTATTTGGAGATGGACTTGTAGCCTTGAGATTGCTCATGCTTCCTCACAATTTGGTTTCTCAAGTCCTCAGACAGTTCTTTGGTCTTCTTTCTTTTCTCCATGCTCAATTTGGTACACACAAGGACACAGGACAGAGGTTGAGTCAACTTTAATCCATGTCAACTGGCTGCAAGTGTGATTTCGTTATTACCAACACCTGTTAGGTGCCACAGGTAAGTTACAGGTGCTGTTAATTACACAAATTAGAGAAGCATCACATGATTTTTCGAACAGTGCCAATACTATTGTGCACCCTCTTTTCTATGTTTGGTGTGGAATTATATCCAATTTGGCTTTAGGACAATTCTTTTGTGTTTTTTCATTTAAGACAAATTAAATGAAGATAATAATACCAAAGAATTTGTGTTTGCAATCATTTTCAGGAAGAAACTGAGTATTATCTGACAGAATTGCAGGGGTGTCAATACTTTTGGCCACAACTGTATATTGAAATAGGACTTAAAATATTTCATATTTCTAAAAAAAGACATAATAACTGATTTAAAGGCAGGTTAAATACCAGTTCTCAGCATGATACAGAGAAGTCACAATATTATATGAGGGAGGTTGCTCAGGTGCCATATACTAATGAACAGCTGCCCATATGCCTATTATCTATGAACAAAAAATAAATCTTAGTATTAAAATGACACCCACCTTAAGTTTCTATGAGAGGTTAATCACATATTAGGGTGTAATAAACCTCTTTGATTAAGTCTTAAATGTGAAGGCATTACAGTAAAACTTGTTGCATTTTGTTGCGGTCGGTGCAGCATCAAAACGACACAGGCGTACATCAGCATGGCCTGCGTACCCAATGATAAAGATAGGTGCGCAGGACGCAGGCAGACGTAGGCAGAGCTGAATGGAAGAGGTGCGGCAGTGGGCGGGGCTTAATGGTGGAACTACGCAGCCCTCTGCAGCTCTGCACAACAAAAGTGTGAAACCAGCCTAATCACATGGTTCAACAAGTCGCAGCAGACTCTGAGGTATTGAATCTGGAAAATGACCTATAATGACAAAATGCAGTATCTCTGAGACTAGCTGAGCACATTATCCAAATCGGTGTTCCTTTCCCCATGCGCCTATATTATTTAGCCACCAGTAGCACTCTGTGCTAGGGAGTTATAAAGCTTAGCCACCTGGAATTGCATACGGGAGGCATATTTGGACTTTATGCTCAGATAAAATCCAGCCAAATCCAGTGGCACTGCTGCCATTCCATTCAGAGCTTTGGGTGGAAAGTTGTGGGCCATTCACGGTTCTGCACTGGAAATCATACTCTCAGAGATGGGAGGAGAGAGGCTTCACAAGCCCAGGGGTGGGCGCAGAGTGTGGGAGGAGCAGCCAAAGAGATAAGTGTCAGCTCCTCATTTGGAGGCCAGTTTTCTTCTGGCTGGAGGACTCGTTATCAGAAAGAGCCAGGAAAGCCTGTAACTAAGATTTGGACCTGTGATCCATCAGCGCCTCCTTGTTGTCACATGCTACATAACACATATATGTTTGTATATTTCTAGTGCGCCTTTTAGGCAATTAAATATGAAATTACTCTTCGGCTGCTCGTTTATCTCGATCCACGAATCCCCACGTCCGCACACTCAGCTGCTTATATGATACGCTATCGGGTTGGTTCTTGACCCAATATAAGCCTGTTGTCGGACAGGGCTTATTTTAAATGTGGAACTGGTGGCAGAATGCCGTATTGTTTTAGTGAGGAACTCTGGCAGTGACGGCCGGGAGGTTTATATATCCCCAGCCTGGACTGGTGATATATATCCCCCTTCACTGGGAGCGCCTCACTAACTCGTACCTATAAGGGAAGCCTTTCCGGTGACTATTTGCCCTCGGTGCAGTTCTGTGACTGACCTGGGGCAAGTGGTGGTGCCAGAGAGTCAACCTCTGCTAGGTCCTTCTCTCCCCTCCCACCGAGGTGAGCGAAGTCGACCCCCCTTCCCCTGTAATAGCCCTCACAATCAGTCACAGGAGTCAGCTGATGAGAGTACTATTTTCATCAGCATATGCCTGCTGTTTCTGGTAGCAGTGAGAGCAGTCGATGCTAATGAGAATATTCATATGCATGCACCTGTGTAATAAATAATTGATGGGGGTCTCTTCTATTTTGGATAAACAGTGCAGGCAAAAATTACAGCTGCAGGCTGCAACCCCCAGCAGTCAGCTTTATCATGGCTAGTTATCAGGAATAGAATGGTCTCATGCCATTTTTCTGAATTATTTAAATACATAAAAAACTGATGTGGGAAAAGGCGAGCAAAGTGCCAGAATTAGCGTATCCAATAGATGTGCGTTTTCTGGGGGTGGCTGCGGGCTGCTATTTTTAGGCTAGGGAGAACCAATATCCATGGCCCCTTACCAGTTTGAGAATACCAGCTCCAGGTGTCTGCTATGGCTAAGCTGGCTGTCAAAAATGAGGGGGACCCCACCCCATTTTTTAACACTATTTATTTAAATCATTTTTTTTTTAAATGGTGAGGGACCCCACTATTCAATGATAACCAGCCATGATAGAGCTGACAACTTGGGGTTGAAGCCCACAGCTGTCAGTTTTGCCTGCACTGGTTATCAAAAAGAGAAGAGACCCCAATTCATTTTTTTAATTATTTATCTATTTCATCGGTGCTGGCTGATGGATACTATCATCAGTCTCACCAGCTCTCACTGCTATCAGTAGTACAGTCATCAACTGACACCTATGACTGGCGGTAACCTTTTTACTGCCAGTCACACCTGTTGGCTCACATACTATCATCTGACAGTATAGAAACCACAGCTCTCTGACTGACAGTAACAATCTTACTGATGATCACAGCGTGGCAAACAACGAGTGTTTGGAGCCCTCATTCATCTGAATCCAGGTTCAACTTTGGGAACTGATCTAGTACCCAAACCAAACTTTTTTAAATGATCAGCTGAACCCGCCAGACCAGAACATCCACTGGTTTGCCCATCAATAGTAAAGAGTCTATTGAGTGGGACACCCAGCTCCAGTACAAAGTTTAGTGACTGTTGCTGGGTTCTGCATATTAGCTCATCTTCATATGTATTGGAGCTAGTGCTGAACTCAGTAGTTTTCTCAAATTTGGCCAGGAAATATGATTTGCAAATAAGTTATGCAATGCAATATGAATTTCTATGATTATGCCCTGGAATTTGAGATTCTGTGTGACCCCATAGTATAACAAAAATATAGTGGATAAAAAATAATACTCACCTTGCCACTCATTTGTCTTGCCTCTGCAGCCCTCCATCGGGTTCTCCATCAAGCTACTTTAGGGGTCTTCTTTCCTTTAGAAAATAATGTGAGTTGTGACATCAGGGGTTTACTCAGCGCCTGAAGCCCCAAAACAAAGTGAACATGCTGGCAGAGGATGTTGCATGCTTTAAATACCATATGGAGGCTACAGTGGCAGAACAATTTAACGAGTGAGTATATTTTTTTCACCCCTTTCCTGACCCTACACAAAACAGCAAAATAGCAGCCAGATAACCACCATTTTGCTGAATAAGCCAGAAGCAAAACATAAAAAAAATTACATTCAGAAAAATTTAAATTTCCCATTTATCTTGAGGTAAATTCAATCACCCTTGAATCAATTTCATTGTATCTAGTAGAAACTGATTTGCAGTATTGGGCAATGTTCAGTAAACATTATTATGGGACAGTGGTGTTCTGCTACTTCTGTCTGCTGCAGGAGCAGGTATAGTCATTGCCCACCAATCTGATGTTGATGACCAACTGTATATCAGTAGATTCGTAATGGAAAACTCTTTTATGATTACCCCAAAACGCCTCATTGTAACTAATATAAACACTTGTGTAATTTGGTGTCTTAATAAACTTTATATTGGCAAAAGAACCAATTGTCATTTTTTTAAAGTTAAAGAAGTTTTGAAATGACTGTGCCCAGGGTCTGCATCACTCATTACTGAGATGTGGTTGTTGGCATTTTTGTTCAGTTCATATTTCCAACAAAGTATGTTCTTGGTAATGCATACATATGCATGAAGGGCAATGTTTGTTTCTTCCTCCCGTCCATATACATCTTTAATAAGAGCTGGAGTCTGTTGTAGAAGATGCTCATATGTATGCCATACTGCACTCTCAGCAGATTCGACGTTCTGCTCCACACAGCTGTCTCCTTCTCATTTGTAATGAATGTTCATGTCCGCAGCTTCAGTCAGTTATTATATTGGTTAATAACCGGGCAATCACTGACAGATATGACGCATTCTTGGAAAGCTTCAAAGATAAACTCCTTAATTAGAACGATCTTCTGGTGGCTGAAAGTATGTAATCATTCAGTTTCACTACACACTGCATTGACTTCTTTTTTCATGAATCAGTGGATTTTACATAAACCCCCTTTGTGTAACTTGTCGAAATCACTCAATGCAAATGATTTCAGCTGATTTTATTTTCCATTAGCGATAAACTAAAATTACGAGAAACAGAAAAAAAGTTTGGCTCGAAATTAGAACTGAACGCGGTTGTTTACATCTGAAATGATGTGCTACTACATATTTCACCCAAACTGATTGGGAATGTAAGCAAAGCTCCCGTAAATTACAGTAAGGCTGGGCAGAAACTGCACAGTTATCCAAACATGCCCTTTGATGCATGATTTGGTAGTTTTTAAATAAGCTGCTCAAATTGGTGATTACGCACATTTAAATGTTGTGACTGTGGTTCACCATCAACATTTTCTTGTTTGCAGATAGGATAACTGAGTCAATCCTGCAAGTTACATACTTAAAGGTTTCATATTCATCTCATCCACATAGCTTAACATGAACACCGCTGGTATTTTCTGCAGATTTAGAGCATTTAAACCTCTATATATGGAAATGACAATTACGTAAATGCATAATTATAGTATACATCAGGCAGCATTAACAAGTGAACAGTCATGTACATGGTAACATTATCGTTTTTGTGTGAATGTATGAGTGTTGGAAACTTTTCTTCACTCTATACAACTTAATTTTAAGTCTACTTGTTTGCATTACATGAAATGATGATATGATATGTGAAATGGGTTCCAGGCTAAGTTGTGGCCAACCACAGGCAGTCGTTATAGTGGTCATGAAGTATAATGAGAGCTGAAGTGTCTTTGACTTCAAGTCACCGGTATTGGGGATGTATATATTGAGAATTTCTTCAAAAGGAAACTCGTGATTGCAAAGTGTATTATTGTTGAACAACGATGAATAAAAAATCATTTCTAAGTACAAAGATATGGCATTTATAAATTGATTGTCCTTGGTCTGAAGGTCATTTAGGTGGGCTGGTAAGTGGGGAATGATTGTTTATCGAAACGCTTGTTCGTTCATGGTTATCAAACCTTTTAAACAGGCCAGCAATCATCCACTGAAGGAGCAAAATGATTGTTCATGGAGAGTATGGTGATTTTTGAGTAGATTTAAAGACCCTATTCACCTTAGAGTAATGTCAGCTGAACCCGCCGATGTCAATGGGTTTGGCCAACAGTCTAATGTGTATGGGGTAGCTGGCCGACTGATGGTCAGGAGAGATGCCAATCGCATTGTTCTCCCACAGATAAATGAGTGGATTGCAGAATATGATCGAACACAAGGCAAGAAGACCGGTCCCGAAGCACCTGAGCAAGGCAGTTCCTGAAACAACCGGTATGGAGAAACCCGTTGTACGGGGTGCCAGCCAGAAAAAAGTACAGTGTAAATTTGCAAAAAAGAAAGAAGACAGCACTAACCGTTCCAGGAGTTGATTCTTTATTCACAAAGAGGTAAAAACATTGCAGTGCAGGAGAAGAGGTGGAAACAACATAGGACTATGACCATTTCACGCTGCAAGCGCTTCCACTCTTGGAATAAAGAATCAACACCCAGAATGGTGAGTGCTGCCTCCTATATTTTTGGATATCTCCCATAGATAAGCTGCCCGCCAACATGTCAGTCGGTGGCTTTCTCATAGAGAATACAGGAGCGCTCGGCCATCTGCTGATATATTTATCAGCAGCAAATCATCTTTTGTACGCGGGCGATATGCTATTGATAACATGCTATTCTATACACGTGGAACAATTACATAAGAGTGCTCATAGAATTCTGGTTGAGTGATATAAATAATCCAGTAATCATCCGCCGATCCGCCTGCATGTGGCCAATTTTCAGTTGCTTAGTGGCCGGGATTGGTAAGTGTGAATGCACTTCTAGACATTTCATGAGGTTATTGTGTGGAACCACATTGGAAAAGATGTACAAAGCAAAATGTCATGAAATACCACTTCTACATGCTATAAAATATTGGGTACTGCATGGCAAGCTCTTTCCTTTCTTCGACTTGATCACTGCTTCAGTAGGGGCCACTACAGGAATACTCAATCCATTTACAGCAGTATACGTTATGTGAGTGATATCCACTCCAGAGCCCTCTCTCTTGTACGCTCTCTCACAATGTCCCTGACATTTTTTTAAGGACTATGTTCATGTTGAATTTGCAGAGTGCAGACTGCTGTAAAAGTAGCAACATTCTAGTAGGAGCATCAACAGAATTTGTGCAGGCAATGCAGTTTCCCTAACTTTGCCAATTTGAATTACAAATGTGTAATTTTATCAAGAAAGTAATTCTGATAATAAAATCATGTTTACAAAATGATCAAAATTCAGCTTTATAATAAAACATAGGAACAATGGCTCAAAACTCCAAAACATTAAGAGACACAGGGAAGTATTTATTTTTTACAAGCCATAGAAGAAAATACAATTAAACTTAAAAGTGACATGACTCCAATAAAATAGTATAGTATTTGAAACATATGCTAAAGAGAAAAATCTAGTTATTGTCCACAACATGCTAGGCTGTAACAAGAAGGTTTACTGTTGTAATGGCCGAAGGTCAAATGGTGTTAGCATGTAGCTGCTCTAACAATATGATCCATCGACACCTCTGGCACTCCATTACTTCTCCGCAGGGGAGGTGAGATCAAAGACTCCAGCTGCATTCCACAGAACACTGCTCCTGTGCTTTACCCATGCTGCATGGTGTAGTGTAACAGCAATAAATTCCATTCTGAAATGCTTTTCTTACAGTTTTTCTGTACTAATGAATACACTAGGAAGCAAGTGATTGTTCTTAATTTACAAATGATTGATACATATATTGTAAATCATATCCAAGTGGCAGGTGGTTACAAAACTACACTTCAGGAGACGCTATCGTTAAAATATTTGGCATTCACTTCCTGCCGGGTTCTGAATGTTATTACTAGTGTACATTGCTATTTATTAGCACTTAGATGATCCTCTAATGCGGGGGAGTGAATTATCATCGTAAATGTGGTTTTGTGATGTAAAATAGAGCTTGTATCATTGAAGTGTATTTTCACCTTCACTGAAAAGGCTTAGCAATTCCCTGATACAGTTGTGCTCAAAAGTTTGCATACCCCAGCAGAATTTTTGCTTTCTTGGCCTTTTTAAGAGAATATGAATGACAACACCAAAACTTTTTCTCCATTCATGGTTAGTGGTTGGGTGAAGCCATTTATTGTCAAACTACTGTGTTTTCTCTTTTTAAATCATAATGACCCTGATCAAAAGTTTACATACCCTAGTGATTTTAGCCTGATAATATGCACAGAAGTTGACACAAAAGGGTTTGAGTGGCTACTAAAGGTAACATCCTCACCTGTGACCTTTGACAAATGCCAGGAAAATTGTTCGGGATGCAAAAGCCCACAAATAACATCAGGTGAAATACTAGACTCTGAAAACTGGCGGTGTGGCTGTTTCAAGATGCACAATAAGGAGGCACTTAAAGAAAAATGGGCTGCATGATCGAGTCGCCAGAAGAAAGCCATTACTGCACAAATGCCATGAAGTATCTCACCTACAATTTGCAAAACATCACAGAGACAAGCCTCAAAACTTCTGGAACAAGGTAATTTTTTTAGTGATGAGACCAAAATTGAACTTTTTCTCCACAACCATAAACGTTACATTTGGAGATAGGTCACCAAGGCCTAAGATGAAAGGAACACCATTCCTACTGTAAAGCAAGGAGGTAGATCGTTGTTGTTTTGGGGATGTGTGAGCTACAAAGGCACAGGAAACTTGGTCAAACTTGAAGGAAAGATGAATGCAGAATGTTATCAGCAACACTGGAGTCAAATTTTCATTTATCAGCCCAAAAGCTGCTCATGGGACTTACTTGGACGTTCAAACATGACAACGATCCAAAACACTAGGCCAAGTCGATCTGGTATTGGCTACAGCAGAGCAAAGTGAAGGTTCTGGAGTGGCCATCTCAGTGTCCTGACCTCAATATCATTGAGCCACTCTGGGGAGATCTCAGTGCGCAGTTCATGCTAGACAGCCCAGGAATTTACAGGAATTGGAGGCTTTTTGCAGAGAAGAATGGCAGCTTTACCATCTGAGAAAATAAATAACCTCATCCACAACTATCACAAAAGACTTCAAGCTGTCATTGATGTTAGACGGGGCAATACACGGTATTAAGAAATGTGGTGTGTGAACTTTCATCAGGGTCATTTGGCTTTCTTCTGGCGACTCGACCATGAAGCCCATTTTTCTTCAAGTGCCTGCTTATTGTGCATCTTGAAACAGCCACACTGCTAGTTTTCAGAGAGTCCAGTATTTCAGCTGATGTTATTTGTGGGTTTTTCTTTGCATCCTGAACAATTTTCCTGACATTTGTCACAGGTCACAGGTGAGGATTTTACCTTTAGTAGCTATTCAAACCTATTTGTGTCAACTTCTGTGCATGGTATCAGGCCAAAATCACCAGGGTATGTAAACTTTTGAGCACAACTGTATGTGTCTGATACAGTAATCAATAACTGTTCAGAAGAGTGTCATTAATTATTAGCAATTGCTAGTTTCCAAATCAGTGTTTTTAGTAGAGAGGATAAAATTAGAGTTGACAATTTAGAGCATTTTCTTATTTTTTTTGAATGAATTCCAGATTTAGATCCCAGCAAGATAAGTGAAAACTTGAAGCTCCTGATTTCAGTGCAAAATTTGTAATGGCCCCTTTCACTTGTAATGTGACGTGTAAAATACTTGTATGTGACAAAGGGGCACCTCAGGCACCATGGACTGATGTGACAGCTACCTCCGCACACTCTTCAGGTATGCACCTGGAGTGGATCCTAAATAGAAAACAATATATAGGAAGGGCTTCCACACCTCTTTGGGTCCAGTCATTGTTCGTGTAAATGTTTGTAAAAGACTTACAGTAATAAATTTAATACTTGCTAGAAAATTACTCCAGGGCCAGATTTTTGGTCTGCAGTTTGATGCATTTTTTGTTCTGTTTAGCTGTTTCTAGGAACTTTAACTCTAGGCGCATGCACTGAAACTGAGTCATGAAATCCATGATCCTAAATATGTAATTAGAAGATTGTAGCACATAATCCACATATCATCAGATAAAACAAAACTTGTGGAAAAGATATTGTATATATACAGACCCCCTCCCCCACTGACACCAAAATATACTTATAAATAGGTGTACATATAATCCCATATACTCATATCATACAATAACTGTTTTTCATACCTAACGCATTGGCAAGATCAATTGGTGCTGAGGCTGAAAATATTTAATTTAGAACACATAATACCCAAAATGAACATCAAAGGGAAACATGTGATAAAAAAAACATGATACTTTGCACCTTTGTGCACTGCCAAGTTTTCAAACTGTTGTTTGCATAAGGCCAATCTTTGTCCTTTAGGCTATATTCACAGGTATGCGTTTTTGGCGCGGTTGTTTTCAGCGTTTTTATGCTAATTTTAGCTGCATTTTGCAATACTAGCTATGTCTATGAGATTTCAGATATGTCATGCACACAGCTTGTTTTTTTTGTCCTCAGTATTTTGTGCAAAACCTTGGCTTTTACAGAATAGAGCATTTCACTTATTTTAGCGTTTTTTAGCATTTTTAACCCTTTAAAAGTATTGGGCGGTGAAAAAAAATACAGGTATCAGGTTTTCCTGCATTTTTTGTGCTAAACATTATGAAGTAGAATCATATTTTTTTGTGGGAGGGGGCACCAAACTTTGTCAGCATGCACAATTGACAAATGTAGCATGACAAAAGTGCAACAAAAGCCAAGCAAAACCTGCTTTTTTGCATAATACAGTATACACTATTCCACAACTATATGTTTGCACAACTACAACAAAAAACTATGCAAATATATTGCTACTTGGTAAATAAGACCTACAATGGGTAAAATAAATGTCAAAACCACAGTTCTTGACATGTTCTTAAACAGTTGTATTCGGTATTCGTTCATGTTTAGCATGCTATTCTTCCCAACTCCTATATATGTATAAACCAGGGACCCTTACAACAATTTATGGATATAGATATGCATAAAAACTAAACCTTTAATGAAGACTAAATAGTAGACAATACAACCACACAATTATAAACAACCATGTCACCTATTGTACCCTACTATGGGGTCCTGATATCAAAGCTGCCTAACAACGGAGGTTGGCACCCTAAACACAATCGAGATTGGTGCCCCCGTTCCACAGCGGCTGTACCCTAAAACTCCTAGATGGCCCTGAATATGTGCCACAAATGGTGAATCAATTACTCAGAAAAGGAGTGTACAGGGGTTGCCAAGTAGGTAGCTGAGTAGGCAACAATAGAAAAAGTGCAAAAATAGTGCAAATAAGACAGGACAAAAAGTGACAAGTGCATTTAGAATATCTCACTATCTGTCCCCTATATCTGAATACCTTACTGTCAGCGGAGGTTGGCACCCTACTGGTCAGCGGAATGGCGCCCCCGCTCCACGATGGCTTACCCTGGGTATACCCTGATATAACCTTAGATACAACATTGGGTAGCAAAACCATACATATGGAAGGACAAGTGATCCTTATAACATCAATATAAAAAACATTGTTGATAACAAATAGAGGGATACTCAGAGTTTTGATGAAAGATAGGCAAAAACCACCTTGAGGTTGTATTGTCTACTATTTAGGCTTCATTAAAGGTTTAGTTTTTATGCATATCTATATCCATAAATTGTTGTAAGTGTCCCTGGTTTATACAAGTGAAGTTGTTTGACCTTACTGAGGTTAATTTGTTTTGAAAATCGACTTCTATATATGCACAAGGATTTACAGGATTGTGATGTACATACTCTATAAAAAGCTCTCCTGTTCCTATGTGATTTTTTGTGGCAGACCCAGAATGGTTCTATATTATTTGGATGGTCATTCATTCAGATGGAGAACATGTAATACTGCATAGACAGTCACGACTCACTTGGTGATGTCATCCTTTCTTGTGGGTTGGGAGGGGTTAAAATGTCATACCAGCAGCGATTAAACGCATCGCTCAGTCAGCTTAATTCAAAAAGTCTCATGAAGAATTTGCATCTGGCAATGAAAGTGATTGACAGGGCATCAGATGGAAAAGCTAGCGACTCTTGCCAGTCTCTACGAAGTAACAAAATTTACAGTTTATTAACATAATGTGTAAAAATGAGGAATAGTTCAAATGCAGAATGCATAGAAGGAAGTAAAACTTGCACAGCATTATAAATCATAATCTAATCAGCAAGACACGCAGAATGAGTTTTCAAATCAGGGCCTAGAATTACCTATTGCAAATAATGAGCATCACCTCCTCCAAATTGCTTTAATAGATTTGCCCTTTTAGTGTGATTTATGCAGAATCAATATTGCACAACAGATATTTGTAAATCATAAACTTTAATAAATTGCATAGGAAAAAAAGAATAACATAGTTGTATACAATGCAAATGCATCTAATCACTTTCTTTCCCAAAATTAAGACTAATTTCTCGATTCTTAAAATAGAAATACAGAAATATCAAATTAACAGGCAGATAAAACAATTACCTAGTTACTAGCTAAACCTTCATGTTTTATAGAGCATCACAAATTACAGTTTGCTGACTTTATGATAATCTCTATAAAAGTTTAGAGACATTTCTTAGTCACTAATAAATATTTACCTGTGATACATCGAAAGTACGTGATCCTCATTTCTATATGGGCATCTTGAACATTTTATTCTAAAAATGTGATGCCTAAATGCTCAGCAGAAATGTTTAACTTGCAATGCATTGCATGGAGTGTCTGCTTTGGCTTTTTAATCCAAGTCTTCTAGTTAAACTTGTTAAAGAATAAATATTGACTTTTAGGATTACTACCCCCTAAGGGTCCCGTTTCACCAGCGATCCCGACAACGATACGACCTGGTAGGGATCGCTGGTACATCGCTAAATGATCGCTAGTGAGCTGCCAAATAGGCAGATCTCTCCAGCGACACAGCAACGATACAGCGATCAAACATAGTAATGCATGTTGGCCAGCGGGACACCGACAACAAAAAAATGGCCCAGGACATTCCTGCACGATCAGCGATATCCAGCAGGGGGGCCGGTCACTGCTGCATGTCACATGTAGCGAGATCACAGGCGAGATCTCTGTTGCATCACAAATCGGTGGCGTATTAGCGATCTCGCTATGTGAGACGGGGCCTTAATAGGTGGCTCGAGACTCCCAAGAGTCTTCCTATCTGAAAAGGATATTTGCATTTTTAAATTCCCAGAGGAGCATTACATGACATATACAGTAGGGTAAGTCTCTTTATGCCCGCTTAGCACTCTGTGCGAAGAGAAACTTCCCCTACTGTTTAAGGCCTCCCACCCAGCCAAATCAGACCTCATACATTGCACGAGATGTACCTTTGAACGACACCATTAGTTTTAGCATGTCATTTACTCAAAAACGGGAAGAAAATTCCAAGTGCGGTGAAATTGCAAAAAAAGTGCAATCCCACACTTGTGTTTTGGCTTTTTTTGCTAGGTTCACTAAATGCTAAAACTGACCTGCCATTATGGTTCTCCTGGTCATTATGCGTTCATAAACACCAAACATGTCTAGGTTCTCTTTTATCTAAATGGTGAAAAAAAATTCCAAAATTTGCTAAAAAAAAAAAAATTGCGCCATTTTCCGAGACCTGTAGCGTCTCCATTTTTCATGATCTCGGGTTGGGTGCGGGGTTATTGTTTACATGCCAAGCTTACGTTGTTAATGATACCACTTTTGTGTAGATACGTTCTTTTGAGTGCCTATTACTGCATTTTAATGCAATGTAGCGGTGAACAAATTAACCGTAATTCTGGCCTCTTGATTTTTTTTATCGCTACGCTGTTTAGCGATCAGGTTAATTCTTTTTTTTATTCAGAGATTGGGTGATTCTGAATGCGGCGATACCAAATATGTGTAGGTTTGATTTTTTTATTGTTTTATTTTGATTGGGGTGAAAGGGGGTTGATTTGAACCTTTATGTTTTTTTTTATTTTTTTCATATTTTTAAACACTTTTTTTCACTTTTGGCATGCTTCAATAACCTCCATAGGAGGCTAGAAGCTGCCATAGCATGATCGCCTCTGCTACATAGAGGTGATGCTCAGATCACCTCTATGCAGCAGAATTACAGGCTTGCTATGAGCGCCGACCACAAGATGGCGCTCATAGCAATTTGCCATCAACAACCATAGAGGTCTCGAGGAGACCTCTGGTTGTGATAACAATGCAGTGATGACAATCGATCACGTGACGGGGAACGTCACTGCGTGTATTTCTGGACCAGCATCCGGAAGTGTATTTAAATGCCCGCTGTCAGAGTTTGACAGCGGCATTTAACTACTTAATAAGCGCGGGCATATTGCGATTCCTCTCATGCCTATTGTGGGCACATGTCAGCTATTAAAAACAGCTGACATGTCGTGGCTTTGAGGCAGTAAGGGGTTAAGAAAGAACAATTTATAGTCTATTTTATGATGTTCAAGACACTAGATACATGTGCATCAATGTCAGTAGCAAAAGCAATTGCTCAAAAGTATTTTGCAGATGACTTTCGTTTATAATCCATGTCAGATGCTTCTCAAATAAGATTCCAGCAATAGTCAGCTAGCATTGACGTACTCCACTTTCCCTGGTACCTTTTCTCCATCAGCGCAATGTCTTGGTGAAATCTTTCACCATGTTCATCGCTAATGGCACCAAGATTGGCTGGAAAAAAGTCCATGTGAGAATGTAGAAAATGCATTTTTAGTGATATATTGCATTTCATCAAATGATATGCTGTAAGCATGTTGTCCATGAGTTGTTCAAAGTTCAGTGCCCTGCTGTTGCCAAGGAAGTTGAAGGTCACATCTTTAAAGGCTCTCCATGCCACTTGTTCAGCACCTTGCAAAAGACAATCAAAGCTACGGTCATTCATTATATCTCTTATCTGTGGGCCAATAAAATATCTTCCTTAATTTTTGCATCACTTATTCTTGGAAATTTCTGTTGCAAGTAAGAAAAGGCTTCCAATTCTTTGTTCATTGCTTTGACAAAATTCTTCATAAGCCCAAGTTTAATATGCAAAAGAGGGAGAAATATCTTTGCTGGATCAACAAGAGGATTATGTTTAACATTCTTCTGTCCCGCAGCCAGGTTTTTGCTGTGTGGCTTTCTGAAATAGTGCATTTCTTGTGCTGGACTGTCCCAGTCACAAATAAAACAGCAATACTTGGTATATCCAAGCTGCAGTCCAAGAAGAAGTGCAACAAGTTTTAGATCACCACATATGTTCCAGTTATAATTTCTATAATTAATGTGGGTTAACAGCAACTTCATATTCTCATAAGTTTCTTTCATGTGTATGGCATATCCAATAGGTATAGAAGGACAGATATTTCCATTGTATAGTAAAACAGCCTTCAAACTTAAAACTGATGAGTCAATGAACAGTCACCATTCCTTCGGGTCATGTTCGCATCCAAGAGCACCAAACAACCCCAAGACGCCGTTGCAAAAGGTTAAACTGTTGACATGGTTGAAAAATTAATTAAGGTCTTCTTGATGATTGTGAAAAACAGAAACTCTTGTTCCTGGTAATAAGAGATTCCGTTCTTGTAGCCTTGATCCCAATAATTCTACCTGCCTCTTTGACAATTTCAAATCTCTGACCAAGTCACTCAGATCAGCTTGACTGACCAGATGTGTATTAGATGTAGAAGGCTCAAAGTCTGGGTCAGCAGCAGTTCCATATTCCACTGACATTGTTAGTTCATCTTTGTCATCCTCCATTGTCCATACTTTGGGCAGCTTTGAAACATGAAGACTTTCATCGTGTGGCAGTGGTCTTATGGCTGAAGGAAGATTAGGATATTCTATTGATTTCTTCTTCTTTGCTGAATACTCTGTTACATTTGTAAGGCAGAAGGAGCAATCTGTTACGTGATCTCTCTGCTCTCTCCATATCATTGGGACAGCGAATGGCATTGAAGGTCGTGCCATGCTCTAAGTATGTCAGTATTGTGTTTTGATTCCTCCCCTGCCCAGGAGATGTGGTATGCTCCGTATACGGTCAGCTGAATGTTTCACTGTGATTGAGTGGAATTCACATAATAAGTGCTTGCATATGTGTAGATCAGCGATTTATATTATTTCAGTGGATGATTCAGAATATACTGTTTCAGAAAAAGTTCATATATGAGTTTTTAGAATTATAACAGAATATTATAATGTTTTGTATCATTTCTCAAAAACTTTATGTGATAGGAAAAATTTGAAGTCATTTCTAAAATCAGCATGAAAAAATCTATGAGGAACACTCAAAATTGTCTGAGGGACAAAACCTTGGTAACACAGTGTAATTGGTGGCATTATGGTTCTAGTTCTCCTTACTGAAAAGGATATTTACATATTTAACTTGCATTTTAAAATCAGAAGTACAAAGCTCCAAAAAAAGAGATGGACTGACTATGTATGTACTACTTTCTTAATTCATTCATATGGAAGCTCTACAAACCATGTGTACATTGAAATTTTTCATAGGAAAAAAACAGAGAAACTTTCATGTATTGCCATCTTTCCTTCAACACTGGTGCACATTTACACCTTGTTCTAAAAAAAAAAAAAATTTGTGGCTAAAACCAAGATATTGCATAGTCCACAAATGTAAAAGTTGGGAATAACCCTTTATTAAGCTGTTGCGTTTCATACACCCATTACAGATGATGTGTCAAAAATGACCGAAATCCTAAAATGGATTAGCCGCCATAATCTCCTTGTAGGGTGCGTTGAACACTTCATTTCTATAAGAAACATAAATCTATAATTTAATAAGAGTCACCGTTCTTTTAACACCTTAACGACTGCTGCTACACCTTTTAACGGCGGCAGTTAAGGGTACTTATTCCTCAGCTGAAAAATCCAGTGCTGTGCAAATTAATTGGGACAAAGCATTTTTTTTTAAATAAAATCGTAAGTTGGTAACCAGTCAGTGATTCAAGCCAGTTTTAAAACTGGTTTGAATCACTGACTGGTAACCAACTTACGATTTTACTTAAAGAATGCTTTGCCCCAATTAATTTGCAGAGAACTGTAAGTGTATAGCGCCCCCAGCGTTGGAATTTCTCCAGGGACTCGGCTACTGAGGTTTTTTACCTACCCCATTGTTGCGCCCGCCGAGATCTGCTGACCAGCACCTGGCAACAATAGGAGACTTTTCCTGTTGGTTCATTTTGATCACTGTGATAGACCCTAACACAGTGGTCAAAATAAAAAAAATAGTAAATCAAACCCCCCTTATCACCCTCTTAGGTAAAAATAATCAATAAAAATGTATTTATTTCTATTTTTCCATTAGAGTTAGGGTTAGGTTTATGATTGGCCTTAGAGTTGAGGTTATGGCTAGGGTTAGGGTTGGGGCTAGAGTTAGGGTTATGGTTGAGTTTATATTTGGGATTACAACTAGGGTTAGGATTGGGCTACAGTTACGGTTGGGGTTAGGGTTAGGGTTGGGTTATAGTTGGAGTTATAGCTAGGGTTAGGGTTGGTCAAGGGTTAGGGTCATGGTTGGGGTTATAGTTGGGGTTATAGCTAGGGTTAGGGTTGGGCTAGGGTTAGGGTTGGGGCTTGGGTTAAGGTTAGGATTGTGTTGTGGTTAGGGTTGTAGTGTTGGGGTTAGGGTGATGTTAGGGTTAGCATTGAGTTAAGGATAGTGTTATGGTTAGGCTTGGGATTAGGGTTAGAGTTATGGTTTGGGTTGGGGTTAGGGGTGTGTTGGGGTTAGGGTTGTGGTTATGGCAGTGTTAAGGTTGGAGTTAGAATTGAGTAGTTTCCACTGTTTAGGTACATCAGGGGGTCTCCAAGTGCGACAAGGCGCCTGCCATTGATTCCAGCCAATTTTGGGCTCAAAAAGTTAAATGGTGCTCTATCCCTTCTGAGCCATGCCATGTGCCCAAACAGTGGCTTTCCCCCACATACATGATATTGTGGTCCATTTTCTCCTGATACCTTTGAAAAATAAAAAAGTTTGGTTCCAAAGTAATTCTTTTGTGAAAAAAATAAAATGCTAATTTTTCCTTCCACATTGCTTTAGTTCTCATGAATCACCTGAATGGTTAATAAACTTTGCGCACCTTGAGGGGTGCAGTTTTTAGAATCATGTCACTTTTGGGTATTTTCGGTCATATTGACCCTGCAAACTCACTTCAAACGTGAGGTGGTCCCTGAAAAAAATGGTTTTGTAAATTTCGTTGGAAAAATTAGAAATCGCTGGTCAACTTTTAACCCTTATACCGTCCTAACAAAAAAAATGTTTCCAAAATTGTACTGATGTAAAGTAGCCATGTGAGAAATGTTATTTATTAACTATTTTGTGCAATATGACTCTCTGATTTAAGGGTACAAAAATTAAAAGTTTGAAAATGTCAAAATTTTTGCCAAATTTACGTTTTTTATCATAAATAAACGCAAGTCATATCGAAGAAAGTTTACCACTAACATGAAGTACAATATGTCACGAAAGAACATTCTCTGAATCTTTAGAATCCTTTGAAGCGTTCCAGAGCTATAACCTCATAAAGTGACAGTGATCAGAATTGTAAAAATTGGGTTGGTCATTAAGTACCAAATTGGCTCTGTCACTAAGGGGTTAATGGCCTCTGGTATTTGTTGATGATTTTTTCACCAAATTATTCAAAATTGTACACGTGCTTCATGAATTTTGTGCAAAATCAAAAAATCTAAACCATGGACTGCGGTACGTATGTGCAAAAACTCACAATGTTTTAAAAAGTCACAATTGATGAATCAGCGAAAAATACCTGAAAACTCCAAACCTCTCCAAAAATGATAAACATAACAAAATCAGATGAGCCCTTATAAAATAAACTTTAAAAAATATGAAAATTGGAAGAAGAAAAACGTGCAAAAAAAATAGAGGCAAAAAAAGACACAAATTCAATAATGAATAGGGCCCATAATTTCCCATTAGCTCACACACAGCACGCACAAACATATTCTAGATCAATGTAATGTGATTGCTAACTTTTATCTGCTCTGTATTCCCCCATCTCACACCGACAGAATATTTGCAGGTGGTATTGTTTATATCAAGTAAAAAGTTCTTCATCTTGAGCATAAAAGTTTTGCTAGTCCTCTTCAATATTGGAAAGACTGTGACCCCTCGCATGAAGTGGGGTCTTTGGAAAAGGCCAGTTTCAGAGTATATTACCATCATTTCACACATTCCCAAGATGTGTGCAATTACACAAGAGAGAAGAACTGGGAATGTGAGGTCTCAAGGGCTTAGATAATGGCATCAAAAATTGCAACAATTACCCTTGTACTTTTCCCAAAGACGTATTATTTAAAACCTATCAAGGCCACAGCGAATGAAAGGCAGAGGAATGTCCACTTTCTGAAATTGCTATTAATGCCTGACCTACAGACGAAGACAAGGTTAATTATAGGTTTTTAACCAAAGTATCATTCTGGTTTAATATTAGTCCCTCAGCCTTAAATATTGAAGCAAGACACAGTTTTTCAGGAACAATCGTCTTAGAATGAAGAATGACAGGTCTGTGATCTCCGTTGCCCCATTCAACTCCTGCTATGTCATCTGTAGCAACACTGTTACCAAGGAAACAAAAAGCACATGGCTTCTAGATAGAAAGTGCAGTCATGAAATCCGGTATCAAGATGGAAAAGTCTAGTAAGAAAAAACTTTTTTCTTATGAAAATAAACATGTAAATGTATAGATCATGCAAAGTGGGACACAACACATACAGTGAAAGCTCGGCTCTGTTTATTTTTCTAAAGTAGTATTAACCTGTATTTCAATTCTTGGCATAAAAATGCCAGAACTTTGAAGAAAAAATGCTGGTTCTCATTATAAGTCACTGAGATCCTCAAGAATTTATTGGGATAAACTGGAAATGGATCCATCCTAGTTTTCAATATGGTGGTGTGAGAAAACTAAGCTAGACCATACACAATAGTTATCTTTTGTTCAAAAATTCATTCGCTTGTCAGTTATGACTCAGTACCCTAATACATTCGGTTCAGCCAAGCTTAATGTATGCCCAAACAGCTCTGGAGGTGGCTTATTCCCACTTTGAAAAAATTGGGAGAGAATATATGGAGACCTGCTTACACATGAGATGGTGTACCTGCCATAATTGACCTCTTTACCCCCATGGTTGGATTGCATGTTAATTACCAGGCCAATATTTACAATTCTGACCACTGTCCCTTTGTGAGGTAATAACTCTGTAATGTTTCCATGGATCCTAGTGATTCTGACAATGTTTTCTCATGACGTATTGTAATTCATGATTGTGGTAAAATTTCTTTGATATGTCTTGCGTTTATTTGTGAAAAAAATGAAAAATTGGCAAAAATTTTGAAAATATCCCAGTTTTCCAACTTTGAATTTTCATATCCTTAAATCAAAGAGATATGTCACACAAAATACTTAACAATTAACATTTGCCACATGTTTACTTTACATCAGCACAATTTTGGAACCAAAATTTTTTTTGTTAGGAAGTTGTAAGGGTTAAAAGTTAAAAAGCGATTTCTCACTTTTACAACACCATTTTTTTGGGGGGACCACATTACATTTGAAGTCATTTTGAGGGGTCTATATGATAGAAAATACCCAAAAGTGACACCATTCTCAAAACTGCACCCCTGAAGGTGCTCAAAACCGCATTCAAGAAGTTTATCAACCCTTCAGGTGCTTCACAGGAATTTTTGGAATGTTTAAAAAAATGAACACTTGATTTTTTTTCACAAAAAATTTAGTTCAGATCCAATTTTTTTTTTATTTTACCAAGGGTAATAGGAGAAATTGGACCCCAAAAGTTATCGTACAATTTGTCCTGAGCACGCTCATGCCCCATATGTGGGAGGGAAACACTGTTTGGGTACACAGCAGAGCTCAGAAGGGAAGGAGAGCCATTTAACTTTTTCAAACCAAAATTGGCTGGAATTGGGATCGGACGCCAAATCGAGTTTCGAGAGCCCCTGATGTGCCTAAACAGTGGAAACCCCCACAAGTAACACCATTTTGGAAACTAGACCCCCTAAGGGACTTATCTAGATGTGTGGTGAGCACTTTGAACCCCCAAATGCTTCACAGAAGTTTATAACGTAGAGCTGTAAAAATGAAAAATCATATTTTTTTCACAGAAATTATCTTTTTGCCCCAATTTTTTATTTTCACAAGGGTAACAGGAGAAGTTAGACCCCAATAGTTGTTGTTCAATTTGTCCTGCATATGCCGATACCCATATGTAGGAGTCAATTACTGTTTGGGCGCACAGGAGAGCTTGGAAGGGAAGGAGCATCGCTTGACTTTTTCGATGCAGAATTGACTAGAATTGAGATCTGATGCCATGTCGCATTTGGAGAGCCCCTGATGTGCTTAAATAGTGGAAACCCCAAATTCTCCAACCCTAACCCCAACACACCCCTAACCCTAATCCCAACCCTAACCATAACCCTAATCACAAACCTAACCCTAACACACCCCTAAACCTAATCCCAACCCTAACCCTAATCCAAACCCTAACCACAACTCTAGTCCTAACCCTAACCCTAACTTTAGCCCCAACCACAACCCTAACACTAACTTTAGCCCCAACTCTAACCCTAACTTTAGCCCTAAACCTAACTTTAGCTCCAACCCTAGCCCTAACTTTAGCCCCAACCCTAACTTTAGCCCAACTCACTTTAGCCCAACTCTAACCCTAATGGGAAAATGGAAATAAATACTTTTTTTATTTTATTATTTTTCCCTAACTAAGGGGGTGATAAAGGGATTTGATTTACTATTTTTTTATTTTGATCACTGTGATAGGGTCTATCACAGTGATCAAAATGAACCAATAGGAAAAAATCTCCTATTGTTGCTGGGTGGTGGCTGGCAGTTCTCAGCGGGTGCACTGCGCATGTGCCCACCATTTTCTCCTGGAAGAAGAAGCCGGCGGCCCAGCAATCACATCAGAAGAGAGAGAAATTAATAGGAAAATCAGACTTTTTTTTGCAGTCGCCGTTATACTGTTAATAACGGCGATCGCAACAACAGAGTTGGTAAAAACCAACGTGAATCATATTCTCTGGGGTCTGAGCTACCCCCCGTCAACCGAGACACCGGAGAAATTCTGACGCTAGGGGGCACTGTAACCTTAAACCTCAGCGCCGTTAAAAAGCGGCACTGTGGTTTAAGTACCCTTAACTGCCGCTATTAAAAGGCATTTTGGCGTTCGTTATGGAGTTAAATGTAACTCTCATCATTCTCCCCTGCTCGTGCCGATTGCTGGCAGAGCAGGGGAGAATGACGAGAGCCATGTTCAGCACCCGGTGCCAGGGAACAGAGCTTACTGCAACGATCCTTCCCTGGCAACAACCAGGTGGTACTGATGTGGCACACACATGCCGGTATCGGAAATATCAGGATGTGAGAAAGAGGCGTTATAGTGGGTTTTTATGTTTGGCAGCTGTCACACGCTAAAAGACGCTTTTTATTGCAAAAATAGTTTTTGAGTCACCATATTTTGAGAGCTATAACTTTTCCATATTTTAGCCCACAGTCATATGAGGTCTTGCTTTTTGCGGGATGAGCTGATGCTTTTATTGGTATAATTTTCCGGCACCATTCCACGTGTGGTAAAATTGATAAGGCAGTTTTATTCTTCGAGTCAGAACGATTACAGCGATACCTCATTTATATTTTTTTTATGTTTTGGCGCTTTTATATATTAAAAACTATTTTATAGAAAAAATTATTGTTTTTGCATCACTTTATTCTGACAGCTATAACTTTTTTATTTTTTTGCTGATGACGCTGTGTGGTGGCTCTGTTAATTTAGGACAAGATGACGATTTCAGTGGTACCATATCTATTTATATCCATCTTTTTGATTGCGCACTATTCCACTTTTTGTTTCAATGGTATGATGATAAAGCATTGCTTTTTGGCTTTTTTATGGTTTTCACTAAAGGAGATAACTAGTGGGACAGTTTTATCAGTCGGGTCATTACGGACGCAGCGATACCAAATATGTGTACTTTTATTGTTTAGATTTTTTTATTCAAATATTGATTTAATGATAGAATAAATATTTTTTACTATTTTAAAAAATTTTGTTTACTTAATTCTAATTTTTACACTTAGTCCCACTATGGGACACTCATTTTTTGCAGGCTGACTGCTTCTATAGCATGCAGATGAAGCATCATTTGCATGTTACAGAAGCTGTCAACGCTGCACTCTGTGCACACTGACCTGAGACACTTCCTGACATGCACTTCGCATGACAGGAAGTTTCTCAGCTCTGGTAACCCGGATGTTGTCATGACAAAATCGGGATACCATGGGAACGATCTGGACCTCTGCCTGCTCCCGAAAT
This sequence comes from Dendrobates tinctorius, assembly GCF_039654945.1. NCBI lineage: Eukaryota > Metazoa > Chordata > Amphibia > Anura > Dendrobatidae > Dendrobates > Dendrobates tinctorius. Next base: position 2,891,854 of record NW_027361694.1, on the reverse strand, counting down.
GCTGCGATCGTGTTTGATCGCAGTACTCCAGGGGTTAAAGTGCCGGGAGCGGTCCACAACCGCTCCAGGCACTTATTGCCAGGTGTCAGCTGTGTGCAGCCATTCGCTGAGATGTACCATCCCATCCATGGTCATAGGGGCCCAGGACACATGGACGGGATAATGCGTCTCATGTCAGAAAGGGGTTAAAGGAGTTCACCCAATAATATCCTAATGTGCATGCTTAAAGGGATTGTTCACTGCTTAGGTATTGATTCTATCCTTAGGTACAGTGGGGCAAAAAAGTATTTAGTCAGTCAGCAATAGTGCAAGTTCCACCACTTAAAAAGATGAGAGGCGTCTGTAATTTACATCATAGGTAGACCTCAACTATGGGAGACAAACTGAGAAAAAAAAATCCAGAAAATCACATTGTCTGTTTTTTTTTCATTTTATTTGCATATTATGGTGGAAAATAAGTATTTGGTCAGAAACAAAATTTCATCTCAATACTTTGTGATATATCCTTTGTTGGCAATGACAGAGGTCAAACATTTTCTGTAAGTCTTCACAAGGTTGCCACACACTGTTGTTGGTATGTTGGCCCATTCCTCCATGCAGATCTCCTCTAGAGCAGTGATGTTTTTGGCTTTTCGCTTGGCAACACGGACTTTCAACTCCCTCCAAAGGTTTTCTATAGGGTTGAGATCTGGAGACTGGCTAGGCCACTCCAGGACCTTGAAATGCTTCTTACGAAGCCACTCCTTCGTTGCTCTGGCGGTGTGCTTTGGATCATTGTCATGTTGAAAGACCCAGCCACGTTTCATCTTCAATGCCCTTGCTGATGGAAGGAGGTTTGCACTCAAAATCTCACAATACATGGCCCCATTCATTCTTTCATGTACCCGGATCAGTCGTCCTGGCCCCTTTGCAGAGAAACAGCCCCAAAGCATGATGTTTCCACCACCATGCTTTACAGTAGGTATGGTGTTTAATGGATGCAACTCAGTATTCTTTTCCTCCAAACACGACAAGTTGTGTTTCTACCAAACAGTTCCAGTTTGGTTTCATCAGACCATAGGAGATTCTCCCAAAACTCCTCTGGATCATCCAAATGCTCTCTAGCAAACTTCAGACGGGCCCGGACATGTACAGGCTTAAGCAGTGGGACACGTCTGGCACTGCAGGATCTGAGTCCATGGTGGCGTAGTGTGTTACTTATGGTAGGCCTTGTTACATTGGTCCCAGCTCTCTGCAGTTCATTCACTAGGTCCCCCCGCGTGGTTCTGGGATTTTTGCTCACCGTTCTTGTGATCATTCTGACCCCACGGGGTGGGATTTTGCGTGGAGCACCAGATCGAGGGAGATTATCAGTGGTCTTGTATGTCTTCCATTTTCTAATTATTGCTCCCACAGTTGATTTCTTCACTCCAAGCTGGTTGGCTATTGCAGATTCAGTCTTCCCAGCCTGGTGCAGGGCTACAATTTTGTTTCTGGTGTCCTTTGACAGCTCTTTGGTCTTCACCATAGTGAAGTTTGGAGTCAGACTGTTTGAGGGTGTGCACAGGTGTCTTTTTATACTGATAACAAGTTTAAACAGGTGCCATTACTACAGGTAATGAGTGGAGGAAAGAGGAGACTCTTAAAGAAGAAGTTACAGGTCTGTGAGAGCCAGAAATCTTGTTTGCTTGTTTCTGACCAAATACTTATTTTCCACCATAATATGCAAATAAAATGAAAAAAAAAACAGACAATGTGATTTTCTGGATTTTTTTTTCTCAGTTTGTCTCCCATAGTTGAGGTCTACCTATGATGTAAATTACAGACGCCTCTCATCTTTTTAAGTGGTGGAACTTGCACTATTGCTGACTGACTAAATACTTTTTTGCCCCACTGTAGTTCATCAACATCAGATCAGTATAGGATTTGAGGGTTCAACACAGGAACTACATGGTGTATAGAACTGTGCTATTCCTGCCACTGTTTGTGAACATCACATACTTCTTCATTAATTGCCATTTTGAGTAGAGGAGAGTTATACAGTTTTTGAATTAAGGCCACACTAGTGAGACCCCCATGGATCTCATATTGATCACCTATCCTAATGATAGGCCATAAATAAGTGGTAGTAGACAATGCCTTCAAGTTAAAAGTCAATATATATTCCTCACTCATTCCTCTCTGATGTACTTCTCATGGTGCTAATTCCTTGAGATGAGTGAAAGAGGCAAAGTTCGAATTTGCGTCATTGCTTGGGTTTTCCCGGGAAATTTGATTAACTGAGAAGTTATTCTCTTTGGATTTAATGTTCTTTATTATGATTTGGTGTTTATTTAGACTCCAGAGCATAAAAAGTGTGATGTAAAAAATATAATAAATCCTTATACTCACCTCACTGCTCATTTCTCTAGCATGTTTGCTTTTTATCGTCACCCATTCAGTCTTCCCCAAATGCTTGCTCTAAAATTCCCTCTCACGCTAGGCCAGGACTTCCTGCTCTGATGAAGTCTCAGAGGGTTCTTTGCAAACACACATAGGGTCATGGTGTCATGACATCACAAAATATGCCATGCCCTTTAGGCTAGTTTCACACTAGCATTCAGCAGGCCTGCGGAGGGCTGCGTACTTCCTACTTTCTTCCTCCGTTAAGCCCCGTCCACTCCGGCTACGTCGACAGCATACTGCGTACCTATATTTAACATTGGGCATGCAGGCCATGCGAATGTATGTGGATGCCTGTGCATGTTGCATTTTGTTGCGGTCGGCGCAGCGTCATAGCGACGCATGCGCAGGCATCAGCATACATTTGCATCGCATGCATACCCAATGTTAAATATAGGTACGCATGATGCATGCCGACGTAGGCGAAGATGAATGGAAGAGGTGTGGCAGTGGGCGGGGCTTAACGGAGGAAGAAAGGAGAAAGCACGCAGCCCTCCGCAGCCCTGCCGAATGCTAGTGTAAAACTAGCTTTATACAGGGAATTCAACACAAACTGTAGCAAAGACAAGACATGTGAAAGTAAAGAGCAGAGTGCAAGTACTGGAGAGATGGGTGTTGAGGTGAAGATAAGGATTTCTTTAACATTGTGATGGCCCTCTATGGTTCAGATTAATGGCAGACAAGATTTTTCTACATTTTGAGTAGAATTCACTTCCATTCAAATATATTCGCTCATCTCTACTTACACTGGTATTGACACTGGTTTACCGTGACAGAAAGGAGCCAGAAGACCACACTGTCTGATTTCTCCTACTCCTGCATTGATTAGAAACACTTCACCTTCTTATTAAACAGTGTAAATATCTTTCTCTGTTTAGAGCTCCTGTAGCATTTAAGATCTTAGATTTGCACTGTTAGCCATTCCTATCTACTATATAAACTAGTCCCTGTCTAGCACACATTGTGAAAGCTGTGATAGGATCCATAATCTATCAAAAAAAGGTTTTGCTCAGAGCTTATACTGCATGGCTGGAGGTTGTTGTTGGTTATTTTAGGAGAAGGTGGTTGGTGGGTTTATCTGTGACTGCTGCTAGGTTTTCAGTGTGTGATAATTCCCATTCTTCTCCAGCATAGGCTTAACCACATCCTCCACTCCCCGGTGTACTCCTCTGTTATATGTGTGAGTATATTTGTATGTTTGAAATTTTTTGTTACCCCTGTTCGCATTACCTTGTTCATCTGGTTGGTGTACTACGGTACTGCTCCATCTTCCCTGGGTTGGGAAAGGGTACAGACTGAGGGCGGATTCAGGAGCTAAGGCAAGGTAAGTGACCCTGGTATTTTCACCATCAGAAGTAATTCGGGGAACAGGAGTGCTAGGGTGCCACAAGCGTTAGGGTCAGGGAAGGAGTTACTGGTCCCTGGACACCCGACAGCAGAGGCGTGACAGGTATACAGTGATTTTGGTGCCACCAATGTCTGAACTGTTTTATATAGAGCTTATGTTGCTGATTAAGATAATGACTTTGGTTTTGCCAGATTGGCTCTAGTTTCTGAGATATTTAAAAGTTTATTATTTAATTACTGTAGAATTCTGGCTTAAAAAAGTCACTTTTATAGCATTGCAAGCCTACGAATTGAAATACAAAATAATTACCATATTTTTTGGACTATAAGATGCATTTTTTTCCTCCAAAAATGTGGAGGAAAATGGGGGGGTGTCTTATAGTCTGGATGTACTGGCTCTGGCTATGGTGGGGAGTTGGGGGAGTGGTTTCGATGGAGCAGCGGGTCATAGAGGCTGGAGCCAGCTGCTGTGGCTAACTCCTGTGCCCGCTGCTAAAGAGAAATTAATATTCACTGCATTCCATCCCCATGAGCGTGAAGGGAAATGAATATTCATTTCTCTTCAATGGTATCCTGATATGATTGGTCCCACCCCTATCCAGGTATGCATGGCCCCATCACAAAACATTAAAAAAAATTACACCTACCTTCCCTTCATGCCCTCGCAGCGTCCTGCTCCGATGCCAGCAGCTGCTTAATGCTTGCAAGGAGCGCATGGCAGTAATGTCATGCTCTGCTTGCAAGCCGAAGGGCAGCTGCCAGAATGCACAATGCTCTGCACCCGGGAATATGTGCGCAGAGAGCATTCATTGCTCTCTAGCGAGCACAGAGTCAGCTGGAGCCTTCCTGCTGCTGCCGGTGGTCACATGTGCCAATACTTTAGTGAAATTAATATTTGTTGAATATTCATCATGTATTGCGACAGCTGCTCTTTGGCTTGCAAGCAGTGCATGATGTTCCTGCCATGCGCTGCTTACAAGCATTAAGCAGTTGCAGGCATCGGAGCAGGATGCTGCAAGGGAGCGCCTAGAAGGTAAGTGTAATGGTTTGTTTTTTTAATGTTTTCTGATGGGGCCATGCATACCAGGATAGGAGTGAGGCTAAGCATACCAGGATAGGGATGAGACCATGCATACCGGGACTGGGGTTGGAGGCCAATCATACCAGGGTAAGGATAGGACCATGTATACCAGGACCCGGGTTGTGGGCCAATCACACCAGAATAAGGATGAGACCATGCATACCAGGACCGAGATGGGGCCAATCATACCAAGGTAAGGATGGGGCCCTGCACACCAGGATAGGGATGGGGCCATGCATAGTAGGGTAGAGATGAGGGTGATCATTTCTGCCAGAATAGCGATGAGGAGGACCATTCCTACCAAGATAGGGATAAGGGGGGCATGCATACCAGTCTAGGGATGAGGAGGCATGCAAAATAGGATGGGGATGAGGAGCCATGCATAACAGGGTAGGGATAAGGGGGGCCATGCATACAAGGGTAGAGATGAGGGGGCCATGAATACTAGGATAGGTATGAGGGGGCCATGTGTATCAGGATGGGAATGAAGGGAACATATATACCAGGATAGGGGATCTCAAGTACAGAATTGACTATATCTTTTGCTTCAATTTTTTTTTCCTAATTTCCTCCCCTAAAACCTAGGTGAGTCTTATGGTCCGGTGAGTCTTATAGTCCGAAAAATACGGTTTATGGGTTATTTCATTACCTAAGACACTGTTAAAAAGTCAAGAGACCAAAAGCTATTGCATTTGTGAACACACAAGTCGCATTGGGGTAATGCAATATTTTCACGGATGATGATGATGATGATGAATTAACTCAAAAACTAGAACCAATTCAGCAAGAGTAATGGGATTTATGAATTCAGCACCCTCAAAACAATCTAAATGCATTCTAAAAACCTCGGCACTTGTTAAAACATGTTTTTTGTAGACCTGGGTTTTCACCAAGGATAAATCTAACAAATCACAGTTGGGCTGTTCCTATACACAGTAGATTGTTATTAAATGCCATCAAATGCTATGCCATCTACCTTTAACTGTCACTTGTCTAGCCAAGATATCAGTATCACTATTATTATTCTTATAATTATTATTGGTGTTATTGCTATTATTATTGCCATCATTGCTATTGATGATGTCATTACTGCTGCTATTTTATGCATATCCCATATAACATTTTCTTTTATTATCTGGTATTTTTGTATATTATTTTGATCAAGTTTTATATTTCTTCAGCTATTCTCTTGTTCTTGTCACACAGTTGCACATTTCTACATGTCCTTACCATGTGCTAGATTGAGATTCAGATTATGCTACTCGCAGTGTCTTGCCTTGCAATGCTTTTTCGTGGAGGCTCTGGTAAATAACTTGTGCTGAGTGGGGAGAAGTGTCAGAACACATGCCTCTATTGTTTTTCACAACATATTCCAGTTACTTTATAAGGATTCTGCTACCTTGAGAATTTTAAAGAAAATGCTGACTGAAAAATATTGGGAAAGTTGGATATGAATTTCAATTTCTTGAATAGCTTGCTACTGAAGTATTCTATATATTTTTTGTAATACGTTATTTTGGAAAAATAAAGAGTAAGCATAACAATATTTTTTAACAAAAGCTGCTATTTGGCACGTATCAGACAAGGTTTAATTTAATGAAGTGAGGGTAAACCTGTCATATTATGTGGGACTCATGCTGTAACTGACTTCATCAAACGGCTACACATCATGTACACACAAAATAAGAAGACTTGTACTTGTATTTGGGAAAATACATATGGAAGGAACACAAACATGTACATAAAAAAAATCCATATACAGATACATATAGTTTAAAGAGAATCTGTCAATAGGATCAAACCTCCTAAACCTTCTCTATCTGCATTTAGGTCATAGAAAACTGAATTAAATGATACCATGATATCTGCGATCTGATGTTTTATTCCAGAAAAATCTGCATTTTTCTTATATTTTAAATGTGCGGTTAATTTCGATAGACTGGACACAGATTTACCTGAGGATCTGCCCCCAGAGCTTATTTTACATGAAGTGGGAATTACCATTGTGACATGTAATGGCCACTCTCTGCTCTCCTGATCTCACTGCAGAGCTGTGTGTGATTATAACTGACACATCTGCAGGTTCCTCTCAGCTTCAGTTTCCATCTCACAGGCAGCCAGAGTTGTAATATTGTTGCAATGCAGCAGAGCTGTGAGAGCTGCAGGAAATATGTTAGTTATGAAACAAAGTTCAGTTCTACTTTTCTGTTAGTTACTTGTCTTACACTGGTAACTCTCCCACTTCATTTAAAGTAAGCTTTGGAGGTGGAGTCTCATGCAGATCAGTGTCCAGCCCATAACCTGGAACAGCTCATTTACATATAGCAAAAATGTATATTTCTCTGGAATAAGACATCAGATCACAGATATCAAGGTATCATTATATTCAGCTTCATATTACCTACATGAGCATATGTTGTAGACATCTGATCTTACAGACACATTCCCTTTAATGGAACCTGTCATCTAATTTATGATGCCCAAAATCATGGCTAGCATGAATCAGAGTTCAGCTGCCTTATTACATGCATGTATGGTATACTCAGAACTACTTTGAAAAGTATGTGCCTCATAAGACTAGTCTGAATTCAGTCACCAGCAGCTTCTCACTACTCTTCTCCCATTTGACTACGAGGTCTTTCCTCAAACACACACATTGGGAGAGACCTTTCATTGATTAGGAACAGGACAGAAGGAAGCTGCCTTGGATCTGTTTCAGACTAGCTCCTGAGGTCGATAGTCCTTGGCTGGCTCTTCAAAGTATATTTTCTAAAAAAAACTGCAACATTTCAAAGCACAAAATACAGGTCTGCAATAATGCAACCAATATTTGATTCATGCTGCCTGAGATTTAGGCAACATGAATGAGCGCATAGGTTCTTGTTAACATACATATGACAGCTTTTAGAGATCAAAAAAATACCAAAGTATCACCATAACAGAGAAGAAAATAGGGTAGCTTTTCTTCTTTGTTCTTCATAACTATTCAAAGGAGGATTAATGCCTGATCACTATGCTAGAGAACATGACTGAACCAACTGAGTAATGAGTTGCATATGTTTGCACCTTTTACTAGGGGCCACATGTCAGGGACATGGAGTAGGGTCCACTACTTAAGGCCTCTTTCACACATCAGTATTTTTGATCAGTATTTCATCAGTATTTGTATGCCAAAACCAGGAATGTCTCCAAAATAAGGAACAGGAGTCAGTCTTTCAATTATATTTTTTTTCGGTAAGGCCGGTTTCACATTTGCGCTTTATGGTGCAGCGACGGCCTGCGCACGGCCACCGCTAAGCCCTGCCCCCTGCCGGCTCCCTGTCCGCCCCTTCCGGTCATTGCCGCCTACTAGCGCACATGGACGCTTGCGATCTGCGCACCCTATCTTTAGCATAGGGTGCGCAGATCATGCGCTGGCCGTGCGCTAGCAGGATTTTGCAGTGCACTGCGCACTTTTGAAGGTGCGCCGTGCGCGCCAAAATGCAACATGCTGCGTTCGGCGTACACGGGCGCACCTTCAAAAGTGCGCAGCGCACGGCAAAATCCTGCTAGCGCACGGCCAGCGCATGATCTGTGCACCCTATGCTAAAGATAGGGTGCGCAGATCGCAAGCGTCCATGTGCGCTAGTAGGCGGCGATGACCGGAAGGGGCGGGCAGCGAGCCGGCAGGGGGCAGGGCTTAGCGGCGGCCGTGCGCAGGCCATTGCTGCGCCATAAAGCGCAAATGTGAAACCGGCCTAAGTTCCATTCCTGGCTTTGGCATACAAACACTGATGCAAAATACTGACCAAATACTGACGTGTGAATGAGCCTTAAGAATCACTTTTGTGTTGCATGTTATCAAGCTAATGAAGAACCACTCACTCTAATAGCTGAATGATCGGGTTACATATTCAATATGGTGGCACACACAAGTGAACAGAAAGCACGTTTGGTCTCACATTTGTTACTGTGAATAATTTTGAATACAACCAAGAATATATTTCATCTTGCCTTATAGAAATACTCCAGATTCATAAGGGTTAATTGCAAGACATTCTTCATCAGGTTATCACAGTCTTTACATTATATTACACATTTGATGTGCAAATTTAAGTGTAAAATTATTTTCTTCCATTCTATTTAAGTCACATTTTAGGGATATATAAAAACTTCTACTTTTCCAAACCCATTTTTCAGTTTAATGTAATTTTTCAGAGCTATAAATGTGCATGTAGTTTACAAATTTTAGAAATGGGACTCGGAGTCATGAACAGCAACGACTTCAATCTCTCTGATATGCAAGCCTGCTCATGTTGTGCCAGTATTACCAAATGAAACACCTCTGCTCTCAAAGGATCTTTCTGCTGTTACCATCAAACATCAAAAAGTAGAAATATGCTTTGCTCAGTAAAGATTTCTTACAGTATTCCTATGTATGATTTCTTACATTTATATACCTAAAACCATGTGCATAACACTATACAGACACAAATAATTGAAAATAAGAAGTGTCCATCTAATATTTTTCTATCTGAAATTTTACGGCTACAAGATTGTGCATCAACCAGAAATGTAAAAAAAAAAAAAACAAGTTTGGAATACTTCCTGTTCCGTACACTTCCAGTCATAAAAAATAAACCCTTTCTATATATACAATCAGACATAACCTCCTCCTTACAATCCTATGTCTGGCTGTAACACAGCTTGCTGCAGCAGGAGCCTCTCCCCCTGTGCTCTTTCTGCACTAAAGCACACAGGTATTTTTTCTCCATCCCTTTTGCTGTCCTTCTTTCTCTACTAATCCCAGACAAAAATAAAAAAAATTTCTAGGAGTTTCTTTGTTTTTTTTTTCAAGATTTGTAGACTTTCTGTTTCAGGAATACATGCAAAATCTTGCAAACTTACAGCCCTTTTACAAAGGCCAAAAATCAGACAAATGAGCAATCATAAGACTAGTTGTTCCTTATTATTGGCCAATTTAGACATGGCAGAGGTCTACCTATGAATAAACAAAATGCTCAAATATCATCTCACAACATTTTATGCAGTCTAAAATAATTATTATAGAAGGCAGAATATCTCCCCAAGTAAATAAAGAATATGCTGCCATCAATATGCAAACTGCATCGGGAACAGATTACCATATTATAAATTATTCGTCCCCATACTGTTTATTAGGGCCCATGTAATAGGGTCTATAAATGTATGCCAATTGACTTGTTATATTGAAACTTGTTAGGAACAGAAATCAGCAAGTGTAACCCTACGGTCTATAACAGACATAGCAAAATGGGAATATGAAGGAAGGTTAGTATCTCTTTAGTCCCTTAAGGACCAGGCCTAATTTGGCCTTTCTTATTTTTGTCAGCTTATCTGTGTGAGGGATTTTCTTATAGAGAATAAGTTGTATTTATCAGTGACATATGGGTATAACCTAATGTCTCACCTGGAAGAAATAAGAAAAGAAAAACAATTCAGCTGTTATTTTTTGAAATTTTATTTTATACACTTTCATTTGCTGCACAAATAAAGTGTTAATTTTATTATTTGGGTCAAAGCGACATTGGCAATACCAAACTTAAAGCACCACTCCGGCATCTTCAGCGGTTTTTTTCAGTGCTGGAGTGGCTGTTCCTCCTGCCCCCGTCAAATACTCACACTCTGGCAACTTCACAGTTTTTTGATGCCCCTCTTGTCCCCCTGTGCCATCTTGTGAGCACGGCTTCAGATTAGCCTGAAGTCAGAAGCTACGTCACATGCTCTCAATATAAGTCTATGCGAACCAGAACTAGGCCAGATCAAGGCTCTCATAGACTTGTATTTTTGTGTCACCGTATTATAAAGTTTTCACTCGTATAATATGTGAGTATATATGGCCTTTTGAAGGGAATATAAACAAAATAAATCTTCATTTTTGGCTTTTTTTATTCATCTATTTGGGATAAATCTTCTGTTTAATTGTTCGGTAGGCTCACTGTTAAGGGCCAGTCACACTAAGAGATATCGCTAGCAATATCGCTATAACTAGTGACGTTATAGCGATATTGCTAGCGATATCTCTGTGTGTGATACTTACCTACGACCGGCTCCCCTGCTGGTTATCGCTGATCGCGCGAGAACGTTCTGGACTGTTTCTAGTCGTCAGCTTCCTGCGGCGCTTCATGCTGTGACGACGAGCGATGCGTGGACCCGGGCGGGAGGACGCAGGATCGCCTCGTGTGACAGGTAAGTAGCGACCCCCGTCCCCAGCGATGTCGCTAGTGAGATCTGCCTGTGTGGCAGCTCACTAGTGACCACTTAGCGATGTACCAGCGATCCTGACCGCGTCATATCGCTGGTCGGGATCGCTGGTACATCGCTAAGGCTGGTTTCACATTTGCGTTTTTTTGCGCTGGAAAAAAACGCATACGTGCGCATGCGTTTTTTCCCCTATATTTAACATGGGTGCGCATACCTGCGCGCTGGTAAGCGCATGTATGCGATTTTCATGCGCTGCGTTTTTTTGGGGTGTGCGTTGGTATTTTCCAGACGCAGCATGTTGCATTTTTTGGCCCTGGAAAAAAGCGCATGCGCACGTATGCGCACGTTTTGCGCTAAAAATGGCCATTATAGCCTATGGATTCGCATACGTGCGCACTGGCATGCGCAGGTATGCGTTTTTTTAGCGCTGCGTTTTTTTGGTAGTGTCCACTTGTTGTCCTAGTTATAATCTTCTAAAGTAAAAAAAAAAAAGTCTATATAAAGGAGGTGCCTGCCAAAACTCTGCCACTACTACACTGACAGATTGAAGAGCAGACAGTCAACCAAGAACCCATTATATCAGCGAAGAATGTGAGTATATTACATTATATGCCTGTCCTTTTAAATTATGTATGTACTAATGATTTTTATTATTTTTACATGCAGTATGTCTTCAGAATCAGAGTATTCCCCATCGCGGCAGGAATTGGCGCAAGCAGACCGTGAGGTGATTATTTTCGTGCATCTGGTAAGTATATCTGCTGCTTCTCCAAATCTCTTACGTTTTTTTCAACTTTTTTAAGACATCGTCATCATCATCTTCTGCGGACGGGACTAGTGAGGGCGAAGAGCAGGAGCAGCGAAGCCAAGTCCCGGTGGTGATACGGAATGTAAGTATCAAATGATTTGTAATGTTCTTTATTTTTTATCTTCTATTTTTACTCTTTTTTATGTTTCTTTTTTTGTAACTTTTTATTCAATTTAAATTTGATTATTCTAATGAATGTGTTTTGTCTAGGTTCCACAACGGGATGAAGACGTCTACCTGGATAATGAGCAGCTCATCAGCCTGGTCCAGGAGCGTTCGCCGTTGTGGGACAGCCGTGACCGGCTGCACAAGGACATTGTGGTGACCCGGCGGCTATGGAATGAGGTGGCCGCAGCGTTGATGGATGGCTGGGACAGCGCCACAGCATCCTCCAAAAAGGCGTTTAGTGAGTATTTCCCTGCTCTGTATTGTGCCGCAGTGACTGTTGTCCTTGACGGCACTGTTGGGTTTCGTGCTAGGCATATTCTAGCAGGAAACCCAACAGTGTAATCGGGGTCTACAGTGACTGCTTTGAGTATTGTATTGCTACATTGTGCCGCAGTGACTGTTGTCCTTGACGGCACTGTTGGGTTTCGTGCTAGGCGTATTCTAGCGGGAAACCCAACAGTGTAATCGGGGTCTACAGTGACTGCTTTGAGTATTGTATTGCTACATTGTGCCGCAGTGACTGTTGTCCTTGACGGCACTGTTGGGTTTCGTGCTAGGTGTATTCTAGCAGGAAACCCAACAGTGTCATCGGGGTCTACAGTGACTGCTTTGAGTATTGTATTGCTACATTGTGCCGCAGTGACTGTTGTCCTTGACGGCACTGTTGGGTTTCGTGCTAGGCATATTCTAGCAGGAAACCCAACAGTGTAATCGGGGTCTACAGTGACTGCTTTGAGTATTGTATTGCTACATTGTGCCGCAGTGACTGTTGTCCTTGACGGCACTGTTGGGTTTCGTGCTAGGTGTATTCTAGCAGGAAACCCAACAGTGTCATCGGGATCTACAGTGACTGCTTTGAGTATTGTATTGCTACATTGTGCCGCAGTGACTGTTGTCCTTGACGGCACTGTTGGGTTTCGTGCTAGGCATATTCTAGCAGGAAACCCAACAGTGTAATCGGGGTCTACAGTGACTGCTTTGAGTATTGTATTGCTACATTGTGCCGCAGTGACTGTTGGCCTTGACGGCACTGTTGGGTTTCGTGCTAGGTGTATTCTAGCAGGAAACCCAACAGTGTCATCGGGGTCTACAGTGACTGCTTTGAGTATTGTATTGCTACATTGTGCCGCAGTGACTGTTGTCCTTGACGGCACTGTTTTTTTTTTATCAACAGTGGACAAAGTCCGAACACGTTGGCGTTCGATCGAGGACCGCTTCAACAGTGATGTTCGTGCTGAGGGCCAGGTTCGCAGTGGATCTGTGTCAAGGACCAGAACTAGATACCGTCACTATCACGCGTTGCAGTTCCTAAGACCGGTCCTTGCCACGAGATCGTAAGTATTATAAATTTTGGGTTTTTATTTTTATTAATCTGTGTTTTTCTAATCCACAGCTGATGCTTCTTGTAAAGGCATGGTAGTAATGATTTTCCTTTCTTCAACAGCACCTGGAGCAGCACCCTGCAACCTGGCCCTGGAGCGGTCCTTCCTCGGACGTCCTCTGACCCGTCCCAGCCATCCGACAGCCAGGAAGCACCTTGCAGGTCAACCACACACACAGCTGGTGACCAGGAAGCTGGGCCATCAGGTGTTCCCCTGTCCCAGGTCTCTGCCACTGGTTATGCGGGCACTACCCGCCAGCGGCAGAGGGCCTTGGACAGGAATGTCTTGCCCGAGTTTATGCATTTGAGCGAGACATTTAATTCCAGCCTCAAGTCACTGTCCGACAGAGTTGAAAGCGGTTTTGCACTCATGGAACGTGGTTTTAACCACTTTGAACACCGCTTCAATTCTGTAGAACAGCGCCTTGACCGTCTGGAGGCCGACCTCAACAGACCAGCACACCATTTTTTTAGTAAGATTGAAAAGGGCATGGCGGAACACCTTAGTCCTGATCAACAGCTGAATGTGCTGCAGGCCTGCAACAATGCTTTCTTGCAGGCTATGCAGCATAATCGGTACGGTCAGCAATCAGTGGTGTCCTTTCCACCTGTGCCACCATTGACTCGCTTCACCTCACTACCAACTTGTGCTGCATACCACTGCACGGACACCTCTATTCAAAGCCAGGACACCCACCGTTACACCACCACAAGTCTGAGTGCAGCTGGTCACTTCACCGACACCACCATGGCAAGCGCTGCTCCTGTCTGGAGCACCACCGCCACTCCCATGCATGCGTGGAGCTCAGCCACCACTAGGCAAACATGGAACAGCCCTGCCGCTACAACAACATGTAGTAGCCCTGCCACCACCACTCTGCAAACCTGGACCATCACTGCCGCCACCAGTCCTCCTGCAAGGACGAGCACTGACAACGAAGAGCAGCAGCAGCAGCCACCTCAGCAGCAGCAGCCACCTCAGCAGCAGCCACTTCAGCAGCAGCAGCAGCCACCTCAGCTGCAGCAGCCACCTCAGCAGCAGCAGCAACCACCTCAGCAGCAGCAACCACCTCAGCAGCAGCAGCCACCTCAGCAGCAGCCGCCACCTCAGCAGCAGCCGCCACCTCAGCAGCAGCCGCCACCTCAGCAGCAGCAGCCGCCACCTCAGCAGCAGCAGCCACACCTGCAGACGGGGGACCTACACTCAATATTTGCCCCTAGTTCAAGGCGAAATCTTTCAAGGCGGGCATTGGGCCAAAGTCGGTCCAGGCACACAAGCCTACGGCGACATGCCATTACAACTAATGTACCTGAACAGATTTCCTCTCCTCCAAGTGTTCCTAGTTTAATTCCCTTAACTGGACTACCTTCCCCCACAAGTTTTGTTGCCCCTTCCCCTCAAACACCGTCTTCAACAGCAAGTGTTGCATATTCCCTGCACACCCCCAAATTGAAACCATCTGCCCCCAAACGCCGGAAAAAATAATTTTTTGGTTTATTTTTGTGATAAAAAATAAATTTACATTTGTGGTTCACCATTACTAAGTTTCATTAATGTTGTTTGCGCCGCTCACACACACTGATGGGTAAATACATGTTAAAAACCAACCCAAGGCCTAGTATAGTCATATGTGAAATAATACACGGACTAGTATAGTCATACCAAGGCCTAGTGTAATAACTCGAGTTTTACCAACTTGGATCTGGTTTCATGAAAAACAAAATGTTGAAACTTGTCTTAAAAATAAGTTTCTTTCTAGTTTCACCAGTTTGGTTTTTGTGAAACAAGATGCTAGTTGTTAAAAATCTAGTTATTACAGTAGGCCTTGGTATGACTATACTAGGCCGTGGTATTTCACATATTACTATACTACTAGCCCCAAGGCCTACTATACTCATATTTGAAATACCACGGCCTAGTGTAGTCATTACAAGGCCTAGTGTAATAACTCTATTTTTACCAACTAGAATCTGGTTTCATGAAAAGCAAACTGTTGGTTTCAAGTTTCACCCGTTTGTTTTTCGTGAAACAAGATCCTAGTTGGCAAAAATTGAGTATGCCTTGTTATGACTATACTAGGCCGTGGTATTTCACATATGACTATACTAGTAGGCCCAAGGCCTACTATACTCATATTTGAAATACCACGGCCTAGTATAGTCATTCCAAGGCCTAGTGTAATAACTCTAGTTTTACCAACTAGAATCTGGTTTCATGAAAAACAAACTGTTGAAACTTGTCTTAAAAATAAGTTTCTTTCTAGTTTCACCAGTTTGTTTTTTGTGAAACAAGATGCTAGTTGTTAAAAATCTAGTTATTACAGTAGGCCTTGGTATGACAATACTAGGCCGTGGTATTTCACATATTACTATACTACTAGCCCCAAGGCCTACTATACTCATATTTGAAATACCACGGCCTAGTGTAGTCATTACAAGGCCTAGTGTAATAACTCTATTTTTACCAACTAGAATCTGGTTTCATGAAAAGCAAACTGTTGGTTTCAAGTTTCACCCGTTTGTTTTTTGTGAAACAAGATCCTAGTTGGCAAAAATTGAGTATGCCTTGTTATGACTATACTAGGCCGTGGTATTTCACATATGACTATACTAGTAGGCCCAAGGCATACTATACTCATATTTGAAATACCACGGCCTAGTATAGTCATTCCAAGGCCTAGTGTAATAACTTGTAAGTTGGAATGGAGCAGATTACATTCATCCACTCAATGCTGACTTGTATTCCCAATGGACTTTCATTGGGGTTGGGTTTTGAGGGTTGTGTTTTGAGAAAATCACATACTTTGTTTTCAACTAGTTGCACAATTTTCTCTTGAAAAAAAAAGGTTTCCTGATTCATGGCCTGCAGCTTTGCTCGTTCCAATATATTTCACGCAGACTAGCAATGCTGCATTTTAACTCATATGTGTATTTACCTGCCCAGGTGTGTGAACATCAAAAAATTCAGTTATACATGGGAAGTTTTTTATTAAATTGGAGTTTAAAAAATATAGTGCACTCAGTAATGGTATCAAATAAGGTTTTTTATTACCATAAACAAACAAAAACATTACACCATTTCATCTTGCCAGTGCACCCGTCCTACATCAGAAATAAAGTAGGCCGCAAATTGGTCCCTCATTTGGCCAACTTCAACGGATGACCTGAGAGTGTGCTGAGTGAATTCAGGCAATGGGTTAGGAGCATCATCGTCCAGTTCAAAGGTCGGGTGCTCTTTAGCCATCACAAAGTTATGTAGAACCACACAGGCCTTCACCACCTCATCGACTGTTTCAAGTTTAAGATTAATGGCCGTGCCCAGAATTCGCCATCTGGAAACAAGAATCCCAAAAGCACACTCGACAGTTCTTCTGGCCCTGGTCAGCCTGTAATTAAATATTTTTTTGGTGTGGTCCAAGTCCCGGCTGGAGTAGGGTTTCAGTAAGTTTCCGCACATTTGAAAAGCCTCATCGCCAACCATTACAAAGGGCAGTGGCGGAGCTTCGGTGTGAGGAAGAGGCCGTGGCATAGGGAAATTAAATTGGTTGCCATACAACCTCCGGCCCATGTCTGAGTTTTTAAAAGCCTGTGAGTCATTACCACGGCCAAATGCTCCAATGTCCACTGCTACAAACATACATCCGGCATCCACAATCGCAATGAGTACTATTGAAAAGTACTTTTTGTAATTATAGTACTCAGATCCCGTTCTTTGGGGTTTGATGATCCGTATGTGTTTACCATCAACAGCTCCCAAACAGTTGGGAAAATTGCATACTGTCCAGAATTTGTCAGCAATTTCCATCCACTTTTCAGCGGTGGGCAGGGGCATAAATTCTGGGCAAAGAACATTCCAGAGAGCCCGGCAGGTGTCAGCAACAATTCCAGACAAGGTAGAGATTCCAATACGGTACTGGAAGTGTAGTGAAGATAGGGTTTCTCCAGTCGCCAGGAATCTGTGAACAGACAAAGAAGTAAAATTAATATTTATGTATATTATTTTAAAAAACTATAAAATAAAATATTAGTACATTCACGAAAACTAATTACCCAAGGTTTTGAATACTAAATTTAAAAAAAAAACATCAGACCGCACCCCTTGGTTTTTAAAACATACCGTAATGTCACCAGTAGCCGTTCCTCAGGAGGAATCGCACGACGGAGCTGTGTGTCCTGTCTCCGGATGGATTGTTGGACACGAGCAAGCAAATCCATGAAACTTTCGTGGGACATCCGGATATAATCTGTAAATTTCTCCGGGTTTGCCTGTAGCTCGCTGTAGAGGGTGTGGTATGCCCCACGGCTCTCCCGGAGTTCAACAATCGGATGTATCCACATACGCCGCCGTCTTCGCTGCCTCTCTCTCTTCCTTTGTTCATGGCAAGCAACTGCATACGCCTGAGCCATCGCGATGTCCAAATCCAAGTTGAAGTGAAAACTCTTCCAGCGCAGATCCATGGTCACGAGAAGAATCAAGCAAATGTGAAGAATACTGTAGACAGGGTCTATATATTAACATACCACACCCACAATGAAGTCCCATTGGTCTTGTGTGTTGTTGAATGGTTGTTTTTTCATTTTTGTGGGGTTTTTCCAAAATCTGTAAAAAAACGCAAACGCACAAAAAACGCATACAAACGCGCAAAAACGCTGCGTTTTTTTCCTGCATGCGCATAAAAATGCTTGAAAAAAACGCAGCGTTTGTATGCATTTGTATGCGTTTTTTTAATGCGTTTTTTTGCGGGAAAAACGCGCTGCAAAAAAAAGCAAGTGTGAAACTAGCCTAAGTGTGACAGTACCTTTATACAGGACTAATAAGAGTCAGGAGCTCCGAGGGATGAGGAGGGATATGAGCAGTTAAATGCTATAAAGAAATCATTGGCCTGGAGAGAGCTGATTGGGATCTTAGGAGTTAACTACTCTCCTGAATTGTAACTACTGTGCTTCCTCAGCCTGGCTCTGGTGGTCAGTCTCTTTGGAAACAAGCTATACACTAAAATAAATAAAAGCTTTCACAGCAGGAAAATAAAAGCAGATATACAAAAAGAAAGTCAATTCCAAAGTGCCTAATTTTCCTACTAACCAAATCAATAACATAATGTCAAGAATATCGCAGAATATAGCAGCCCACGAAAGTCACGCAGAACCGCCCACTGTGATCTTTGTGTAGAACAGCTCTCTGCTGCCCCTTATCTTCCAGACAATTACTCCATTGGCCAATGATTACTGAAGGAGGCCACATGCTATTACAACTAATAGGTTGGTTATGAGGAAACTAAAGGGGGCTTCACATATAGTGATATCGCCAGCAATATCGCTAAAGGGTCACCGATTTTGTGACGCACCAGCGATATTGCTAGCGATATCGCTAAATGTGATACTTACCTCCGACCGGCTCCCCCGCTGGCTATCGCTGATCACGCGAGAACATCCTGGGCCGTTTCTCGTTGGCCGCTTCCTGCTGGCGCCGACGAGCGACGCATGGACGTGGGCGGGAGGATGTCTTCATCGCCGCGTCTGACAGGTAAGTAACGACCGCTGCTATGTCACTGGTGAGATCTGCCTGTTAAATCCAGGAAAATCCCAGTCTACTCACTGCCACCACCAGTCATTTTTTATATTCAGGCTGACTGGAGGCCTGGTAGGTAGCGTATGGCTTCGTGGTGCAGTTTACAGAACAAAAAGGAATAGAACTATTAAATTTTATATTTAAGCCAAAGAGAGGCAGTGTTTCTGAAAAATATACAAAATATTTTTACAATGGGGACAAAATAATACAGCATATACAGTTTCAGAAAATAAAAGGAATTAATTAAACAACTTACTAAGCCAGTCACAGAAATGAATCAACTTGTGGATGGGAGAAATCCATTGAAAACGTCTGGTTAATGGGATCAAACCTACACTGAAATGTATCTTCCTTTGCATTGAGTATAGATCATAATTTGCCTTGATCTTCTATAAGCACCTGAGTTACACCCACACATCCCCTATGTTGACGGCACGTGGGCCGGATTATGGGATTTCCTCTACCCTTCCGGATTTTATGAAAATCCCTACTTATAAGATTACTCCTCTCCAGATGCTCGCAGAAGTTCGAGATCACCAACATATTTTGCCTCAGGAATTTACCTTTACCCAGAAATCAAACATGGATCAAACATGGCATAGCTGTTGCGAGTTATTTAGTCACTATGATTTTTTGGCCTATAGGCAAGGGTTACAGTTATGAGAAGACATGCATATTTTTCCCTGGTTCACCCTGATGCTGAAAATGTATATCCCATTCCTATCGGATTTATACAAACTGCAATTTTCATCCTTTTCTATCGGTGCCTCAGCGTCTAACAAAGATGTTTGGGTGAAAGAAATGTGGACTTGAGAAGGACTATCTCTAAAGCATGTGTCTATTGTAACGAAAGAAGCTCTTGCCTGCATTTTAATTAGGATTGTCACTTCTCTTTGTCTCCAATCAATACATCACAGTCTTAAGGCCCCGTCACACTAAGCGACTTACCAGCGATCCCGACACCGATATCAAGGTGTCAGGATCGCTGGTAAGTCGCTATGTGATCGCTGGTGAGCTGTCACACAGACAGCTTCACCAGCGATGCCGAGCGTGCGGCATCGCTGGCCATCGCTGTAAAAAATAATAGAAAAAATAAAAAATATAGTTATTCTCACCTTCCGACGTCCTGTTCAGTCATCCCGCCTCTCTCCACGCTCCGGCCCCAGTGATCCTTTGCATGAAGGACCGCGAGACTTTGTTATCCCTCGAGACCGTGACATCTCGCGGTCATTCATGCAAAGGATCACTGGGGCCGGAGTGTGGAGAGAGGCAAGATGACTGAACAGGACGTCGGAAGGTGAGAATAACTATATTTTTAATTTTTTTTATTATTTTTTACAGCTGATCGCTGGTCTCCCGCCTGTCACACACAGCAATGTGTGCTGGCCAGAGGGAGACCAGCGACCAAAGAAATGTCCAGAGGTTTCTTCCAGCGATCAGCGATACCGGCAGGGGGGCCGCTCACTGATCGCTGTCACACACAGCGATCTCGTTGGTGAGATCGCTGTTACGTCACAAAAGTTGTGACTCAGCAGCGATCTCGCTACCGAGATCGCTTAGTGAGACGGGGGCCTTTAGGGTCCTGTTACATTTAGCGATGCACCAGCGATCCCGACACCGATGGTGCATCGCTAAATGGTTGCTAGTGAGCTGCCAAACAGGCATATCTCTCCAGTGACACAGCAGTGATACAGTGATCTGTCGGGGGTCTCTGTTACCTGTCACACCACAGCGATTCTGACAACTTCTGCCTGCATCCATGAGTTCTGCGTCGCCAACGACGTCGCTAGTCGGCACCGAACACAGCGATGCATGCCAGCCAGCGGGACGCCAACGACAAAATAGTGGCCCAGGCCTTCGAGCACGATCAGCAATATCCAGCAGGGGGGCCAGTCGCAGATACATGTCACATAAAGCGAGATCGCTGGCAAGATCGCTGTTGCGTCACAAAATCGCTAGCGATTTCGTTATGTGAACAAGGGCCTTTACTCATTTCACTTTGTAACTCACATAATGGCACCTTAGATTGCTAGCTCTTGTGTTACTGCAAAAAGAGAGATGAGGGCGAGTGAATGTGGCCTGGTTTCAGTCTGGCTCTGACTGACAGCTATTTTAGCCCCTGCAATTCCATGTGGCGTAGAGATTTAAATATTTTCTATGACACATAAGAATAGCTTTTTAAATCCTGCTTTGTTTATGCCCTTCATTTAAACTCATGGCATAGTTGAAATATTGATACTATATATTATATTTCATTTTATATATTATAACTCATACAACTTTAAAAAGCATCTGAATTATTGCTTGTCCTCCATCCATTGAGACATAAACGCGGCTTGATACCGTCTAAAAATAGAGATCTCAGGAATGTAGATGATAGATTTGTATCAATAAAATTTTAACCACTCACACCTGGCTAAATTTCCAACAGTTCTGTTCCTCCTCCATGATCCACTTACATTTGCAATTTGCCGGAGTATGCTGCATTTGCTGATAGAGAAAATGTACTTCTGAAAAGCTGTGATCTAAGATTAGGTTTATTATAAACACAGTAGGTGGGGAGAATGCGAGCACAATATTGTGCTGAACTGTTTTTTACAGTACAAAATCTGTATAATAAGCAATGTCACTCAGTAGAAAGTTTTTTTTTTTTAAATATTAGCCTAGAAGAATGTACTGCAAATGATATGAAGTTAAATACACCAGCTCATATGTGGCTCTATTACAGTGAGGAAGATTCTACATCTTATCTGCATTCATCTTTATAAACATTAGATTTTGCCGACGATGGGCTACAGTCTAATATGTACGAGGGATTCCTGACTCTCCTCTAACAGATGGTGTTGGGGGAAAGTTTATCCATCCTGCTAAATTTCATTCCTTCATCCATTTGTTTGGTGGGAGATAAGCCACTGCAAAACTATTCTGGCAGCAGCCCATTCAAGGAGAACACAAGAGCACTTGACCAAGCTCAGTTTCTGTGTATAGAGAAGGCATGGCAGATAACTGTTGGACAAATAATCATTGGGCCAACAGCTATCTTATGTGTAAAGGCCCCGTTACACATAACGGCTCCTGGATACCAGATGTTTACATTAGAAAACAGCATCCAGCGTCGCTGATCACTGGTCTCTCACTGCCACGCAATGCGTGCTGGCCAGCGGGAGACCAGAGATCGAAAAATGACCCAGGACGATCAGCGATAACCGTCAGGGGAGCCGGTCGCTGATCCCCATCACACACAGCGATCTCGCTGGCGAGATCGCTGTGTGCGAAGGGGCCTTAAGGCCTCTTTTACACATCAGTTTTTTTGCCATCAGTCACAATCTGTTGTTTTTTTTAAGAAATGGATCCAGAGACTGATGCCACTGGATCTGTTTTTTTCTCATAGACTTGCATTAGTGACGGATTGCCGCACATTTCATCAGTCGTTCAACGGATCCATTGGAAATTCTTTGTCCATCGGCCGGAGACGACGGACAAAGTAACGTTTTTTGTCTCCATCGAAAAGTCGGACAGCGACGGACCCAGTGTAGGGAAGGTGACCTGACGGACGGGCAGACGTGTAAGAATAGAGAAAGGAAGGTTTGCACAGTTTAGACAGGTGTCAGTTACTACAGTGGGGAAACAGCTGAGAAAGTGTAGTGGACGTGCAGTACCTTGGGTTGACCATTAGAGGGCAGGGAGGAGTGTGAGCAAAGGACTTGACATCAGCTTTGGACTTAGGAAACCGTTGGTCATGGGGAGCAGAGTTACAGGGAACCAGAAATGATATAAATTTGACAGGAGGGTTCCAGAAAGTTCCAGTCCCCAGGGGGAGCTCCAGTGACAGGAGGACTACGACAGTTTGTGCACTGTGAGGAAAACCAAACCAGGGGGACTGAGGAGAGAGAAAGTCAGGGGGGTGGTCCTGACACCAGAGTACCGCAGTATAGACAAGGCACTGAGGTAAAGCATACCGTATTGAGAGAGAGACGACTGATCAGTAAAGGTGCTGTTGGTTTACGGGCCTAAGGCGGCCACAGTGACGGATCTGACAGGAGCATTGAAGAGTGAAGAGGGGACGGTGTGTAAATGTACGTCCCCGGTGTAAAGTACGGTGTGCGGGAAGCGGCCCTGGAAATGGATGGCCGATAAGTGAAGTGAAGTAAAGTAAAGTGAATTGAAGTGCGGTGTACTTTGGAGGCCGTCAGGCAGATGGCAAGAGAATAAACTTGGACCTGTTGTACCCAAAACTTGCCTCATCTTGTGTCTGTATGTCACTGCGTGGTATATCGAGGGACCACACCCCAGTCCGGCCTGCGATCCTACATTTGGCATAGTCGGCAGGATCGCCGCCGCTAATACGTCATCTTCTGCTGCAGGCCTGCCCCAAGGGATGGAAAAAGCTCAGACTGCTCTGTGTGGATGATAAACACCTGTGGAATACAAATTACCCACATGTGGATTACAAATTTGGAGCGCTGTGGCGTATCTACGTCGCCAGCAGAAGATCCGGTGAGGTACCAGGACTGGTGCAAGATGGCGGTGCTGCTTCAGCGTAGAGGAGAGTTCCAGGTGTTGGCTGTTGTTCCCAATGGACTGGGGCCCCCCTCCTACGTACCCCTGGAACCAGCGATATGTACCAGGAGGCCGGCGCTCCCACGTACTGGACCCTGACAAGTGGGTGGAAAGGTCTGCCATCGCCCCACCCAGTAGAGTGAGTAGCACAGGGAAAAAGTTTGGCTGTGGCTGTTTGGCGCCATTCGAGTGTTGCCCGTCGGACGATATGAGATGCTGTGGATGTCGGGGCATCGGGCGCCAAGAGTGGCGGTGGTGCCGGGAGGTCGAGTCACGCCAGGAAACGTTCCCCTCAGGGCCACGGGTGGGCAGCTGGAGGTTGAGTGAAGGAGCAGAGCCTGTGTGGAACCACCAGGAGCGGCCACCTAAGTTACCAGCAGAGAGCCTACCTGCGGAGCCCCTGAGCCTGGAGGCTAGCCCCGCTGGAAGATGGGATGAAGAGCGGAGACTGCGGGAGGAGCCGCGTGATGAGGAAACGGAGGCCACGGCGCCGGTTAAGGTGAGAGTTCCCCCAGCCCGACAGTGGCTCTGCAAGCGGCCCCTACCATTCGGCCACAGCGCATGGCATCCTGTGTCCCCGAGAGCCCGGCCAAGGAGGGCCCTACTATATACGCAGAACTGAGCAGGGCCTCCGCTCCTGGTCCCGAACCACTCCAACCAGTGGCGCCATGCCCGGTGTGGCCGGTGCGGAGCCTGACCATAGAAGACACTGTTGCATCCCCTCTGCCGCTAGCGACCGCATCTTCAAAGGCGGCCGCTGCCCCGGCTCCGGATGAAATTGCAGGTGCGGCCTACCCTGCGGCCGCGGCTGCTGTGCCGGCCCTGGAACTGGCTGCAGACTGTTTGACAGGCCTTGCGGCCCAATCTTCCGGGAACACGGCTGCTCCTCCTCACCACCCGGCCCCAGCGGCTGCTGGGCCGCTATCATCATTGGCCGCCTCTGTCCCGCTCTCTTCTTCGGCAGAGTCCCGCCCATTGGACTCCCGAGCATGTAGTGTACCCTCTGGTTGGGTTGCAGAGGTTATAAGGAAGAAGAAGGCGTGGGAGCGGGAGATATGGAACCTGCTCCACGCAGGGGGAGAGGCTGGGATGGCGGCTAAGAGATCTAAGGGACGGCTGGTGAACACCAACATTGCTCAAGGATACAGCTTTATTCGGGATGAGACTGGCCAGAAAGTTTAAGTAAATGTGGCTTCCATTCATCATGGCCAGGCTTTGAAAGAAGCAGACTATGTGTGTTACTACAAAGAGTACTGTCCCCGCGGTTATTATGCGGTGGCCGTACTGGCGGAGCCTGAAGGATGTGAACCCCCGTAAAGAGGACTTGTGTGGACACCCTCGGTATTCTAGGAGCTCCACGGCTGTGGAGCCCCTTACGACTGACCGCTAGGAGGCGGAGTGAACTGTCAGGAGTTCGTAACACCGTTGTGCAGGTTATAAGGACAGTTGTATGTAGAGGAAATTTTCTTTTGTTGTTTATCTGTTGTTTTAATTTTCTTTTTCTTTCCTTCTCCATTAAAGTATACGTAGATATGTTTACCTGACAGAGCGGGGATACAAAGAAACGAGGGAGTGTCCATGTCCAAGGAAGGGGGGGGAGAAGATATGCAATGTTACATTGTTATATGTTGGTTTTAAAAGCAAAGGAAAATGAAAAAAAATATATAAAAAATGGGGTACTTGTGATATTGTAAAGTTGTTTTGTTGTATAATATGCACAAGTAAATGCAATAGGTCCGGGTAAGAGAACGTCTGAGGGACCAAAGGGAAGTGTGAGATCCGAAAGGGATCTATGTGTGGAGATGGTCTGGGAGGCCGAGATGCCGACCGTGACATATAACTGAAAGAAAGGCAAAAGAGATGGAAGACGTGAGAAGGACAGCCATCCTAGGTCAGGTCCCCGACACCACGGACACCCCAGGAAGAGGAAGGTGGATGCCGGCAATGATCTGGTAGGTGTGAGGCCTCGATCATGGCGTACCAGACAGTGGAAGGTGACAGAAGGGGAGAGTAGGGGAAGGTACACGCCATAGAGAGAAAATGGGTGTACCTAGCCCAATTTGAAAGACGTTGTCATGTGGCGTGCGTGCTGGTGAGTAGCATGGTGCTCCCAGTATGGTTTGGCCCCCGCAGGTAGTGGGTTTTGCCCAACAACTAGTCCAACAACAGAGTGTAGGTGAAGCTTCAGAATGATGAAGGCAGGGATTGCGATTGTCGAGGATGACAATAGACAAAGGAAGGGGGAGTGTAGGGAAGGTGACCTGACAGACGGACAGACATGTCAGAATAGAGAAAGGAAGGTTTGCACAGTTTAGACAGGTGTCAGTTACTACAGTGGGGAAACAGCTGAGAAAGTGCCATGGACATGCAGTACCTTGGGTTGACCATTAGAGGGCAGGGAGGAGTGTGAGCAAAGGACTTGACATCAGCTTAGGGCTTAGGAAACCGTTGGTCATGGGGGCGGAGATACAGGGAACCGGGAATGATATAAATTTGACAGGAGGGTTCCAGAAAGTTCCAGTCCCCAGGGGGAGCTCCAGTGGCAGGAGGACTACGACAGTTTGTGCACTGTGAAGAAAACCAAACCAGGGGGACTGAGGAGAGATAAAGTCAGGGGGGTTGTCCTGACACCAGAGTACCGCAGTATAGATGAGGCACTGAGGTAAAGCATACCGTATTGAGAGAGAGACGACTGATCAGTAAAGGTCCTGTTGGTTTACGGGCCTAAGGCGGCCACAGTGACGGATCTGACAGGAGCGTCGAAGAGTGAAGAGGGGACGGTGCGTAAATGTACGTCCCCGATGTAAAGTACGGTGTGCGGGAAGCGGCCCTGGAAATGGATGGCCGATAAGTGAAGTGAAGTAAAGTAAAGTGAATTGAAGTGTGTTGTACTTCGGAGGCCGTCAGGCGGACGGCAAGAGAATAAACTTGGACCTGTTGTACCCGAAACTTGCCTCATCTTGTGTCTGTACGTCACTGCGCGGTACCCCCAGTCCGGCATGCGATCCTACACCAGCGCCATCCATCGTTGGCTATAATGGAAGCCTATAGGCACAGGATCCGTCGCTGTCCGTCAAAATACGGAATCTGGCTACGGATTGCGTTTTTAAGGGTATGTGCAGTTTTCCATTCTGGCACATAAAAAAATTCTCTCTCTCTCCAGAATTGTATTCCTTTAATTCTTACAGTTGCTGCGACAGATCAGTCAAAAAAACAGATCCGGTGCATGAGTTTTTTACAATCTGTGCAGGATCCGCTTTTTGCACACTTTGAAGGATTGCGACTGATTCTAATAAACTGATGTGTGAAAGAGGCCTAAGGGGACCTAGGCAGATGTCTGGTCAAACAAGGCTCACCTGTTGGATTTCAAAATGTCCACTCCCTTTGTTGTCAGATGCCATTACAGGGGCAAGGAAGTTCTACAGGTATGGGATTTCATGTGCTTGTGAATACTTTGCATGGTTCTTGAGTTCATTTACTTTACTAGGCTCGTTGTTACACGCTCCAAAGACTTGTGGTTTATTTATTTATTTAAAACTATAAGCTTTACTACTCATGATTATGCTCCCGCATTAGTCCCTTTCTTTTGAACTTTATCAAGGACTTTCATATTCTGTGTGCATTTGAAAGATTATCCACATTGTAAAGTTATAAACTTTACATATTTAGACCACATGTACTGCTGATCTGGCACAATTTAATTGGTCACTACTATATATATATATATCTATATACACACACACAGTGGGTATTCAGACCTCAGACCCCTTTAACCCCTTCACCCCCAAGGGTGGTTTGCACGTTCATGACGGGCCAATTTTTACGATTCTGACCACTGTACATTTATGAGGTCATAACTCTGAAACGCTTCCATGGATCCCGGTGATTCTGACAATGTTTTCTCGTGACATATTGCACTTCATGTTAGTGGTAAAATTTCATTCAAATAACTTGCGTTTATTTGTGAGAAAAACGGAAATTTGGCGACAATTTTGCAATTTTCCAATTTTGAATTTTTATGCCCTTAAATCACAGAGATACGGCACACAAAAACTTGATAACTAACATTTCCCACATGTTTACTTTACATCAGCACAATTTTGGAGCCCAAATTTTTTTTTGTTAGGAAGTTATAAGGGTTAAAAGTTGACCAGCGATTTCTCATTTTTACAACACCATTTTATTTTTAGGACCACATCACATTTGAAGCCACTTTGAGGGGTCTATATGATAGAAAATACCGAAAAGTGACACCATTCTAAAAACTGCACCCCTTAAGGTGCTCAAAACCACATTCAAGAAGTTTATTAACCCTTTAGGTGCGTCACAGGAATTTTTTTGAATATTTAAAAAAAAATGAACATCTAACTTTTTTTTTCACAAAAAAAATACTTCAGGTTCAATTTTTTTTATTTTACCAAGGGTAACAGGAGAAATTGGACTGCAAAAGTTATTGTGCAATTTGTCCTGAGTACGCTGATACCTGATATGTGGGGGGGAACGACTGTTTCAGCGCATGGCAGAGCTCAGAATGGAAGGAGCGCCGTTTGACTTTTTCAATGCAAAATTGGCTGGAATTCAGATCGGACGCCATGTCAAGTTTGGAGAGTCCCTGATGTACCTAAACAGTGGAAACCCCCTACAAGTGACCCCATTTTGGAAACTAGACCCCCCAAGGAACTTTTCTAGATATGTGGTGAGAACTTTGAACCCACAAGGGCTTTACAGAAGTTTATAACGTACAGCGGTACAATTAAAAAATCATATTTTTTCCACAAAAATGATCTTTTCACCCTCAATTCTTATTTTTCCAAGGGTAACAGGACCCTAAAAGTTATTGTGCAATTTTCCCTGAGTACGCTGATACCCCACATGTGGGCGTAAATCACTATTTGGGCACATGGCAGAGCTCGGAAGGGAAGCAGCGCCATTTGACGTTTTTGGCTGGAATTGAGATCGGACACCATGTCGCGATTGGAAAACCCCTGATGTACCTAAACAGTGGAAACCCCCCACAAATGACACCATTTTGTAAACTAGACCCCCCAAGGAACTTATCTAGATGTGTGGTGAGCACTTTGAACCCCCCAGTGCTTCACAGAAGTTTATAACGCCCGGGCGTGAAAATAAAAAGTTCGTATTTTTTCCACAAACATGATCTTTTAGTCACCATTTTTTTTATTTTCCCAAGGGTACCAGGAGAAATTGGACCCCAAAAGTTGTTGTCCAATTTGTCCTGAGTATGCTGATACCCCATATGTGGGAGAAAACTACTGTATGGACACACGTCGGGGCTCGGAAGGGAAGTAGTGACGTTTTGGAATGCAGACTTTGATGGAATGGTCTGCGGGTGTCATGTGCGTTTGGAATGCCCCTGATGTACCTAAACTATTGAAACTCCCCACAAGTGACCCCATTTTGGACACTAGACCCCCCACGGAACTTATCTAGATGTGTGGTGAGCACTTTGAACCCCCAAGTGCTTCACAGAAGTTTATAACGCTCGGACGTGAAAATAAAAAAACATTTTTTTTCACAAAAATGATATTTTTACCCCCAATTTTTTATTTTCCTAAGGGTAACAGGAGAAATTGGACCCCAAAAATTGTTTTGCAATTTGACCTGAGTAGGCTGATACCCTACATGTGGGGGTAAAACACTGTTTGGGCGCATGGCAGAGCTTGGAAGGGAAGGAGCACCATTTGACTTTTTCAACTCAGAATTGTCTGGAATTGAGATCAGATGCCATGTTGCATTTGGAGAGCCCCTGATGTGCCCAAACAGTGGAAACCCCCAATTCTAACTCCAACCCGAACCCCAACACACCCCTAACCCTAATCTCAGCCCTAACCCTAACCCTAGCCCTAGCCCTAACCCTAACCCTAGCCCTAACCCTAACCCTAATGGAAAAATGGAAATAAATACTTTTTTTTATTTTATTATTTTTCCCTAACTAAGGGGGTGATAACGGGGGGTTTGATTTACTATTTATGGCGGTTTTTATATTTGGCAGCTGTCGCACGCTAAAAGACGCTTTTTATTGTAAAAATAGTTTTTGCATCACCAAATATTGAAAGCTATAATTTTTCCGTATTTTGACCCACCGAGTTATGTGAGGTCTTATTTTTTGCGGGACGAGTTGACATTTTTATTGGTACCATTTTCGGGCACGTGACATTTTTTGATCGCTTTTTATTCCGATTTTTGGGACGCAGAATGAACAAAAACCAGCGTTTCATGAATTTCTTTTGGGGGGGTGCATTTACACCGTTCCGCATGCGATAAAATTGATAAAGCGGTTTTATTCTTTGGGTCAGTACTTGTTACAGTGATACCTCATTTAGGTCATTTTTTTATGTTTTGTCGGTTTTATGCAATGAAAACTATTTTATATAAAAAATATTCATTTTTGCATCGCTTTATTGTGCGAGCTATAACTTTTTTATTTTTTCGCTGATGATGCTGTGTGGTGGCTCGTTTTTTGCGGGACAAGATGACGTTTTCAGTGGTACCATGGATATTTATATGCGTCTTTTTGGTCGCGAGTTATTACACTTTTTGTTTGGCGGTATGATAATAAATCATTATTTTTTGCTTTGTTTTTTATTTTTATTTTTTAAGGGGTTCGCTAAAGGGGTTAACTAATGGGACAGTTTTATAGGGCGGGTCGTTACGGATGCGGCAATACCTAATATGTGTACTTTAATTGTTTTGGTTTTTTTTATTTCCAAAAAATGGATTTATTGGGGGAATATTTTTTTTTTTTTCTAATTTATTTGGCGATTTTTTTTAATTTATTTTAACACTTTTTTTTATTTTTTTTAACTTTATTAAATAGTCCCAGGTGGGACATCACTGTCCTGTGACAGATCGCTGATCTGTCACATCACAGATCACTGTGACAGATCAGCGATCTGTCACAGGCATTGCAGAAGGATTCCTCATGCCTGCGCTTCCTGCAGGCCCCCGAAGGCCCCCGTCGCCATCTTGGATTTGGGGGCCTGCAGGAAAGGAGCCCCCCGCAGCAGCGCTGCACATTGCGCTGCTGTGGGGGGCTCAGGAAAGCACGTAGGGAGTCCCCTCCCTGCCGATGCTTCCCTTTAACCCCCGGTACACCGCGATCATGTTTGATCGCGGTGTGCAAGGGGTTAACGTGTCGGGGGCGGTCCGTGACCGCCCCTGACACATTGTGCCGGGTGTCAGCTGTGATAATCAGCTGACACCCGGCCGCGATCAGGGCCGCTCACCACGTGGGCGCCGCTGATCGCGGTAGACGTACTATCCCGTCCATGGGCAAAGGGGCCCGGGTCCCATGGACGGGATAGTACGTCTGATGTCAGGAACGGGTTAAACTTTTTACTCTTTGTTTCACTGTAGCCATTTGATAAATGCAAAAAAGTTCATTTTTTACTCATTAATGTACACAATGCACCCCGTCTTGACTGAAAAAAACAGAAATGTAGACATTTTTTCAAGTTTATTAAAAATGAAAAACTGAAATATCACATGGTCATAAGTATTCAGGCCCTTTGCTCAGACACTCATATTTAAGTCACATGCTGTCCATTTCCTTGTGATCCTCCTTGAGATGGTTTATTACTACTGTATATGCTATTTTACTGTGCAATATATATTGTACATATACTATTGTCCTCCATTAGATTATAGAAAATATAGGCGGTCTGGATACTTCCAGCTCCTTTTTCATCTGTACTTTTCTTATCACGGTAATGTAATACTAACATATTTCTTTAAGTGATTGGTGTCGTTACGTGCTGACTGCCATTTTACAGCCTGTAGGATATTAAATGAAAGGAAGATGCTCCCAAAACGTCATGAGTGTGACTCCGCATTAGCGGTGCTCCAGTCTCGCCTCCGTCTGCCTTGTACAACCAACTGCATAAGTGAATGTCTAGTTTCAATATTTTGGAAGTGAATATGTGATCGACCATGTTAGATTTTTTTCTGGTTGTATAATACACAGTTTTTATAAATTGCTCCGTGTGGATATAAAGATAGTGATTGGATGGAGAGAGTTGATCTTTATACCGCAAAACCTCACTATACTGTAAATCTGACTCATAATTCTTATTTTGTGTCAATGCATTTCTACAAGCAGAAAAAGCCAATAGTACTGCAGTATACACTTGCCTGTCTGTATGTAAGCACAGAAAATATGTTTAGTTGCTTTGATTTCAATGGATGATCCATTGGATAAATGATGTAGAAAAGCACAATTGTCTAATCCATACCATAAGAACCAAAAAGCACTGCACCAAAAAACAC
This sequence comes from Dendrobates tinctorius, assembly GCF_039654945.1. Taxonomy (NCBI): domain Eukaryota; kingdom Metazoa; phylum Chordata; class Amphibia; order Anura; family Dendrobatidae; genus Dendrobates; species Dendrobates tinctorius. The sequence goes on along the minus strand of NW_027361694.1, from coordinate 2,860,011 downwards.
AGATGTGATCGCAGACCACGGGTCATTGGGTCGGGTGCTCCTAAATCTACTGTTTGTGTATTTAAATGCTGTTTGCGTACCTCTAAATGTTGTTGTAGAGCATCACTGCTGCGAAGATGACCAGCTGGCTCCTCAACAAAAATAAAGCTAGGTTATTCTGGAAGGAAGTAAAATAAATGAATGTCCATTTCTGACCTGAATTCACAGTAAGAGGATGTAATGTAAGCTGATTAGAATTACTGCTATTGCCAATGCGACATTGCTAGGAAAAATATGGAGCTCATAAATATGCTGCAAGTCTTAAAATGACATTACTAAGAATAGATGTGCTGGGAGGTTACATCTCTGCATGTTCACAGAAGCAAGGACAAAGTCATAAAAGTCAAAGTGCCTTTACAAGATATTACCAGCAATGAAAAGGCCGATGTATCAAGATTTATATTATCCTATACAACTGTTAAAGGAATTGCATAGGAAAATATTTATTTTGCTTAAATTTGCTGAATTTTGTCACATGTGACTTGGCAGCATATTGAAATGAAGGAATCGATTCATTTAAGCCCCCGTCTCACTCAGCGACGCTACAGCGATCCCAACAACGATATGACCTGGTAGGGATCGTTGCTGCGCCGCTATGTAGTCGCTGGTGAGATGGCAAACAATCAGATCTTCCCAACGACGCAGCAACGATAGGGCGACCCGTAGCAACATTTGTAACGATGTTGGCGGTCGTTGGGACCCTGTCACATAGCAGCTACTCTGACTATTCAGACCTCGAATCAAAGCAAATCCACGCCTATGTGTCTCGCTTCTGAGTTGCTAACAAGGTCGTTGGTAAGGTGTCAAACATACAGATGCATGCTACCCAGTGGGACCTCAACAATCTAAAAAATGTTCAGATCATTCCAACACGACCAGCGATCTCACAGCAGGGGCCTTGTCGCTGCTACCTGTCAAACGTAGCGAGATTGCTGCTGAGGTCACTGTTGCATCACAAAACTTGTGACTCAACAGCGATCTCGCTAGCGATCTCGCTTAGTGTGACGGGGGCTTAAGACCGGTGTTGAGAACAGGGGTCTTAATGAAGGGCTTGCTGGAGTACATTGTGTGGACTTCATTAAAAGGCACATGCCACTTAATTAATTCGTCACATCCTCTCAATGATATGTGCCTCCATGCATTTTGCTAGTACTTCTTGCGTAAGAAACGCCATCACTTTGGCTAAATTTGATGGGTGGGCATAGTCAAGCCCCTTCACTAGACCACAGCAGGACACTAGTCAATTGGAGATCGGGCCTCCTGATGAGCCCAGATGGGGCGAAACGCGTTGAGGCGTAACAGGCTACATGGCAGTTGGTGGAGGATATGATGAGTATTAGTTGATCCAATCAAGTATTCCACTAATGATATCTGTGCATCTTTTATCTAATATGATGATGATACCAACTGTTTGACATTGTGGATCAATACCTTATGATTGGGATCTCAGATGCATAGTCTATTGGGGCTCTCATGGTTATGTTTCTATATGGACATTATATATATTTGTGAACCATTGTATACAAATTGGTGGGATGAAAATGATGGCCCACTGCTGATAAACATTTATATTATCTATATATATTCTTCATATTTGCACTTTTTGGCTTATTGGAATAACTGAATTGTATATAGTTTCAACTGAGAGCTCTAATGGTGGATGTTCACCAATCATCTAACCGCAGAGAGCCCAGCATGCATGTTATAAGAACCACCTTATCTGCTATGTGTATGTGTTCCTAAGTATTGTCTGGCCCCCTTCCAACGCTGTCACTTACTTGCGCAGCCCCAGGCGCACCTCCCGCCGCGCTCCCACTCCATGGCGCGTCCCCGCTCCCGACATCCGGCCTCCTAGACGTTGGTCCTGCGCGACGTTCCACCCGGCGCTCAGACTGATGGGACCTCTGACGTGGTGACTCCATCCCCATCATGGTGGCGCCCACCGGCTATATCTTCCCAGCATCTCCCTTGGTAAGATGCCTGTTATTCTCATGCCGTGTCGCTGTCCGTTCGGCCAGCGTTCGCCCATTCTTCAGACCCTGTCCTGCTTCTGTGTATTCTCTGCCGGTTCTACCGCTGGCAGCCTCTGTGTCCTCCCCCATTGCTCTCCCTGTGTCCCTGTCTTTCCAGCTCTTGTGTCTCTCTCTCCCTGCTCCCATCTTGGGTAGGCTTTTCTGTGTGTCTCTTGCTTATTAGAGTCTTGGTTTGTTCTTCCTGAGCTCCGTGTCTTATATGTTATCATATATCTCCCTCTCTTGCAGCCTCCAGTCTCTGCCTGACCTGGGTACTCCCTGTCTCTTAGTTCCGCAGTCTCTGCTACCTCTCTCTGTTGTTGCATCTCGGATTCTCTGCCTCTGCCTCCCTGGTGCCTACCCAGTCGTCCCTTTGGCTCCGGCTGTCACGGTTTCATCCCTTGTGGGCCTGCCCCTAACACTCCCTGTATAGGTGGTGGTTCCAACTGGCCAGCTCGCCCGCAGGGGCTCTGGAGCCGTGACCCAGAGGGTTCACTCCGGGTTGTACTAGTCTCCTTACCTCTCCATAGCACAACCGTAACAAGTATTTTAATTGTGGGGCCTAGGGTCCTCCTTATTATAGGATTGTCTCTGTTATCGGTAGGGTTACCTTTAGTATTGGGGAAGGGATCCCCTAGTGACGCTAGGGTGCAACAGGGCCCCTAGGGACAGCCACCGTTGAGCGGGGCGCCACAACATTCCCCCTAGGGTGCCAACCTCCGCGGTAAGGAAGGAGTGAGTATAGACACCTAGGTTATCCCCCACATATGTTTTTAATGGTGGGCACTTTTTTGTTTTTTTTTTTTGTCTTTTCTGTGGTGTGACCCCAAGGGGGTTTTTAAATAATCAATAATAAAATTTACCTGTTATAGGGTTTTATATATGATTTTCTGCAAATTCCATGTAGCACAAAAATTTTGTGACTTTTCAAAGAGTTTTAAGCCAGTTTTATGGCACAACACTTTGGTTAATTTGACCTTATATGTATCCAGAAGCTCTTTTGCTTAACTCCTTTCCGACATTGAGCGTAAATTTACGCCAATGTCGGACTCCCTCCCTTTGATGTGGGCTCCGGCTGTGAGCTCACATCTTTCCCGCCACATATTAGCTGTTTTAAAGAGCTGAAATGTGCCCGGAACAGCCACGGGTGGAATAAAAATCCACCCGCCGCTATTAACCCATCACATGCTGTAACAAAAATCTGACAGAAGCATTTAACATGCTCTTCCGGCAATCGTGCTGGAAATCCGCCCATCAGTGACCATGGGCACGAGATCGCTGGTCAGCGATGGGTTGGTATGACAAGCAGAGGTCTCCTATAGACCTCTATGGTTGTCAGTGCCGGATTGCTATGAGCGCTGCCCAGTGGTCGGTGCTCATAGCAAGTGAGCATTTCTGCTACATAACCCGAGGTGGTAGTCCCGACCGAGCTCAACCACTAAACATAGTCTGTATACACCCCAGCCCCCTTGTACATGAGATAAGAGATGGAGTAGGCTTTTCCCACAAACAAAGCTACCTTCTCTCAATTTGTCACAGCAGTCCAGGTGATTAACAGTCCAGAGATGTAACTGTGTTCCAACAGGGAAAACATAACTTTTATTCAAAACAGGTGATGAAGAATGGACATCAACGACAATTCCAAACACTGGCTTTCCTGTTCTTTCCCTGACATGAACTGCAGTCGCACCCACTAAAGCTGCAGCAGCCGAGAATCCCAGTCGTCCAATCTGCTAGTATCTGAGCACCTGAGACCCCTTCAGCGGAGGCCCCTCTTAAGTCCAGAGAGTCTGTATGGAAGTCCTCTTTAGTCCGTGGCCTTCTTTAGTCCGGGGCAACAGACCACTCTCATCTAGGGGTCTGGCAGTGCCCTGTACGTCTGTACCTGTCAAGGATCCAGGCAGAACTCGAGGGAAGCAGCAGCTTCCTCTCCCTGCTGCTGCTGACCCAACCCCTCACATTAACCATTTCTTGCCCTAGCTTGCATACATTCAAAGAGGTAAATCCACAATATCATACAGTACATTGCAAGGTATAAGAAACACATAAGACAGTACAGGTATATAACTTATATACATAAGAAGTGCACAGGGGGTCACATGGCAGAAAGAGGGGGTGCAACTGAGGGTACTGGCCATCTCCTTACAGAAGCATGCAAAAAAGTAAAAAATATTAAAAAAAATATAAAAGTCCAAATCACCCCCCTTTTGCCCCATTCAAAATAAAGCAATAGAATTGCCCGATCTATCAATATAAAAAAAGAATTAACGCAAACGAAAAAATTGCGTAACGAGAAAAAAAATCAAAATGCCAGAATTATGGTTTTCGGTCGCAGCAACATTGCATTAAAATGAAATAGCAGGCGATCAAAAGATTGTAGCTACACCAAAATGGTATCAATAAAAACGTCAGTTCGGCACACAAAAAATAAGCCCTCACCCAACCCTAGATCACGAAAAATGGAGATGCTACAGGTATTGGAAAATGGCGCAATTTTTTTTTTTACATTTAGTGAACATGGTGAAAAACAAAACAAAAAATAAGTGTGTGATTGCACTTTTTTTGCAATTTCATTACACTTGGAATTTTTTTCCCGTTTTCAAGTACATGACATGGCAAAGCCAATGGTGTCATTCAAAAGTACAACTTGTCCCACAAAATACAAACCCTTACATGGCCATTTTGACCTAATAATAAAAAAGTTATGGCTCTGGGAAGAAGGAGAGCAGAAAATGCAAAACCAAAATATCTCAGGTCAATAAGGGGTTAAATAAAAATAAATGGATTTTTATAGTATATTTACCATATCAGTTAGGCTTTTGCTCCAACTGATAAAAAAGATGTGCAATTTGTGTACTTGGCATCCATAGAATTGTTGCATAAAATGTTTTTCTATCATTCAATGATACAACTGATGCCATCAGACACAAAACTGATCATATATGTAGAAGTAATCAGTTTCTTTACAGCATATTTCTGATTCGCCAGAGTGGAAAAGAGTCTGCAGGCGTAGAGCTACCCATGGACAAGTGGACAAGTGGCTGCACTGTTGGGCCACTGTCTTGCTCTGCCTTTATTCACATCGAGGACGACTGACATAAGGTAACGTTTTAATAGATGAGATAGTACCATCTCGACTGAGTACTTCTTGTCGCAATGGATGTCTTTTACGCTTTTGATCAAAATAGTGTTAACCAAGTAACCCAAGTTATTTACATGTACTATTACCATTTACTTACATACTTACTACAGGGTATATGCTCATTTTGTTTGTTTTTCCTTTGGATTTATCTGTGAAATGGCAACAGTTTGAATGTGCTGATACATATTGAATGTGTAAAATCTTATGCTCTGGTTCATTTCTTTGGTGTATCCATAGAATTGTTACATAAAATGATTTTTTTATTTGGCTAAGTGTTGACATCCATTGACACAACAGATGCCAACATACACAAAACTGTTTTTCTGATTCGCCAGAGTGATAAAGAGACCACAAGTTGATATTTTTCAACAATTTTGGTTCTCAAGTCCTCAGACAGTTTAGTTTTCTTCTTTCTGTTCTCCATGCTTAGTGGACAGACAGTGCAAAGATTGAGTCAACTTCTCCCCTTTTTATAAGGTTTCAAGTGTGATTTTCATATTGCCCACACCTGTTACTTGCCACAGGTAAGTTTGAATGAGCATCACATGGTTGAAACAATAACTTTGGAAACGTGGCAACAATTTTGTGTGGCCCGTTTTTGGGGTTTTGCATAGAATGATGTCTGTCTTGCCTTTTTTTCTTTGCTTTTTTGTGTTGTTCCGATACATACAAAGGAAATAAACATCTGTATAACAAAACATGTGCAACTGCAAACATTTTCTGGGAGAAATTCTTCATTTTCTGTAAAAATTTCAACGGTGCCAACACTTTCAGTGGTGACTGTAGTTTTTCATAAAGCTAAGTTGCCAGTAATCTTTAGCTATAAATTTACTGAAATCCAAAATCATAAATTTACTCTTACTGAAACATACAGTTTAAATATGCCTAAGTCACTATTATATTGCTAGATCACTTTAAAACTTTGCAGATTGCTCTTGGAAAGAGAAAGCAGTTTAGCTCCTTCTTAGAATCAGACATGAAACTGGACAATCTCTCTGTGTAACGCTTTCTGTACTCTCAAAAATATGCTGCTGCACAGTAACAGAAAAAACAGAAAAATTATTAACTTATCTAACCTGAATTATTATTATCTGACCTTGTGCGATGTCAATCAAAAAATGAGTCATGATTGCCATCAGTTAAGAGGCAGTTCTCTGGCCATCCAGCGGCCACCGATTATTGACATGGCTGATGAACCATGTCCTGCAAATCAATTTGCATCAACTCTATTAATTATTCATGACTCATCCAAATGGCTCAGTGGTTAGCACTAGCAGCATTTTGTTCCTGGGTTCAAATCTGTCCAAGAATAACATCTGGGTGAAGTTTGTATGATCACCCAGTGTTTACTTGGGTTTCCTCCCATGCTTCAAAAAATAAATGAAGAAGTTTATTGACTTATGTACTTAAAATATGAAAAATGTAGATTTTGAGCCATTGGTGACTCATGCTATTAGTGACAGTCTCTGTACAGCGCTGTGGGAAAGGTTGGTGTTATACGAGTAATTAATTTCCATGTAGCTATAGAACCCTTATCAGTCATTGTCTTTGCCGATTTTATTGATGAGTGCCAGGATTTCTTTTTTTAAGTCAGGTTTTGTTCACGCATTATCCAGCAGTACCATGTATGAGAAGTGCAATACTATTGTAGGACATCCACCAAAAATACTTTTACTGTGACTAGCAGTGGACTTTTTAAGAAAAAAAGAAAGAAAATGTTTGTTAACATAAGATTTTGTTTCAGTTGTTGCACGCATTTGCCTTTTATTGTTAAAACGAATCTAATAGATGATGCATGCTGCCCAATCCACAGGGTCTGATTTCAGCAGGTATGTCTGACTCTGAGACACTGCGCTATTTCAGAAAAAAACATACTTTAATGCCGCCGTGGACGAAGTCTCACCAGACATTAGTCGGACAGGTGGGTTCCAGGAGCCTTCTCTCTGCACATGCAAGGAGAGACCTGTCGAGCCAAGGCAGCGGTCGGGTAGAAGCTGGCAGGAACCTGCCTAACCGCGGTTTCGTCACTATCGGCTTTTAAAGTATGTTTCTCTCTAAAACGCTGTAATATTTCAGAGTCAAACATGCCTTGCTGAAATCGATGTCTGATGGATCGGGCAGTATGTATCAGCTGTCAGGTTCCTTTTAAAACTAAACAGCAGATTTTTCTTATCAACCAGTGGTATAGCTTTAGAGTCAGAATCCTGCTTCACTCCAGCTTTTATGAAGCTACAAGTCTCAGCATTCCTTGATATAATGCAGCTGTTAGGGCACACTGGGAGTTATAGCAGGTTGCTAACTGTTGCTATAGCGGACACGGTTACGTGATGGGGCCCAAACATCCATTTGGCACATAGGGTTACAAATGGCACATGGTAGATGGGGGTCGTATTTCAGATTTTCGATGAGGACCCAGAAGACTTTTCTTGGGCAAATAGCTTTTTTTTTTTTTTAAATGACATACAGCAGATGTGACCTGTTTTAATAGAAATCTACATATTTTATAGCATAAAAAGTACCATCACATGCATGCATTTGTTATATTGAGGGTTTTGTTTCATCAAAGTCAATGTTAGGAAAACACTAGAAAGACTGCACTATATAGCAAGTTCACAAGTCATGAGTTACATAATACATAGTTGATTTTTTTCACTAAAAATGCTTGTTTTATTACTGTAAATGACACATATGATATAATTACATTGTAAGTTTAATTAGATTCATTGTATATTTCTCATAGTTAAAAAAAGATTTTGAAAAGAAATGCCAGCAAAGGTTAGACCAGTGTTTAGTTAATTATAGCATGGATAATTAAGTTCTTATTCCACTTTGAATTTATTTGTTTCTATGGCAGCAGAGGGGGCTCATAGTGATTGTGTTTTCCACTAAGAAGAACAAATGGCAAAATAATTCTTCATTTATTATTATGCCATCATAACACTCGAGAGACATTTTTTGGGTTTCAAATGTTACGATAGCATATCAATGCATTGTGCTTTTTTGTGTCTTCATAGGACTTTTATATAGGACTTAGCTATTGAATAATACTTTAAACCTAACTGCACAAAATAATTATACATACAGTTGTGGCCAAAAGTATTGACACCCCTGCAATTCTGTCAGATAATACTCAGTTTCTTCCTGAAAATGATTGCAAACACAAATTCTTTGTTATTATTATCTTCATTTAATTTGTCTTAAATGAAAAAACACAAAAAATTGTCCTAAAGCCAAACTGGATATAATTCCACACCAAGCATAAAAAAGAGGGTGGACAAAAGTATTGGCACTGTTCGAAAAATCATGTGATGCTTCTCTAATTTGTGTAATTAACAGCACCTGTAACTTACCTGTGGCACCTAACAGGTGTTGGCAATAACTTAATCACACTTGCAGCCAGTTGACATGGATTAAAGTTGACTCAACCTCTGTCCTGTGTCCTTGTGTGTACCACATTGAGCATGGAGAAAAGAAAGAAGACCAAAGAACTGTCTGAGGACTTGAGCAACCAAATTGTGAGGAAGCATGAGCAATCTCAAGGCTACAAGTCCATCTCCAAAGACCTGAATGTTCCTGTGTCTACCGTGCGCAGTGTCATCAAGAAGTTTAAAGCCCATGGTACTGTGGCTAACCTCCCTAGATGTGGACGGAAAAGAAAAATTGACAAGAGATTTCAATGCAAGATTGTGTGGATGTTGGATAAAGAACCTCAACTAACATCCAAACAAGTTCAAGCTGCCCTGCAGTCCGAGGGTACAACAGTGTCAACCCGTACTATCCGTCGGCATCTGAATGAAAAGAGACTGTATGGTAGGAGACCCAGGAAGACCCCACTTCTTACCCCGAGACATAAAAAAGCCAGGCTGGAGTTTGCCAAAACTTACCTGAAAAAGCCTAAAACGTTTTGGAAGAATGTTCTCTGGTCAGATGAGACAAAAGTAGAGCTTTTTGGGCAAAGGCATCAACATAGAGTTTACAAAAGAAAAAAAAGAGGCATTCAAAGAAAAGAACACGGTCCCTACAGTAAAACATGGTGGAGGTTCCCTGATGTTTTGGGGTTGCTTTGCTGCCTCTGGCACTGGACTGCTTGACCGTGTGCATGGCATTATGAAGTCTGAAGACTGCCAACAAATTTTGCAGCATAATGTAGGGCCCAGTGTGAGAAAGCTGGGTCTCCCTCAGAGGTCATGGGTCTTCCAGCAGGACAATGACCCAAAACACACTTCAAAAAGCACTAGAAAATGGTTTGAGAGAAAGCACTGGAGACTTCTAAGATGGCCAGCAATGAGTCCAAACCTGAATCCCATAGAACACCTGTGGAGAGATCTAAAAATGGCAGTTTGGAGAAGACACCCTTCAAATATCAGGTACCTGGAGCAGTTTGCCAAAGAAGAATGGTCTAAAATTCCAGCAGAGCATTGTAAGAAACTCATTGATGGTTACCGGAAGTGGTTGGTCGCAGTTAATTAAATTAACAAATTAAATGAAGATAATAATACCAAAGAATTTGAATTTTTATATTTGCAATCATTTTCAGGAAGAAACTGAGTATTATCTGACAGAATTGCAGGGGTGTCAATACTTTTGGCCACAACTGTATACTGCACGTGCACAGACAGTCACAGTTATTCGGTCATACAAATGCATGGTACGTTGACCTTTTAGCATTTTTTACCCTCTAAAGTGGTCTTACCATGCTCTACGTCATCTCAGAACTTTTCAAATATGTGCCAGCTGGGCCTCAGTAGCTCGTTATTATATTGTCTAGTGCTGTGGGCAAAAGAGGCCTGAAGAATTCATTAGTGGTATACTTTATTCAGAGGTGTCCCAGTATTCGCATCTCTCAGGGTGTACTTTTACTAGATGAGATAATGTATTCGAGTGGAATTAACTTCCCCAGGAATTTTATTAACATTTGTGTTCTCCAGAATATAGATTTTTTTTTTATAACTCACTACATGAAAATACAACAAAATAGTGGCCAGATACGGATGTAATTTTGATTTACCATAGAAGTCCAGGCAAATGGTTCCCAAAAAAATAATAGTACTCACCTGCTATCCAGTCCTCCACACTGCTTCCTTTCCTTATACCTTGTCTATTCAGCATCTTCACTCTAGGTCAGGGCTTTCAGCATGACCAGACCTCTGAAAATCTTGTTTGCTGTGCTCTAAAGGCCGCATATCGTGCTGTCACAAGGTTACTATGCACTTTGGCCAAGTATCGGCCTGGTGCGCAGGGATGTCAAAGGCCTATTTGTGCCTGAAGTCCTGGTCTGGAGTGAATGTGCTTGGAAGAGAAAGGGGAAAAGAAGAGACACCGAGAACGGAATTGAGAGCTGTGGGGATAGTGTGGATGGTGTGTGGATGGGAGCAGTGTGTCAGTACTAATGTAATTTATTTATTTTTGACATTTTACATTTTTTATGATCTGGGGTAGGGATAACTTTGCCATGAATTGAATTTTCCTGTAAGCTGTGCATGTTTTGCTGTATCTGAATCTCAGCATCAACAACCGACACAATTCCTCTTTTTTCACAACGTACTTTAAGGGGTATTCCCATCTACAAGATCCTATTCCAACATGTAGTAGGTGTAATAATAATAAAAATAATATTAGCAAATACCCCCAATTAGAAATGTAATATAGTTTATCTAATTCGCTATGCCATGGTATCCATGGTTACAACTAGAGTTGAGCGACTTTTGGTTTTTTAGGGTCGAGTTTCGTTTCGTGAAACCCGACTTTTCCAAAAGTCGGGTCGAGCAAGATCGTGCGATTATAGGGAAAAGTCGGGGTCGTCCCGAAACACGAAACCCAATGTAAGTCAATGGGGAATAAAAGTCGGCAGTGAGAGGAGGACAGGAAACACACCTACAGTGCCCATTTGAATGCCAAAAGCATCAATTCTTCTTACTTAACCCCTTACCTACAATTGACGTAATATTCCGTCCATGTGACCATGGACCTAATTACCATGGACGGAATATTACGTCATCGCGATCAGCGGCGCCCACGTGGTGAGCGCCGCTGATCGCGGCCGAGTGTCAGCTAATTATCATAGCTGACACCCGGCACAATGTGTCAGGGGCAGTCACGGACCGCCCCCAACACGTTAACCCCTTGCACACCGCGATCAAACGCGATCGCGGAGTACCGGGGGTTAAAGGGAAGCATCGGCAGGGAGGGGGCTCCCTCCGTGCTTCCCTGAGCCCCCCAAGGCAGCGCAATGTGCAGCGCTGCTGCGGGGGGCTCTTTCCCTACAGGCCCCCGGATCCAAGATGGCGACGGGGGCCTGCAGGGAGCTGACTTCCTCACTGCCTGCAAAGCGCAGTCTGCAGCAGTGCCTGTGACAGATCGCTGATCTGTCACAGTGATCTGTGATGTGACAGATCAGCGATCTGTCACAGGACAGTGATGTCCCACCTGGGACAAGGTAATAAAGTAAAAAAAAAAAAAATGTTAAAAATAATTTAAAAAAAATCGCTAAATAAATTAGTAAAAAAGAAATAAAAATATTCCCCAATAAATCCATTTTTTCAAAATAAAAAAAAACAAAAACAATAAAAGTACACATATTTGGTATCGCCGCGTCCGTAATGACCTGCCCTATAAAACTGTCCCATTAGTTAACCCCTTTAGTGAACCCCTTAAAAAATAAAAATAAAAAACGAAGCAAAAAATAATGATTTATTATCATACCACCGAACAAAAAGTGCAATAACGCGCGATCAAAAAGACAAATATAAATATGCATGGTACCGCTGAAAACGTCATCTTGTCCCGCAAAAAACGAGCCACCATACAGCATCATCTGCAAAAAAATAAAAAAGTTATAGCTCGCAGAATAAAGCGATACAAAAATAATTATTTTTTATATAAAATTGTTTTCATTGCAAAAAACCGACAAAACATAATAAAACGACCTAAATGAGGTATTGCTGTAACCGTACTGACCCGAAGAATAAAAACGCATTATCAATTTTACCGCACGCGGAACGGTGTAAACGCACCCCCCAAAAGAAATTCATGAAACGCTGGTTTTTGTTCATTCTGCGTCCCAAAAATCAGAATAAAAAGCGATCAAAAAATGTCACGTGCCCGAAAATGGTACCAATAAAAACGTCAACTCGTCCCACAAAAAATAAGACCTCACATGACTCGGTGGGTCAAAATACAGAAAAATTATAGCTCACAATATGTGGTGATGCAAAAGCTATTTTTCCAATAAAAAGCGTCTTTTAGCGTGCGACAGCCGCCAAACATAAAAACCGCCATAAATCGTAAATCAAACCCCCCGTTATCACCCCCTTAGTTAGGGAAAAATAATAAAACTAAAAGAAAATGTATTTATTTCCATTTTCCCGCTAGGGTTAGGGTTAGGGTAGGGTTAGGGTTAGGGCTAGGGTTAGGGTTAGGGCTAGGGTTAGGGCTAGGGCTAGGGTTAGGGTTAGGGCTAGGGTTAGGGCTAGGGTTAGGGTTAGGGCTAGGGTTAGGGCTAGGGCTCAGATTAGGGTTAGGGGTGTGTTGAGGTTAGGGTTGGAGTTATAATTGGGGGTTTCCACTGTTTGGGCACATGAGGTGCTCTCCAAAGGCAACATGGCGTCTGATCTCAATTCCAGCCAATTCTGTGTTGAAAAAGTCAAATGGTGCTCCTTCCCTTCCAAGCTCTGCCATGTGCCCAAACAGTGTTTTACCCCCACATGTAGGGTATCAGCCTACTCAGGACAAATTACAAAACAACTTTTGGGGTCCAATTTCTCCTGTTACCCTTAGGAAAATAAAAAATTGGGGGCAAAAATATAATTTTGCGGAAAAAAATGTTTTTTTTTATTTTCACGCCCAGGCGTTATAAACTTCTGTGAAGCACTTGGGGGTTCAAAGTGCTCTCCACACATCTAGATAAGCTCCGTGGGGGGTCTAGTTTCCAAAATGGGGTCACTTGTGGGGAGTTTCAATAGTTTAGGTACATCAGGGGCTCTCCAAACGCACATGACACCCGCATACAATGTCCATCAAAGTCTGCATTCCAAAACGTCACTACTTCCCTTCCGAGCCCCGACGTGTGCCCATACAGTAGTTTTCTCCCACATATGAGGTATCAGTGTACTCAGGACAAATTGGACAACAACTTTTGGGGTCCAATTTCTCCTGTTACCCTTGGGAAAATAAAAAAAATGGGTCCTAAAAGATGATGTTTGTTGAAAAAATACAACATTTTTATTTTCACGCCCGGGCGTTATAAACTTCTGTGAAGCACTGGGGGGTTCAAAGTGCTCACCACACATCTAGATAAGTTCATTAGGGGGTCTAGTTTCCAAAATGGGGTCACTTGTGGGGGGTTTCCACTGTTTAGGTACATCAGGGGCTCTCCAAACGCATATGACACCCGCAGACCAATCCATCAAAGTCTGCATTCCAAAACGTCACTACTTCCCTTCCGAGCCCCGACGTGTGCCCATACAGTAGTTTTCTCTCACATATGAGGTATCAGCGTACTCAGGACAAATTGGACAACAACTTTTGGGGTCCAATTTCTCCTGTTACCCTTGGGAAAATAAAAAAATGGGGACTAAAAGATCATGTTTGTGGAAAAAATACGATTTTTTTATTTTCACGCCCGGACGTTATAAACTTCAGTGAAGCACTGGGGGTTCAAAGTGCTCACCACACATCTAGATAAGTTCCTTGGGGGGTCTAGTTTCCAAAATGGTGTCATTTGTGGGGGGTTTCTATTGTTTTGGTACATCAGGGGCTTTCCTAACGCGACATGGTGTCCGATCTCAATTCCAGCCAAAAACGTCAAATGGCGCTGCTTCCCTTCCGAGCTCTGCCATGCGCCCAAATAGTGGTTTACACCCATATATGGGGTATCAGCGTACTCAGGATAAATTGCACAATATCTTTTAGGGTCCTGTTACTTTTGGAAAAATAAGAATTGAGGGTGAAAAGATCATTTTTGTGGAAAAAATATGATTTTTTAATTGTACTGCTGTACGTTATAAACTTCTGTGAAGCCCTTGGGGGTTCAAAGTTCTCACCACACATCTAGATAAGTTCCTTGGGGGGTCTAGATTCCAAAATGGTGTCATTTGTGGGGGGTTTCCACTGTTTTGGTACATCAGGGGTTTTCCAATCGCGACATGGTGTCCGATCTCAATTCTAGCCAAAAACGTCAAATGGCGCTGCTTCCCTTCCGAGCTCTGCTATGCGCCCAAATAGTCATTTACACCCACATATGGGGTATCAGCGTACTCAGGACAAATTGCACAATAACTTTTAGGGTCCTGTTACCCTTGGAAAAATAAAAATTGGGGGTGAAAAGATCATTTTTGTGGAAAAAATATGATTTTTTAATTGTACCGCTGTACGTTATAAACGTCTGTGAAGCCCTTGTGGGTTCAAAGTTCTCACCACATATCGAGATAAGTTCCTTGGGGGGTCTAGTTTCCAAAATGGGGTGACTTGGGGGTTTCCACTGTTTAGGTACATCAGGGGCTCTCCAAACGCGACATGGCGTCCGATCTGAATTCCAGCCAATTTTGCATTGAAAAAGTCAAACGGCGCTCCTTCCCTACTGAGGTCTGCCATGCACCGAAACAGTGGTTCCCCCCCACATATCAGGTATCAGCGTACTCAGGACAAATTGCACAATAACTTTTGCAGTCCAATTTCTCCTGTTACCCTTGGTAAAATAAAGAAAATTGAACCTGAAGTATTTTTTTTGTGAAAAAAAGTTAAATGTTCATTTTTTTTTTAATATTCAAAAAATTCCTGTGACGCACCTAAAGGGTAAATAAACTTTTTGAATGTGGTTTTAAGCACCTTAAGGGGTGCAGTTTTTAGAATGGTGTCACTTTTGGGTATTTTCTATCATATAGACTCCTCAAAGTGGCTTCAAATGTGAAGTGGTCCCTAAAAATAAAATGGTGTTGCAAAAATGAGAAATCGCTGGTCAATTTTTAACCCTTATAACTTCCTAAAAAAAAAAATTTTGGTTCCAAAATTGTGCTGATGTAAAGTAAACATGTGGGAAATGTTATGTATTAAGTTTATTGTGTGTCGTATCGCTGTAATTTAAGGGCATAAAAATTCAAAGTTGGAAAATTGCGAAATTTTCAAAATTTTCGCCAAATTTCCGTTTTTTTTCACAAATAAACGCAAGTTATTTGAATGCAATTTTACCACTAACATGAAGTACAATATGTCACGAGAAAACAATGTCAGAATCACCGGGATCCATGAAAGCGTTCCAGAGTTATGACCTCATAAAGGTACAGTGGTCAGAATTGTAAAAATTGGCCCGGGAGTTAACGTGCAAACCACCCTTGGTAGTGAAGGGGTTAAGCTTGTCAACCTTAATTAACTTCATAATACAAGTTACGCACTGAAAAATGGGGGTTATTTGGCTAAAGTTGTGGGGGGGGAGGGCTGGCTGCAGGTTTTCATGTGCCCTGGGCGAAAGAGCGCCCCTTTAACACATACCACAACTCATCATGCTCCGATACGGCAGAGAAATAGTGGTATAGTACAATGAAAAATACTTCACTTTTTACATCTCATGACGAGGCCCATCTATTTCTCCATACAGAATCATTGGTCCCATATAATGTTTGAAACAGTATATGATGAGCTCCACATAATGCTACAGTATATGTTGGTCCCCATGGATGAAGCTCCACTGTCTTATGGGCCCAAATAATGCTCCAAACATAATGGGCCCCATTTCTAATGCTCTAGTGTATAATGGGCCCTGTAAATGCTGCTCCAGTGTCTGATGTCCACCTTTGGAATGTTCCAGTGTATGGTGGGCCCCATCTATCATTCTCCAGAGTATAGTGCTCCCCAAAAATTGCTGTCCCAACATTGAAAACAATCAAATAAGTCTCCTCGCTAGGGAATCCCTGTACTTGTCTGGACTCCTCGTCGTCCCCATCTTCCATCTCACTGCACAGTATTTCAACTTTGCAAGTGCTGTGATCCTGAGCAAGCAGGGGGGGCCCACTCGTTGGCGACGGCACTGGCACAGGGCCCCTGATAGTACAGTGGTGTGTCTGATGGCGGGTGGGCCGGACCTGCACTTTCATCTGCAGCTTCCTCTTTGTCACCTTGTAAGATGGAACTGTATATGGGAAGGGTAACCTGAGTTTCATCAGGGTCAGATTCAGGTCGTGTAGCGTGCGAGGGGAATGTAGTGGTCTGGGTCAATGTACCAGCAGATTCATCGAGCAGTGACTGGGCATCAGTGCACTTGTGTCGCCCCCAGGAGTACGGTCGCCACAGTGGCATTACCTTCTTCCTAGGGAGTGTGATGTCATGCTTGGGAGCAACGAACGATCTCTCTAGCAGGATAACTGATTGGGCGGCGTTATTCCCACGAGTCATGACCCTCCAAACAGTGTTCATGAAGGCAAAGTGTTTGTTTTACGTGGGCAGTATGGTTGCAAAGCTGAACCTTAAAGGAATGTCCAGAAGGGCACCACCAGGAGTGGAGCCTACGGTTAAATTCGACTCCACCTGGGAAACCTCAACCATGCCAGCTACAGAACAGATGTACACATTGCAAGCTTAATTCCGTTAATGAACGAGACTCCGTCATGCCCCGCGGTCCGAGTACGGCTTACTAGAGGGACACGTGAGGCTCTGGCACATGAGATTGGCCAATAACTGGTGTGTCATGCCCTTACATGTCCGTGGCTGCATGTGCGCTACACTGAAAAGGCCAGCGTTTGTCGCTTACAGGTGCAGATAACCCGCTGAACAACGTTAGTGATGGGGATCACTGATTACAATTATTACCCGCGAACAATGATTTCCCAGTAAGTGCAGGTCAACCGCAGTTCCGGAATTAGGCCTAACCGTCATTCCTGAAAAAATGAAAAACTTACGTGTGCAAACCACAGGTGCTGTAGCTTGCTTAACAGCTCGCCAGCCGTTCTCACGCCCAGTATGGATTACACGTGATTGCACAAAGGTGAGAAAGGGTACCGTATCCCCAGATAACATGTATGGATAGCGTACACATTCAAAATATATGTCTATACATCAGGAGGCAGGCTCAGACGGTGTTAGGCCCAGTATGGATTGCACGTGATTGCACAAAGGTTAGAAAGGGTACCGTATCCCCAGATAACATGTATGGATAGCGTACACATTCAAAATATATGTCTATACATCAGGAGGCAGGCTCAGACGGTGTTAGGCCCAGTATGGATTGCACGTGATTGCACAAAGGTTAGAAAGGGTACCGTTTCCCCGGATAACATGTATGGATAGCGTACACATTCAAAATATATGTCTATACATCAGGAGGCAGGCTCAGACGGTGTTAGGCCCAGGATGGATTGCACGTGATTGCACAAAGGTTAGAAAGGGTACCGTATCCCCAGATAACATGTATGGATAGCGTACACATTCAAAATATATGTCTATACATCAGGAGGCAGGCTCAGACGGTGTTAGGCCCAGTATGGATTGCACGTGATTGCACAAAGGTTAGAAAGGGTACTGTATCCCCAGATAACATGTATGGATAGCGTACACATTCAAAATATATGTCTATACATCAGGAGGCAGGCTCAGACGGTGTTAGGCCCAGTATGGATTGAACGTGATTGCACAAAGGTTAGAAAGGGTACCGTATCCCCAGATAACATGTATGGATAGCGTACACATTCAAAATATGTGTCTATACATCAGGAGGCAGGCTCAGACGGTGTTAGGCCCAGTATGGATTGCACGTGATTGCACAAAGGTTAGAAAGGGTACCGTATCCCCAGATAACATGTATGGATAGCGTACACATTCAAAATATATGTCTATACATCAGGAGGCAGGCTCAGACGGTGTTAGGCCCAGTATGGATTGCACGTGATTGCACAAAGGTTAGAAAGGGTACCGTATCCCCAGATAACATGTATGGATAGCGTACACATTCAAAATATATGTCTATACATCAGGAGGCAGGCTCAGACGGTGTTAGGCCCAGTATGGATTGCACGTGATTGCACAAAGGTTAGAAAGGGTACCGTATCCCCAGATAACATGTATGGATAGCGTACACATTCAAAATATATGTCTATACATCAGGAGGCAGGCTCAGACGGTGTTAGGCCCAGTATGGATTGCACGTGATTGCACAAAGGTTAGAAAGGGTACCGTATCCCCGGATAACATGTATGGATAGCGTACACATTCAAAATATATGTCTATACATCAGGAGGCAGGCTCAGACGGTGTCAGGCACAGTATGGATTTGACGGCTCAGACTACACAGCGGAGGAGCAGGGAGAGGTAAAGATTGCAAATGCTGGGGCCCTGGCCAAGCAAGGGGGGCCCACTCGTGGGCGTCGGTACTGGCACTGGGCCCCTCATAGTACGGCGGTGTGTCTGACGGCGGGTGTGCACCACCACCGTCAGAGACACTTGATTGCACTATGAAGGACCCTGTGCCAGTGCCCGCGCCCAAGAGTCGGCCTACCCACCTGTCCAGGGCAACGGCACTCGCACGGTGTCGTGCGCTAGGTGGTGACCTCGGCCATGGGGGGGGACGCAGCACAGTTAGGGAGTTTTAGAAAGTGGCATATGTTGATGTTGGACATTCAGCTGATGCAAAAGGTGAAATAGGTCAAGTCCCAGGAAGAGGTGGACCAAAGCAAGCCATTTTTCTGTCACCCTATGTGTCATCAGGGGAAGGTGGGACAAAATCCTTGGAAACCCATGGGTGGTTCATTTTAATGAAGGTTAGATCATCCACATTTTGGGTTGACAGACGGGTCCTTTTTTCTGTCAGGATTGATCCAGCTGCACTGAAGACTCTTTCCGATAGCACACTTGCAGCTGGGCAAGCGAGCTCCTGTAAGGCATATTGGGCCAATTCAGGCCAGGTGTCCAGTTTAGCGGCCCAATAGTCAAAGGGGAATGACCTGTGTGGGAGAACATCGATATGGGAGGAAAAGTAGTTTGTAACCATAGTTGACAACTGCTGTCTCCTGTCACTTTCCATCGATGCAGTATTACCAGTTGTGTGAGCGGTACTTGAAAAATCAGTCCACAACATTGTCATGAAACCCCTGTCTCCAACGCCACTTCTGCTGTGTGCACCACGAACACCTCTGCCAAGCTGCCCCCGGCCCGTACGGCTCGTGTGAGAACCATCACTGCTGCTGTGTGCTGGGAATGCCTCAAGCAACCGATTTACCAGAGTTGCTTGTTTATTAGCCAATATTAGGTCAAGGTTCTCCTGTGGCATGATGTTTTGTAATTTGCCTTTATAGCGTGGATCTAGGATGCTGGCCAACCAGTAGTCGTCATCGTTCATCATTTTGGCAATGCGGGGGTCCCTTTTTAGGATCTGCAAGGCATAATCTGACATGTGGGCCAATGTTCCCGGTGTCAATGATGCACTGCGAGTGCTGGTTGGAGGAGCACTTTCTGGCAAATCCACATCCCTCCAGTCACGCACAAACCCTGTACCAGACCTTGCCACGCCAACATTTTCACTTGCCCCACGAGATGTATCCTCCTCCCCTAAGTAATCATCCCCATCATCCTCCTCCTCCTCCTCTTCTTCCTCCACCTCGTCCAGGAGAGGTCCCTGAGCAGACAATGGCTGAATGTCATCAAGGATTCCCTCCTCCTCTTCCTCCTCATCAACATTGGCCGCAGAAGCCTGCTCCTTAAGGTGCATCAAAGTTTGCATGAGCAGACGCATAAGTGGGATGCTCATGCTTAGGATGGCGTCATCTGCACTTACCAGCCGTGTGCATTCCTCAAAACACTGAAGGACTTTACAGAGGTCTTTCAGCTTCGACCACTGCACACCGGTCAACTCCATGTCTGCTCTCAAAGTGCCTGGCCGTGTATCCTCCCACAAATGCATTATGGCCTGCCTCTGCTCGCACAGCCGCTCCACCATGTGCAGGGTGGAGTTCCACCTTGTTGCAATGTCGATAATGAGGCGGTGGTTGGGAAGGTGGAGCAATCGCTGCAGCTTCTGCATACGAACAGAGTGTACAGGCGACCGGCGGATGTGCGCGCACAGTCTTCGCACCTTCTGGAGCAGGGCTGTTAACTCCGGATAATTTTTGAGGAAGCAGTGCACCACCAGGTTCAAGGTGTGAGCCAAGCAAGGTATGTGGCTGAGTTTTGAAAGGGCTATGGCTGCCACAAAATTACGCCCGTTATCACTAACTACCTTGCCTGCCTCAAGATGTACACTGCCCAGCCATGACTCAGTTTGTCGCTGAAAGTACTCGGCCAGCACCTCGGCGGTGTGTCTGTCGCCCAAACACATCATCTGCAACACTGCCTGCTGACGCTTTCCACTAGCTGCTCGATAGGGGGACACCTCGTGTGCAACAGTGGCAGCTGCAGATGGAGTGCTCGTACGACTGCGCTCTGTGGACGAGCTTTCGCTTCTGGAGGAGGAGGAGGAGGGTCGAACGCCTACAGCCAACTGTTTCCTATACCGTGGGCTAGGCAGCACTGTCCCACCACCGCTGTCCCCTGTGGACCCTGCATCCACCACATTAACCCAGTGCGCAGTGATGGACTCGTAACGGCCCTGGCCATGCCGACTGGACCATGCATCAGTTGTGAGGTGCACCTTTCCGCTCACTGACTGCTTGAGTGCATGGACAATGCGGTCTTTCACATGATGGTGGAGGGCTGGGATGGCTTTGCGAGAGAAGAAGTGTTGACTGAGTAGGTCATAGCGTGGTACTGCATAGGCCATGAGTTCGCGGAAAGCTGCGCTTTCCACCAAACGAAAGGGCATCATCTCAAACGAGATTAGTTTGGCAATGTGGGCGTTCAAACCCAGTGTACGCGGATGAGAGACTGAGTACTTTCTTGACCTACTCATAGTGTCTGGGAGGGTGAGCTGGACTTGAGAGCTGCATATGGTGGAAGTAGCGGTGGACAGGGCGGACTGAGAGAGGGTTGATGATGGTGATGGAGTTGTTGTTCTTTCTGATGGCCTAGAATCAGTCTTTCGTTGATATAACAGTGGGATTCCCTGACTGCTGTGGCCTTGCAACGACACCTCAACATTTGCTGCTGTGCTAACCGGTGGGCTTACAGTGGGGGAAACAATGTAGCATTGCTGACTACCTTCGTTGTGATCAGTTGCACATGTGGCACTTGAGGTTTGGTGTTGTGTCCATGCTTGCAAGTGCATGCTGGTTAAATGTCTAAGCATGCAACTGGTATTCAAATTTTTCAGATTTTTCCCTCGGCTAAAGGTCTTTGCGCACTTCTTACAGATAACCTTGGCCTGATCATGAGGATTTTGTTCAAAAAAGTGCCACACTGCACTCTTCCTACTTTGGCAGACATTTTGCGGCCTAGCACACTGTGATCTTTTGACCCTCTGGACAAGCTGTCCAGCAAATCTTTTGATGTTTGGAACCTGTATTTGGAGTGCTCCGGGCCTGCCAGATAACAGCTGTTGCGATGTCGATGTCTGCTGTGGATGCTCCTCATCTGAGCTATTGGAAGCAGCACCCTCTTCCCCCAATGGATGCCAATCTGGGTCAACAACTGGGTCATCCATCACCTCCTCTTCTATTGCATGTGCACCTTCCTCTGTGTCACTGTGTATGGTGGTATAGTGTGCGGGAAGGGGCACCTGAGTCTCATCAGGGTCAGAATCTGGCTCTGTACACTGCGAGGACAATGTAGTGCTCTGAGTGAAAGTACCAGCAGAATCATCCATCAGCGGCTGTGCATCAGTGCACTCCATGTCAGATTCATCTTGGCCTGGGTAATTCACCATTTCACTTGATAATCCAGGCATGGTATGTGAAAACAGCTCCATGGAGTAATCAGTAGTATGGCCTGCGTCATCCTTCAATCTTGGTTGGGGTGAAGGACACAAGGAAAGGTGTGGTTCATGAACATGAGCCTCCAATGACGACTCAGTGCTTTTACTTTTTACAACTGAAGAAGAGGAGGCGATAGAGCTGGAGGCTGATTCAGCAATGTAAGACAAAACTTTTTCCTGATGCTCTGGCTTTAAAAGCGGTTTGCCAACTCCTAGAAAACTAAGCGTTCGAGGCCTTATGTAGCCAGACGATGACGCAGGCTCAACACCTCCTGCATTCGGTCCTATTTTGCTCTTGCCACTACCATCAGATCCACCACCAACACCATCATTACCAGCTGCCAACCCCTGCCCAATTCCACAGCCTCTTCCACCAGCCTTCCTCATTTTTGGTAGAAATGTAGACAAAATCCAACAAACTATATAGTAATGTAAAACAAGGTACAAGGTGTCTATAGGACAGGGGAGATTTTGAATTTCTGCAGACACTTGTGGACACTGGACACTTTTGGATTGTGTGAGGCCCAATGAATATCTGAGCGCTATGTGACAGGCTCGATGGCACAGCTGTGACCAAAGTGACTAGAGGATAAGGGAGATTTTGAATTTCTGCACACACTTGTGGACACTGGACACTTTTGGATTGTGTCAGGCCCACTGATATCTGAGCGCTATGTGACAGGCTCGATGGCACAGCTGTGTCTGTGACCAAAGTGACTAGAGGATAAGTGAGATTTTGAATTTCAGCAGACACTTGTGGACACTGGACACTTTTGGATTGTGTGAGGCCCAATGAATATCTGAGCGCTATGTGACAGGCTCGATGGCACAGCTGTGACAAAAGTGACGAGAGGATAAGGGAGATTTTGAATTTCTGCACACACTTGTGGACACTGGACACTTTTGGATTGTGTGAGGCCCACTGATATCTGAGCGCTATGTCACAGGCTCGATGGCACAGCTGTGACCAACGTGACTAGAGGATAAGGGAGATTTTGAATTTCTGCACACACTTGTGGACACTGGACACTTTTGGATTGTGTGAGGCCCAATGAATATCTGAGCGCTATGTGACAGGCTCAATGGCACAGCTGTGACCAAAGTGACTAGAGGATAAGGGAGATTTTGAATTTCTGCACACACTTGTGGACACTGGACACTTTTGGATTGTGTGAGGCCCAATGAATATCTGAGCGCTATGTGACAGGCTCGATGGCACAGCTGTGACAAAAGTGACGAGAGGATAAGGGAGATTTTGAATTTCTGCACACACTTGTGGACACTGGACACTTTTGGATTGTGTGAGGCCCAATGAATATCTGAGCGCTATGTGACAGGCTCGATGGCACAGCTGTGACCAAAGTGACTAGAGGATAAGTGAGATTTTGAATTTCAGCAGACACTTGTGGACACTGGACACTTTTGGATTGTGTGATGCCCAATGAATATCTGAGCACTATGTGACAGGCTCGATGGCACAGCTGTGACCAAAGTGACTAGAGGATAAGTGAGATTTTGAATTTCAGCAGACACTTGTGGACACTGGACACTTTTGGATTGTGTGAGGCCCAATGAATATCTGAGCGCTATGTGACAGGCTCGATGGCACAGCTGTGACCAACGTGACTAGAGGATAAGGGAGATTTTGAATTTCTGCACACACTTGTGGACACTGGACACTTTTGGATTGTGTGAGGCCCAATGAATATCTGAGCGCTATGTGACAGGCTCGATGGCACAGCTGTGACCAAAGTGACTAGAGGATAAGGGAGATTTTGAATTTCTGCACACACTTGTGGACACTGGACACTTTTGGATTGTGTGAGGCCCAATGAATATCTGAGCGCTATGTGACAGGCTCGATGGCACAGCTGTGACCAAAGTGACTAGAGGATAAGGGAGATTTTGAATTTCTGCACACACTTCTGGACACTGGACACTTTTTAATTGTGTGAGGCCCAATGAATATCTGAGCGCTATGTGACAGGCTCGATGGCACAGCTGTGACCAAAGTGACTAGAGGATAAGGGAGATTTTGAATTTCTGCACACACTTGTGGACACTGGACACTTTTGGATTGTGTCAGGCCCACTGATATCTGAGCGCTATGTGACAGGCTCGATGGCACAGCTGTGCCTGTGACCAAAGTGACTAGAGGATAAGTGAGATTTTGAATTTAAGCAGACACTTGTGGACACTGGACACTTTTGGATTGTGTGAGGCCCAATGAACATCTGAGCGCTATGTGACAGGCTCGATGGCACAGCTGTGACAAAAGTGACGAGAGGATAAGGGAGATTTTGAATTTCTGCAGACACTTGTGGACACTGGACACTTTTGGATTGTGTGAGGCCCACTGATATCTGAGCGCTATGTGACAGGCTCGATGGCACAGCTGTGACCAAAGTGACGAGAGGATAAGGGAGATTTTGAATTTCTGCACACACTTGTGGACACTGGACACTTTTGGATTGTGTGAGGCCCAATGAATATCTGAGCGCTATGTGACAGGCTCGATGGCACAGCTGTGACCAAAGTGACTAGAGGATAAGGGAGATTTTGAATTTCTGCACACACTTGTGGACACTGGACACTTTTGGATTGTGTGAGGCCCAATGAATATCTGAGCGCTATGTGACAGGCTCGATGGCACAGCTGTGACCAAAGTGACTAGAGGATAAGGGAGATTTTGAATTTCTGCACACACTTGTGGACACTGGACACTTTTGGATTGTGTGAGGCCCAATGAATATCTGAGCGCTATGTGACAGGCTCGATGGCACAGCTGTGACCAAAGTGACTAGAGGAAAGGGAGATTTTGAATTTCTGCACACACTTGTGGACACTGGACACTTTTGGATTGTGTGAGGCCCAATGAATATCTGAGCGCTATGTGACAGGCTCGATGGCACAGCTGTGACCAAAGTGACTAGAGGATAAGTGAGATTTTGAATTTCAGCAGACACTTGTGGACACTGGACACTTTTGGATTGTGTGAGACCCAATGAATATCTGAGCACTATGTGACAGGCTCGATGGCACAGCTGTGACCAAAGTGACTAGAGGATAAGGGAGATTTTGAATTTCTGCACACACTTGTGGACACTGGACACTTTTGGATTGTGTGAGGCCCAATGAATATCTGAGCGCTATGTGACAGGCTCGATGGCACAGCTGTGACCAAAGTGACTAGAGGATAAGGGAGATTTTGAATTTCTGCACACACTTGTGGACACTGGACACTTTTGGATTGTGTGAGGCCCAATGAATATCTGAGCGCTATGTGACTGGCTCGATGGCACAGCTGTGACCAAAGTGACTAGAGGATAAGGGAGATTTTGAATTTCTGCACACACTTGTGGACACTGGACACTTTTGGATTGTGTGAGGCCCAATGAATATCTGAGCGCTATGTGACAGGCTCGATGGCACAGCTGTGACCAAAGTGACTAGAGGATAAGGGAGATTTTGAATTTCTGCACACACTTGTGGACACTGGACACTTTTGGATTGTGTGAGGCCCACTGATATCTGAGCGCTATGTGACAGGCTCGATGGCACAGCTGTGCCTGTGACCAAAGTGACTAGAGGATAAGTGAGATTTTGAATTTCAGCAGACACTTGTGGACACTGGACACTTTTGGATTGTGTGAGGCCCAATGAATATCTGAGTGCTATGTGACAGGCTCGATGGCACAGCTGTGACAAAAGTGACGAGAGGATAAGGGAGATTTTGAATTTCTGCAGACACTTGTGGACACTGGACACTTTTGGATTGTGTGAGGCCCACTGATATCTGAGCGCTATGTGACTGTCTCGATGGCACAGCTGTGACCAAAGTGACTAGAGGATAAGGGAGATTTTGAATTTCTGCACACACTTGTGGACACTGGACACTTTTGGATTGTGTGAGGCCCAATGAATATCTGAGCGCTATGTGACAGGCTCGATGGCCCAGCTGTGACCAAAGTGACTAGAGGATAAGGGAGATTTTGAATTTCTGCACACACTTGTGGACACTGGACACTTTTGGATTGTGTGAGGCCCAATGAATATCTGAGCGCTATGTGACAGGCTCGATGGCACAGCTGTGACAAAAGTGACGAGAGGATAAGGGAGATTTTAAATTTCTGCACACACTTGTGGACACTGGACACTTTTGGATTGTGTGAGGCCCAATGAATATCTGAGCTCTATGTGACAGGCTCGATGGCACAGCTGTGACCAAAGTGACTAGAGGATAAGTGAGATTTTGAATTTCAGCAGACACTTGTGGACACTGGACACTTTTGGATTGTGTGAGGCCCAATGAATATCTGAGCGCTATGTGACAGGCTCGATGGCCCAGCTGTGACCAAAGTGATTAGAGGATAAGGGAGATTTTGAATTTCTGCACACACTTGTGGACACTGGACACTTTTGGATTGTGTGAGGCCCAATGAATATCTGAGCGCTATGTGACAGGCTCGATGGCACAGCTGTGACCAAAGTGACTAGAGGATAAGGGAGATTTTGAATTTCTGCACACACTTGTGGACACTGGACACTTTTGGATTGTGTGAGGCCCAATGAATATCTGAGCGCTATGTGACAGGCTCGATGGCCCAGCTGTGACCAAAGTGATTAGAGGATAAGGGAGATTTTGAATTTCTGCACACACTTGTGGACACTGGACACTTTTGGATTGTGTGAGGCCCAATGAATATCTGAGCGCTATGTGACAGGCTCGATGGCACAGCTGTGACCAAAGTGACTAGAGGATAAGGGAGATTTTGAATTTCTGCACACACTTGTGGACACTGGACACTTTTGGATTGTGTGAGGCCCAATGAATATCTGAGCGCTATGTGACAGGCTCGATGGCACAGCTGTGACAAAAGTGACGAGAGGATAAGGGAGATTTTAAATTTCTGCACACACTTGTGGACACTGGACACTTTTGGATTGTGTGAGGCCCAATGAATATCTGAGCGCTATGTGACAGGCTCGATGCACAGCTGTGACCAAAGTGACTAGAAGATAAGTGAGATTTTGAATTTCAGCAGACACTTGTGGACACTGGACACTTTTGGATTGTGTGAGGCCCAATGAATATCTGAGCGCTATGTGACAGGCTCGATGGCACAGCTGTGACCAAAGTGACTAGAGGATAAGGGAGATTTTGAATTTCTGCACACACTTGTGGACACTGGACACTTTTGGATTGTGTGAGGCCCAATGAATATCTGAGCGCTATGTGACAGGCTCGATGGCACAGCTGTGACAAAAGTGACGAGAGGATAAGGGAGATTTTAAATTTCTGCACACACTTGTGGACACTGGACACTTTTGGATTGTGTGAGGCCCAATGAATATCTGAGCGCTATGTGACAGCCTCGATGCACAGCTGTGACCAAAGTGACTAGAAGATAAGTGAGATTTTGAATTTCAGCAGACACTTGTGGACACTGGACACTTTTGGATTGTGTGAGGCCCAATGAATATCTGAGCGCTATGTGACAGCCTCGATGCACAGCTGTGACCAAAGTGACTAGAAGATAAGTGAGATTTTGAATTTCAGCAGACACTTGTGGACACTGGACACTTTTGGATTGTGTGAGGCCCAATGAATATCTGAGCGCTATGTGACAGGCTCGATGGCACAGCTGTGACCAAAGTGACTAGAGGATAAGGGAGATTTTGAATTTCTGCACACACTTGTGGACACTGGACACTTTTGGATTGTGTGAGGCCCAATGAATATCTGAGCTCTATGTGACAGGCTCGATGGCACAGCTGTGACCAAAGTGACTAGAGGATAAGGGAGATTTTGAATTTCTGCACACACTTGTGGACACTGGACACTTTTGGATTGTGTGAGGCCCAATGAATATCTGAGCGCTATGTGACAGGCTCGATGGCACAGCTGTGACCAAAGTGACTAGAGGATAAGGGAGATTTTGAATTTCTGCACACACTTGTGGACACTGGACACTTTTGGATTGTGTGAGGCCCACTGATATCTGAGCGCTATGTGACAGGCTCAATGGCACAGCTGTGCCTGTGACCAAAGTGACTAGAGGATAAGTGAGATTTTGAATTTCAGCAGACACTTGTGGACACTGGACACTTTTGGATTGTGTGAGGCCCAATGAATATCTGAGTGCTATGTGACAGGCTCGATGGCACAGCTGTGACAAAAGTGACGAGAGGATAAGGGAGATTTTGAATTTCTGCAGACACTTGTGGACACTGGACACTTTTGGATTGTGTGAGGCCCACTGATATCTGAGCGCTATGTGACTGTCTCGATGGCACAGCTGTGACCAAAGTGACTAGAGGATAAGGGAGATTTTGAATTTCTGCACACACTTGTGGACACTGGACACTTTTGGATTGTGTGAGGCCCAATGAATATCTGAGCGCTATGTGACAGGCTCGATGGCCCAGCTGTGACCAAAGTGACTAGAGGATAAGGGAGATTTTGAATTTCTGCACACACTTGTGGACACTGGACACTTTTGGATTGTGTGAGGCCCAATGAATATCTGAGCGCTATGTGACAGGCTCGATGGCACAGCTGTGACCAAAGTGACTAGAGGATAAGGGAGATTTTGAATTTCTCCACACACTTGTGGACACTGGACACTTTTGGATTGTGTGAGGCCCAATGAATATCTGAGCGCTATGTGACAGGCTCGATGGCACAGCTGTGACCAAAGTGACTAGAGGATAAGGGAGATTTTGAATTTCTGCACACACTTGTGGACACTGGACACTTTTGGATTGTGTGAGGCCCAATGAATATCTGAGCGCTATGTGACAGGCTCGATGGCACAGCTGTGACCAAAGTGACTAGAGGATAAGGGAGATTTTGAATTTCTGCACACACTTGTGGACACTGGACACTTTTGGATTGTGTGAGGCCCAATGAATATCTGAGCGCTATGTGACAGGCTCGATGGCACAGCTGTGACAAAAGTGACGAGAGGATAAGGGAGATTTTGAATTTCTGCACACACTTGTGGACACTGGACACTTTTGGATTGTGTGAGGCCCAATGAATATCTGAGCGCTATGTGACAGGCTCGATGACACAGCTGTGACCAAAGTGACTAGAGGATAAGGGAGATTTTGAATTTCTGCACAAACTTGTGGACACTGGACACTTTTGGATTGTGTGAGGCCCAATGAATATCTGAGCGCTATGTGACAGGCTCGATGGCACAGCTGTGACCAAAGTGACTAGAGGATAAGGGCGATTTTGAATTTCTGCACACACTTGTGGACACTGGACACTTTTGGATTGTGTGAGGCCCAATGAATATCTGAGCGCTATGTGACAGGCTCGATGGCACAGCTGTGACCAAAGTGACTAGAGGATAAGGGAGATTTTGAATTTCTGCACACACTTGTGGACACTGGACACTTTTGGATTGTGTGAGGCCCAATGAATATCTGAGCGCTATGTGACAGGCTCGATGGCACAGCTGTGACCAAAGTGACTAGAGGATAAGGGAGATTTTGAATTTCTGCACACACTTGTGGACACTGGACACTTTTGGATTGTGTGAGGCCCACTGATATCTGAGCGCTATGTGACAGGCTCGATGGCACAGCTGTGACCAAAGTGACTAGAGGATAAGGGAGATTTTGAATTTCTGCACACACTTGTGGACACTGGACACTTTTGGATTGTGTGAGGCCCAATGAATATCACAGCGCTATGTCACAGGCAGAAATTGGCTAGTGTATCACAAACTACAAGGTGTATGTAGAATTGGGCAGAATAGGAATCTCCCTAGAGTGCAGGTCTGTAAGGACGGAACATGTCCTCGTTTTATTCTCACAGAGTGACACACTGATAGCTTCACTGTGGCTGTGATAACAGCCGTTACACGGTACTGTGTGAGGAGCGTACAACACTGTATGGTGTGAAAAAATGCACGCTCAGTACCTCAGCAGGACAAAAAATTGGGATTGCTTTTAAAAAAGCAGTTTGCGGAGCAGTGGGTAAACAGCAATGCAGGAATGTCAGGAAGCCTTAGAAGGCAGCCCAACAACCAACACCACTTATACACCACTATATAGCCTCCCCTTGCACTGAACACACAGTGACTGATGTGTTGTACAGGCAAAATCGCTAGCAGCAGAAGCAGTTTTTTTTTCTTCTCAGCAGGACAAAAAATTGGGATTGCTTTTAAAAAAGCAGTTTGCGGAGCAGTGGGTAAACAGCAATGCAGGAATGTCAGGAAGCCTTAGAAGGCAGCCCAACAACCAACACCACTGATACACCACAATATAGCCTCCCCTTGCACTGCACACACAGTGACTGGTGTGTTGCACAGGCAAAATCGCTAGCAGCAGAAGCAGTTTTTGGTGTCTTCTTCCCTGCCTAACGCTCTCCCTACAAAATCATCATCAGCAGCAGCTCTCCCTATTCTGA
This sequence comes from Dendrobates tinctorius, assembly GCF_039654945.1. Classification (NCBI taxonomy): domain Eukaryota; kingdom Metazoa; phylum Chordata; class Amphibia; order Anura; family Dendrobatidae; genus Dendrobates; species Dendrobates tinctorius. The sequence goes on along the minus strand of NW_027361694.1, from coordinate 2,829,568 downwards.
GATCAGCATGAGTAACATGGCGGTCGGCGTGCATGCCCTTTAATACCCCCTGTGACGCCCCCCAAAGCAAGCCAATCACTTGCATGCCCTTCTGAAAGATGGTGGTGACCCGTGCCTATGTCATCACGTTGCCCTCAGTGTCCGTGGATCCTGATTGGCTGAAAAAGAGCGCAAAACAAACTTTTGAAACGCGACTTTGGCGCGTAAGTCGCCGACCTCGTGGCCGACCTCATCCTAGGGTCGGGTTTCGTTTCATGAAACCCGACTTTGCCAAAAGTCGACGACTTTTGAAATTTTTCGACCCGTTTTGCTCAACTCTAGTTACAACCACTAGCAACTAGCTGTCAGTGTATCAGTGGTCATAACCATGGATACCCAATGTCCTGCAATGCCTGCACATAAGTAGATAGACATAGCGAATCAGAAAATCTATACTTTATTTCTAGTTGGAGGTATTTGCTAATATTATTATTATTATGCCTACTACATATTGGGATAGGATCTTGGTTATGGGAATACTCATTTGATGCTCTGCAGCAGAACCATTAATTTCTACTTACTCTGGCTCCTACTTTGCACCTACTCCGCATTTATTCCAATTACTAACCTGTCTACACAGGCTGCCAATCACCACCATCATTCTCGGCAGCACATTATCTTGTATGAACAGAACATGGGTTGCAGAAAACAATTATATTCTATACACACTGAAAGATTATATTACAGATCATTCTTAGTGCATGTAAGTCCCATTAGCCTGTCTACACAGCCACTGAATAGCTTACATGTAGCCAATTATCAGTCATTTTTAGCATTCACGATTGGCCAGTATAAATGTTGCCTAAAGGTTCTTTCACATATCAGTCTTGTTTGGTATGTTTGCTATCCGTTATATTTAATTATTACAATAAATGACCTTTTTCACATGTTCTGGGTTTTTTTTGTGTGGACCAATCGAAATATGCCCTACTTTGATCCTCATTGCAGATTAAACTTGCCAATGCAAGGTAATAGCCCCATGAAAAAACAAATCAAAAGCAAATGTTTTCTTTAATGTACTGTCTAATGTATAGGAGAAGCTAAGATATTTTCTTTCTTGTGAAAAATACAACAAGATGCAACAAGGATTGTAAAAACTGACAAATGGACTAAAAAAGGCTTCAGCACACTAAAAAAATCAAGAACCACCTTTCACGCATTGAATAAAAACTTATGTCTTAAACCAGCACTAATAAACATAGATGATACCTCATTGATGATAGATTATGCATCATCCATAAGTCTTTTTCAAGTCCTAAAATCATAAAGTATCCAAACTGTTTGGGCTTTAACGTTTGGCCAGATTTGCATGGTGCTGACACCAGTCTTTATCAGACATGACAGAATGGGCTACTACTTGAATTCAAAGTTCTTGCAAACACCTTACTCTTCCATTTGCACATTTCATTTAGTATTTTACATCATCCTATACAGGATATCTTTATTTAGAATAAACGGGACTTTTAGTAGCTGTATATTAAAAAATTTATAGAAAATAAAAGAAATTGGCTAAATGTAATCATGTGGCATCATCACAATAATGTGTCTTCAGAAAATGACCTATTTATGTTAGCTTTTTCATAATATGCATATTTAAAAAAAAAATTGTTTTCTCTTATAATAATAATAATTTTTATTTTTATAGAACCAACATATTCTGCAGCAGTTTAAAAAAGTCAAATATCACTGCAGCCCTTCACCAATCAGGTCTTTATGGCAGAGTGGCCTAACGGAAGCATCTCCTCAGTGCAAGACATATGAAAGCCTGCATAGAGTTTACTAAAAAAAACACATGAAGGACTGCCAGACTATGAGAAATACGTTTCTCTGGTCTGATGAGACGAAGATAGAACTTTTTGGTGATAATTCTAAGTGGTATGTGTGGAGAAAACCAATCACTGCTCATAACCTGCCCAATACAATCCCAACAGTGAAATATGGTGGTGGAAGCATCATGCTATGGGGGTGTTTTTCAGCTTCAGGGACAGGACAAACTGGTTTCAATTGAAGGAAACACGAATGTGGCCAAGTACAGAGATATCCTGGATGAAAACCTCTTCCATTTTGCTCTGGACCTAAGACTTGGCCGAAGGTTCACCTTTCAACAAGACAATGACCCTAAACACACAGCTAAAATAACAATGGAGTGGCTGCAGAACAACTCTGTGACCATTCTTGACCGGCCCAGCCAGAGCCCTAACCTAAACCCAATTGAGCATCTCTGGAGAGACCTGAAAATGGCTGTTCACCAATGTTCACCATCCAACCCGATGGAACTGGAGAGGATCCCCAAATCCAGATGTGAAAAATTGTTGCATCATTCCCAAGAAGACTCATGGCTGTACTTGCTCAAAATGGTGCTTGTACTCAATACTGAGCAAAGGATGTGAATACTTATGACCATGTGATATTTCAGGTTTTCCTTTTTAATAAATTTGCCAACATTTCTACATTTCAGTTTTTTTTTCAGTCAAGATGGGGTGCAGAGTGTACGTTAATGAGAAAAAAAAGGAACTTTTTTGAATTTACCAAATGGCTGCAATGAAGCAAAGAGAGAAAAATTTAAAGGGGTCTGAATACTTTCCATACCCACTGTATAACTCAGATACCAAGAGGAGTGAGGGCCCTGCTCACAAGCTTACAATCTATGAGGAAATAGGGTAGATACTAATGGTAAATGATAAATGTGATTGTACTGTATGGTCCAGCCATGATATACTAAATACGGTATGCAGATAACACTGCATGAACCGGTCACCAGCCAGAATATGTACAGCACAGACACAGAGGACTATTATGTGCATGGAGGGTGTTTGAAGAGATGCTACGAGGGTTCTTCATTGAAAAAAAAAAGCAAAACAGAAATGTTCCAATTTTTGCACTGGCCACTGCAGTTATTTTACAGCTAATACTTCCTTTCCTTTCAGGAATAATTTTCACTAGTCTCATTATCATCACAGGCAGGATAACAATGACTTGTAGATAACTTCTCTATGTACAGCTGATAACACAAGATCTACCATTCAGAATAGGTAATGTCACTGATCTCCCTTCAATACTGAAGAAAGGGTCTAAGTCGGATTATTGCTGTTAATGTACTTGTTTATTTCTGGAAAGATCAGGTAGAAGAAGTATAAAAAAATCCCCGGTGACGAGTGTGATTACTTTTTTTTTATTTTAAATAAAGATTGTAATATTAAAAAAAGTGCCAATATTAAAAAAAAATACATTTAAAATGAAAGTCTGGTGTGAACAATAGACTATTTTCTAGTGACAGATTCCATTTAATATAATTATTCTCAAGGAAAATTGCTTTTGCTGTAAATTAACTGTATACACTGAAATTCATTCCATGATTTGCCCCGGGTACGAGTAACATCAAGGGACATTCAGGCTGTGAAGTGGTCACAACTCGTCTGATTCAGCAATAAAAATGTTCTTCAATGACTAGAAGCTGAAAACAGCCCAACCCTATGGTCATTATTTTACAGCCTATAAATCCTAAAAAAAACACCACTGCCATTTATAACCAAATACAAAGTGGTTAAGTGCTGTATATTGTAGCCCACTCTTCAGCGTAATCATGTCTTTATATTGTTCAGCTTGAGAAATGCACTCTTTTCAAGGAGCTTATGTGACACAAATACAAGCCTATTCAGCTCGTAGTAATAAAATGGTAAAAAGGGGCATTACACTATGTAAAGCTACAGAACATCTTACAAAGCCATGTAAATAAAAGGCAATCAATAGACGATGATCCCAATCCTAACATATGCTCACTTAAGCCACTTAAGAATGCAGCCACTGCCGACCCAGGAGCAATAAAACAGCTAATAATTTTTTTAACATTTCTTTATCTTAATTTGTCATAGTTGTTTTTTAACCATATCACATAAAATATTGCTCACATTGTCTAATCGACAGTCATTGGCAAAAATGCCTCAGGGACTTAACATTTCATTCCTTATGCTCATTTCAACTTATGTTCTGTTGTTTTTATATTCCACCCATACTTATATGGGTCACCAAATTGAAATTTGATGTTTTTCATTTTTCTGTAATACAATTAGATTAGCAAACAAAAAAGTGAAGTTGTTGATTAAACAGTTTGAACTAAATAGTTCTATTTGACGGATATTGGACTGAAGACCAAACATTTCACAGCAATGGAAAACTGGAATAACACATGCCATTTTGGGGGCCAAACTAGAATTTAATCTAAAATAAATATGGCATATAATGGAAAAATGTGATGGTTTGCCTGCTGTAAAAGTATGTCTACTTTTGTCCTTACCTCAAAAATGACAAGTAATACCAAACCTAAAAAGTAAATCCCAGCTATCATATTAGATGTTATAATAATATTGCATAATATTCTCTTTGCATCAAGGACCTTGCTCTCTCCTGGATCTCCTCATATCTCACTAACCGCATAGTTAGTGTTTCCCATTCCCACATTACTTCTTCATCCTGCCCTCTCTCTGTTGGTTTCCCTCAAGGCTTTATTCTGGGACCCCCACTCCTCTCCATCAATATGGTTGCCCTGGAACAACTCATAAAGTTCCATGGCTTCCGCTCTGATAACACTCAAATCTACCTCTCTGGTCGAGATGTTACCTCTCTGCTGTCCAGAATCCCAGAGTGTCTATCCTGATTGTTCTCATCACATTTTCTAAAACTTAATTTGAACAAAACTGAACTAATCATCTTTCCTTCATCACACTTAACTTTCTTATCCGATTTATCACTATAAACAACATCACACTTTCCCCTGTATTGGAATTCCACTGCATTGGAATTCTAGGAGCAACCTTTGATTCTGCCCTGTCTTTTACACCACACTTCTAAGTCTTTACCACTTCCTGCCACCTCCAACTCAAATATTATTTCCAGAATTCCTCATTCCCTCAACCCTGAATCTACTAAAGTGTTAGTGCATGTCCTCATCATCTTCCACCTCGACTACTCCATGTCTCCCTTCTAACACTCTTGCACCTCTATAGTCCATCCAGAACTCTGCTGCCTCATTAATCCACCTCTACCCTCACCACTCTGCAAATCTCCTATTTTCTCAAAATTTGATTGCAACATTGAATATAGCTTAAACTACTAACACTAACCTACAAGGCTATCCATAATCTGTCTCCTCCACACATATCGGCACTAATGTCCTGATATCTTCCCACACAAAGTCCCTGGTCCTCACAAAACTATCTTTTATCCTCCACTCTCATTCATTCCTCACCCAATCACCCCAAAGACTTTTCCCGAGCATTATTTAGAAATCTGTGTCCCAACATGTTTGATTGTCTCCCATAATTGGAACCTTCAAACGGAACTTGAAAACTCATCACTTCAAGAATCTTACAGCTTGCAATGACCCCATTCTCCACCACCATTGGAGCTGCAGCAACCCTCCAACCTACTATTTATTATTATTATTATTATTTATTTATATAGCACCATTAATTCCATGTTGCTGTACATGCGAAGGGGGTTTACATACAAAGTTATAGATATCGTTAACAGTAACGCGAGGACCCTGTCCTTGCGGACTTACATTACATAAATAATAATAATTAAAAAAATAGTAGGAAATGCAATAAGGTAAATGTTATTGTCATTTTCAGACTGCAGAAGCTGAGCCTTCAGTCTAATTATCTCTAGCCACATATATGATGGATTAAACAGATGTTTCTAACCACATATTGAATGACCATAACTGGCCATAGACAGTGAGCATTACTAATGGGGGTCATAAACTGATGTCACCAGCACTCTATGAACCCTTTAGTGGAAGGCTGATGTGAACTACATTAGTCTGAAACTCATAACGATGTAATTGCACCTTTATGTCTTAAATAGTTGCTTAATAGTAAATAGTAAAATGCATTCAGACTTTAAAGAACAGCACAATTAGCAATCGCTTGACATAATGTGCTTTGTGTAAACATTTTGGGAGGTCTAGCGATGATGGCTAAAATTTCTGTCTCCTACATACATTACAGAAAAATAGACTGAATCTGCCAATTTTGGCAGGATCTGGCCAACTATCGTATACAGGGGCAGACTTATAGCCAGTGCAGCTGGGACCCAGAGCTGAAGAGGGCCCTTGCGGTGGTAATAATAATGAAGACTGTTGCTCAGAGCCAGAAGCTCTAGGGGACCAAAGGTCAGATTGCCCTCATCATTTGCTGTGTGCTGGGCAGGGAGAGATCCGATCCTGCATCTTAGCTGCCTGATAGACAAAATAACAGCTCTGTTAGCAGAACCACAGAAAATAGTCCTCAGCTTCGTACCCATGCTTTCTCTATGAAACAGGTGAGTGTGGCTTGATGAAGGATGTGAGGAAGAGAACAATGATAGGGGTTGAGGAGAGTACAATGAGTGAGGTGGGGAAGAGGGCAATTAGGAATGTGTGGGAGAGGACAATGAGGGATGTATTGAAGGATCAATGAGGGATGTGAGGTAGAGGACAAAGAGGGATGTGGAGAAGAGAACAATGATGGCTGATGGCTATGGAGAAGGAACAATGATGGTTGTGGGGGACAGAACAATGAGGGATATGGGGGAGGGGACAATTAGGGATGTGTGAGAGAGGAAAATAAGGTATGTGAGGGTGAGGACAATGAGTGGAGTGGAAGAGAGGACCAAGAGGGGCTGGGAAGAGGACAATGAAGGGTGGGTCAGAGGACAATGACCGAAGTGATGAAGAGGGTAATTAGAGGGGTGGGGCAGAGGATATTGAAGGATGTGGAGGGTGAACAATGATGGGTTGAAGGAGAGGGCAATGAGGGGGTGGAAGAAAGGACAATGAGAGATGTGGGGGAGAGGACACTATTAGATGTGGGGAAAGAACAATGAGGAGGTGGAGATAGACAATGAGAGGAGTGGAGATTGGGATACTAGTAAGGGGGACTCATAATGAACAGGGAGTGGGGGACATTAGATTTGAAAGTATAATTAATTAGGTAGTGGAGGAGGGTAATAATTCCCTGATAGTGTCCTCCCCAACCCACAATTCATCATGACAGTCCTTGCCAGCCAGTGCACTAGCCAGGGTACATTGAGGAAACAATCAGGGATTAGGCAATTGACCGCAGCAGGGGGTAGGACCCACATAGGGCTTTATGGGAGTTTAGGGACAGGCACAGGTTGGTGTCATGAAGTGTCCAATCCCTTGGTCTATACCTTTAGGGCCTTCCTCTCCCTTTTTCCATCCCATCATACTTGTATGATGCTTCGTCCACCGGAATTACTTGTGTCCGAATGTGACATTATTATAGGCTGTACCATTTTCCAGAGACCTTATGGCTCAAGCACAGGCTTTTGCATGCCTCATCCAGACCCTCATGGATGAGGATGCAGAGTTGCGGTTTCAGGTGGTGAAGCAGCTTCAGCTTGTGTCTGGGTTCTTGCTCTCGGCTCATACCCAGGCTCGACTGTAACCCAAGATTTCTCTCCCCGACAGGTTCTCTGGAGGGAGAGATATATTTATGGTATATAAGGAAGCCTGTAAATTATATTTCAGACTCAGCCCTCGTTCCTTCTTCTCTGGTGGAGGCAATTAAGGTGCTACCAGGGAATGGGGGCCAAACTCTACCCACACCTCAGGTAAACTCTGAGTCTCGGTGTCCTCCCAGGATGAGTGGTCAAGGAGGGGTAGTTGCTGTATATTGTAGCCTACTCTTCAGCATAATCATGTCTTTATGTTTTTCAGCTTGAAGAAATGCCCTCTTTTCAAGGAGCTTATGTGACACGGGGTCGCCCGCCAGGGCCGTGGGGTTCTCAGAGCCGGGCACGTTGATTTCAATGGGAGATGTCACAGTGGCTGTGACCCGGTCCGTGGCCCTGGGCGTCCATGTGAAAGGGGATGGTGTTAAGCGTGGCTGATTAAAGTTTATAAGTGTATGATTCATGACGCCACCTGTGGTATCTGGTCAATTTGACCTGCGCTGCAGGGTTGCTTCTCTGGGACAGATGGTGTGGTGCAGCAATGATGTTGTAGCCCTCCACAGGTAGGGCTGTAGTAACAGGGCAGTGTAAATTGGGAGATATTGAGGAGATCGTAACGGTGCAGTGTTAAGCACAGAGATGTAGCAGTGCTGAGTGGGTTGATGCAGTAATAAGCGGAGGACACCAGGGCATGTAGTTCCAAAGCTTTACTCACAGTCTGTTGTGCATACAGGTGCCCGCCTCGGTGCTGTGTCCTCCAGGTCAAGGGTCCAGCCAACCTACCGGCAAGATGAAGTACTCCGTTCCAACACTCCGCCAACATATGCCTTCTCTGAACGTCTCGTTTCTAGCACTTGTAATGAAGTACTTGTGGTTGTGTGTTAAACCCAAGTTCCTCCTTTAAAATGTTCCTTTGAACTCTACTTGTATGGCAGACAGCTGTAGCCTGCTTCGGGGACTCCTTACTACCAAGTCCCGGCTCACTCACGTTGCTGTTGTGCCCCCAAGTCTTGTGTGAGAATAAAGTGGTGACAACTTCTATTCCTCCGGTGTCTGCTGCAGGACCATTAGTATCCATACAACCTCGGGGACCGGACCCGGCCATGCGCTTAGAACTTGAGGAAGGGTTCCACTCCGACCCTAGTCCTTAGTTCTCTTCTTCTCCTTACCTTCCGTACAAATCTTTCTTCCTTATGGAGAAACAGGCTTTCTATATCTCTTTCCAGTGCCAGCCGCTCCAGGTCACAGGAGAATGCTGCAGCACCTCCCTCCATCCATCCCTCTCAGGGGATCTTCTCTCACTGACTGACCTAGTCCTAATCATCTCCCGCTCACTTGTGCAACTAAGCTCCACCCACCTCCCAGCACTCTTCATGTTCCAAGCAGGGAGCCACCAAAGGTGCTTTGCTACACTACTATGTTGTGTGGGATGCAGGTGTTGGAGTGTGGTCAGGTGTCTCCACCTTACCTGGATGGTTGGCACCACACCTCAGGAGGAGATGCAGCACCTCTGTGGCGACTGAACCCTCAGGGGTGCCACAACACAAATATAAGTCTATTCAGCTCGTATTAATAAAATGGTAAAAAAGTTAATGTCAGTCTGTTGCTAGCAGCTGCTTTTAGGCTGGTCAGCTAACCTTGGTTGATAATCACTCCCACCATCCTTTAAATAGTCACAAGACCCATCAGCTGATCACCAGTAATAGAGTTATTCCATTCAGACCAGCTTGGAGTGAAGAGCTCTCCTGTGTCTGTGGTTTTGCTGCAGCTGTGGGAGTTCAGATACCGGGTGCTGTTTTCTTTGCTGCTGTGGAGCTTGGCAGCAGAGCCTAAAGCTGAGTATATTGTCCCTTTTTCATTGTCTGTCCCGTGCGTGTGTGTCTCTTCCTCTATGTTTTACCAACTGCAGTGGTGAGGCTACTGTCCTTGCCAGCCAGTGCACTAGCCAGGGTACATTGAGGAGACAATCAGGGACTGGAGAATTGGCAGCAGCAAGAGTTAGGACCCACATAGGGCTTTAGGGGAGTTTAAGGACAGGCACAGGTTGGTGTCATGAGGTGTCCAATCCCTTGCTCCATACCTTTAGAGCCTTCCTCTCCCTTTTTCCATCCCATCATACTTGTATGATATGTCATCCGCTGGATTTACCCATGTCCAAATGTGACATTATTACAGTAAACTAATTAGAAAAGCCACTAAAGAAGACTCAGTCTCCAAATATTCAATGTAAACACCAGACAAAAAGGCAGCAACACTTACCTGTCAAGATCTTGTAACAAATGCACTACATGGTGTAGCCAGCATAAAGATGTACATAACAAGAGAGGGCACTGTGTAAAAAGGGATAGTAATAGTGATAATAAAAGAGACTATTTAAGATATATATACACTTGTGTGAACAAGTGTTTGCCCCTTCCTGATTTCCTATTCTTTTGCTTGTTTGTCACACTTAATTGTTTTAGATCACCAAACAAATTTAAATATTAGACAAAGATAACACAAGTAAAATTACTTCAAGAGCGCAGCAATGACTCATCCAAGAGGTCACAAAAGACGCCACAGCTACATTCAAAGAACTGCAAGCCTCACTTGCCTTAGTTAAGGTCATTGTTCCACCATAAGAAAGAGACTGGGTAAAAATGATCTGCATGGCAGAGTTCCAAGGCAAAAAACCCTGCTGAGCAATAAGAACATAAACGCTTGTCTCTGTTTTTACCAGAAAACATCTTGATAATCCCAAGACTTTTGGGAGAATACTCAGTGGATTGACGAGACAAAAGCTGAAATTTTTGGAAGGTGAATGTCCTGTTACATCTGGCATAGAAGTAACACAGCATTTCAGAAAAGAAAAACATCATACCAACAGTAAAATATGGTGGTGGTAGTGTGATGGTCTGGGGCTGTTTTGCTACTTCGAGACCTGGATTTGCTGTGGTAAATGGAACCATGAATTCTGATGTCTTCCAAAAAATCCTGAAGGAGAATGTTTGGCCATCTGTTTGTGATCTCAAGCTGAAGCACAATTGTGTTATGCAGCAGGACAATGAGCCAAAACACACCAGCAAGTCCACATCTGAATGGCTAAAGAAATACAAAATTAAGACTTTGGAGTGGCCTAGTCAAAGTCCTAATCTCAATTGAGATCCTGTTGCATGATCTTAAAAGGTGGTTCATGCTCAGAAACCTTCCAGTGTGGTTGAATTACAAGAATTCTGCAAAAATGAGTGGTCCAAAACTCCTCTAGAGCATTGTAAAAGACTCATTGCCAGTTTTCGCAAACTCTTAATTGCTATAGGTGGCCCAATCAGTTATTAGTAGTGTTGAGCTTTCCGATACCGCAAGTATCGGATATCGGCCGATATTTGCCGTATCGGAATTCCGATACCGAGTACCGATACTTTTTTCATATCGGATACCGGAATCGGAAGTCCAAAATGCAATGAGCCACTTTTGTGGCTCTGATTGGCTACCGAAATGACGTCATCATGATGCGCTGTCTGTGCGCATCATGATGCGCCGTCAGTTCGGGCCTTCGGGGGGTCTGTGCCGACTGTCTGGGGGTCTGTGCCGGCCTGCCGGTGGTCTGTGCAGGCTCCGGAGGTCTGTGCCGACTGCCCGGGGGTCTGTACCGGCCTGCCGGGGGGCTGTGCCGTCCTGCCGGTGGTCTGTGCAGGCTCCGGGGGTCTGTGCCGACTGCCCGGGGGTCTGTACCGGCCTGCCGGTGGTCTGTGCTGGCCTGCCGGTGGTCTGAGCAGGCTCCAGGGGTCTGTGCAGGCATCGTCCGATGGAACTACAAGTCCCATTGGGCGATGCCTGCTACCATGACAGTGATTGACACATTAGCCAATGATGGGACAGTAGTAGTCCCATCATCCGGCTAATGTGTTGAATGTAAAAAAAAAAAAATTACATGCTACATACATACAACATGCATACTACATATATACTACATGTAACATACATACTACACATATACTACATGCAACATACATACTACATACATGCTACATACTACATGCATACTACATACATGCTACATACTACATACATGCTACATACTACATACATACTACATACATATATACTACATGCAGGCAACATACATACAACATATATACTACATGCATGCAACATGCATACTACATATATACTATATATACTACATGTAACATACATACTACATATATACTACATGCTACATACATGCAACATACATACTACATACTTGCTACATACATACTACATGCATGCAACATACATACAACATATATACTACATGCATGCAACATGCATACTACATATATACTATATATACTACATGTAACATACATACTACATATATACTACATGCTACATACATGCAACATACATACTACATACTTGCTACATGCATGCTACATACATACTACATACATACAACATATATACTACATGCATGCAACATGCATACTACATGCATGCAACATGCATAATACAGATATACTATATATACTACATGTAACATGCATACTACATATATACTACATGCTACATACATGCAACATACACACTACATGCTACATACATGCAACATACATGCTACATACATGCTTCCCACATGGCAAAAGCTGCGTGGGAACTTTCTCACGCAGCAATGGCATAAAGTGAGACTAGGAACTTTTTTTTTCAGTGGTGGAGGAATACAGTGCGGAAGGATACCTACCTTCCGTCATTGTATTCCTGGAGCTGGTAGAGAACGGTAGCATCAGCTGATGTTGCAGTTCTCCACGCAAGATGGACGTGGGACCCTCGTGGACTTCTGCGGATCGGGGTAAGTATATTGGTGTTTTTTTATTTTGATATTTATTCCTCAGGCGACAATGGCTTCGGGGATCAAAGTGACAAGTGACGGTGAGTATGTACTCTATGTTATATGTACTGTATGTCTATATGTATGTATTGTATGTAGTATATATGTATGTTGCATGCATGTAGTATGTATGTAGCATGTATGTAGTATGTATGTAGTATGCATGTAGTATGTAGCATGTATGTAGTATGTATGTTGCATGTATGTAGCATGCATGTAGTATATATGTTGTATGTAGTATGTATGTAGCAAGTATTTAGTATGTATGTTACATGTATGTAGCATGTAGTATATATGTAGTATGTATGTTACATGTAGTATATATGTAGCATATATGTAGTATGTATGTTGCATGCATGTAGTATGTATGTTGCATGCATGTAGAATATGTATTATGTATGTAGTATGTATGTTGCATGTATGTAGCATGTAGTATGTATGTAGCATGTATGTAGTATGTAGCATGTATGTTACATGTAGTATATATGTTCTATGTATGTTGCATGCATGTAGTATATATGTATTATGTATGTAGCATGTATGTAGCATGTATGTAGTATGTAGCATGTATTTTTTTTTTTTTTTTTTTTTTTTACATTCAACACATAGGCCGGATGATGGGACTACTACTGTCCCATCATTGGCTAATGTGTCAATCACTGTCATGATAGCAGGCATCGCCCGATGGGACTTGTAGTCCCATCGAACGATGCCTGCACAGACCCCCGGAGCCTGCACAGACCACCGGCAGGCCGGCACAGCCCCCCGGGCAGTCGGCACAGACCCCTGGGCAGTCGGCACAGACCCCCAGAGCCTGCACAGACCACCGGCAGGCCGGCACAGTCCCCCGAAAGGCCCATACAGACACCAGAGAGGCTGTACAAGGCAAAAATAGGGTTTTTCTTATTCCGATACCGGAAGTCCCATAGACTTGAATGGGACTTCCGGTATCGGAATCGGCGATACCCGATATTTTTTTTAGATCGGCCGATCCATTCCGATCCGATACTTTTAAGTATCGGACGGTATCGCTCAACACTAGTTATTAGGTTTAGGGGGCGATCACTTTTTCCCACAGGGCCTTGTAGGTTTGTATTTCTTTTTCCCTTAATAATAAAGACCTTAATTTAAAAACTGTATTTTGTGTTTGCTTGTGTTATTTTTGTCTAATACTTAAATTTGTTTTGTGATCTGAAACATTTAGGCTATGTTCACACGTAGCGGAACTCTCGCGGAAGTTACCGCGAGAATTCCGGAATTCCATTCCACGGGAAAATGGCATTTTAAATTCCCGTGATTTTCCCGCGGAAAAAATAGCGATTTGCAAGCATAATTAGTTTGCAGAATGCTAGCGTTTTCCAAGCGATCTGGCGCATCGCTTGGAGAACTGATTGACAGGTTGGTCATACTCGTCAAACATAGTGTTTGACAAGTATGACCAACTTTTTACTACTGATGCTGCCTATGCAGCATCAGTAGTAAAAGATAAAATGTAAAAAATAATAAAAAATAATAAAAAATATTGTTATTCTCACCCTCCGGCATCCCGCGCAGCCTTCCCGCCTCTCTCCACGCTCCCAGTCCCAGTAATCCTTTGCGAGAATGACTGCGAGACGTCACGCTCCCGCGACGTCATCGCGAATGACCGCGAGATGTCGCGCTCCAACAAGATCGTGACGTCATCGCGGTCATTCTCACAAAGGATTACTGGGACCGGAGCGTGGAGAGAGACGGGAAGGCTGCGCGGGACGCTGGAAGGTGAGAATAACAATATTTTTTATTTTAATTCTATTTTTTACAGGGATATGGTACCCAAAGCCCGGAGGACAGTCTCCTCTCCTCCGGACCGTGGGTACCATCCGCAAATGTTCTGCTTACTTTTCGCATGGTGGGCACAGCCACATGTGGAAAGTAAGTAGAACAATGCATTCCTATGTGGGCAGAATTGCCGTGATTCCGCTAAAGTAATAAGCATGCTGCGTTTTTTACCGTGAAGCGTTTCCGCCCCGGAAAAAAGTGCGGCATTAGCACAGCATTGCTGAATCCCATAGGATTGCATGGGATGCTTATTTTTCGCGTTTTTAAGGCAAAATCGCGCGTTTAAAACCGCCGCGAAAACGCAAAAAAAGTGACGTGTGAACTCAGTCTTAAGTGTGAGAAACATTCAAAAGAATAGGTAATCGGGAAGATAGCAAACACATTTTCACACAGCTGTATATGTGTGTTGCTAGAAATGTACCTGTAGCTATGTTGCCACAAAAGGATGGGGGCCCAGACACATTTCTTGCACAGGGGGACCAAGCTGTCAATGTCCCTTCTATTTTAGGCTATGTGCACACGTATGCAGAAAATTTCTGCATGAAAACTGGACACCTTTCCTGAAAATGCGCGTTTTTTTCCACGCGTTTTCCGCACTTTTTTTGCATAAAAAATACATGTTTATTATGCGTTTTTTTCCGGAGTGGCCCCAGTCTCAAAGAAAATAGTTGGAAATGCGGATTTTTACGCAAAATTAATGAACATGCTGCGTTTTTTACCGCGATGCGTTTTTTTCGTGGCAAAAAAAATGCATCAAAATGCACAAAAAGTGCAGAATTCAGTAGAATTTCTGCCAGTAAAAACGCTTAAAAACATGAAAAAAACACTTACGTGTGCACACACCCTTATACTCTTATAGATATACAGACTTTGCCCCGACCGATGATGTTGGAAGAAGTATCGAGTATGTTGAATTTCAACACTCAAACTTAAACTTTCAGGCGAAATAACTTGCTGTTAGATGTTTCTTGTAGAAGATTACTCCCCTCATGCATAGAAAATACATGCACGCTCAGCCGAGCTGAGTGTGCATGTGTATGTGGGAGTAAGGCCGGAGTCACACTGGCTAGGAATACGGGAGAGTGAGAGGCGCAAAAAGCACGCATTAGACACGGACCAATGATTTTCTTTGGGGTCCCTCGCACCAGCCGTATATTTCTCCTCAGTATCCTACGCTCCGTGCCACTCACAGCATGCTGCGATTGTCAGCGTACTACGGCCGTAGTACGCCAACGCAAGTCTATGGGTGCGTAAAAAATACGGATTACACACGGACCACACATGTGACTTGCGAGAAATACGCACCAGGTGTCTTTAGAAACCCTGTCATAGGGCTCCATGATATGTCCATTTTGCAAGCCTGCGAGAAAATCTCGCCATACGGATGCCATAGGGATTGCATACGGATGCTGACATGCGCAAAATACGCGACCACACCTTGATTACGGATGACATACGGAGCACTATTTAGGGGTCTGTCATCCGTATTACGCATGTAAAATACTGACCGTATTTTGCGCAGGTTAGTGTGACTCCAGCCTAATAAGGGATAGCTGAAGGAGTAACGTGCATTTGGCTGATAGTTTTTAAAGGAGTGTACTTATATTTTTTTCAGGAGCACACTGCTCCACTGCTTCCCTGCTCCCTGCTCACCTAAGGTACAGTGTGTTCCTGATTATTGAAAGTTCATGGCAGCAGCATGGCTGAGCTGCTGCCTGAATTGTGTGCTCTCCAATGCTTCTGGCAGAGGCAGCTTTCCCTCAGCAGCATCAGATTGGTGGAAGAGCACTGAAGCTAGCCAGATTCCACCAGCTTCAGAGCAGTGATTGCAAGCGGTATATCACACAGCTTGCAAAACCATATGCTCCTTTGTTGCTAGATGACAGTCAGATGAGATGGTTCACCAGCAGTTGTTATGGAGTCACCCAAGAAAATTGGGCTAGGGATCCCACTCCCGCCGCATTAGCTTGATCAAACGGACAAGCTTCTTGCCTAGAAAATCGTCCACCTGTACAGGTTATCTTGGCAAAAAGCTGTAAACTATGGAATTATAAATTTCTTTGTACTTGAGAACAGAAAGGATTTTTAATAGTAAATTGCAAAGATGCTTGTTTTTACAATTTTTGTAATTTTAACTATTTAACAAGACGAGACAACCCCTTTAAGTATGTTAAAGCTTTTGCCAAACAAAAGTTTTTTGTTAAGTTGCAACAATAGATACTGTCATAGAACAAAGATGACAAAGGTGTTCTGACAGGAGCAAAAAAAAAACCTTTTTATTTAGCTATTCCAAAACAATCAACACATATGGAACCAGATTTAGAACTACTGACTCAGCCTGCACATCAAAATTCAGCTTCTTGGGCTTGATTTTGTGGTTCCTAAACTAGTTTATTTTGCTACACACCTGCTGATGTGTACTTCATGTGAATCATACACAGCTTTTACAAATCATGAATAAATATGCGATGCCTTGAAAAATAAAGTGAAACATTGGTAAAACTGCTTAGTGTTTGTCTAAAATGCTATATTTATTCTGACTCTGTTGCATACATGTAATATATTTTCGTACTTTTATCCTTTAATTCATGTGACTCACTCAGTCTGACATTATGGTATATACTGTATTTTTTGGATAAGATGCACTTTTGTTACCCATCATAGGAAGGCGAGCTAACTGTTTGTTTTTTTTATCATGTGCATGCCAGCAGCACAGGGGGGCATATCCAGGATGGGATGGGGGGCCATGTGCGTGCCAGCAGCACAGGGGGGCATATGCAGGATGGGGTGGGGGGGTCATGTGTGTGCCAGCAGCACAGGGGGGAATATACAGGATGGGATGGGGAGCCTTTTGCGTGCCAGCAACACGGGGGGGGGGCATATCTAGGATGGGATGGGGGAGCCATGTGCATACCAGCAGCACAGTGGGGCAATGTGCCAGCAGCACAGAGGGGCAATGTGCCAGTGTAGCAGCACAAGGGGGCAATGTGCCATTGTGCCAGCAGCACAGGGGGGCCATGTGCCAGGATGGGGCTTTAATAGATACCAGGATTAAGGACATATATATGATTTCTAAGACGGACACTGGCATTATAAGACAGACCACCATTTAACATAAAAAAATTTCTCTTTTTCTTCAACAAATTTGGGGGGGTGTCTTATAATTACGTGTGTCTTATAAAGCGAAAAATACGGTAAATGTGCCTATGAAATGCTCCAATCTCTGTTTATTGGTTGTAAACTTATCCCAACTTGATATTTTCTCTGTGTGGAGACAAAGGGTTACTGGGTGCTCTCGTTGGCTGGCCCGGCTGACTTAGAAAGACTGCATGGTCCAGGGCTCATACCACTGAATGCCTGCTCTCTCTTCCCATGGACAGAACACTACTCAGATAACATGGTGAGGATTGAACAGGGTGGCAATAATTTATTCAACCATCATCAAACAATATCACAGAGAACAGTCCCCGCAAATACACAAGAAGATGCAAATTACCGAGATTAATCCTTTCGCTGATTCGCCGGGATTAGAGCTGCTTCCAGAGTCGAGTACCCCCACCAGTGGCACCCTGCTTTTGGCGGACCCCCACAGAGAGGCGGTAACAACAAGCTTAGGAAGCTAACCGAGGGCAGTGAGGTATGTGGCCAGGTGACCTGATTGTCCCAACCTGTATTCTTCAAGACATCTCTGAGGGTTCAGTGTTGGCCAATGAAGCAGTTCTGTGTTCTTCCAGCTTGGGCTGTGGTCTCCTAAGCTGTCATCTTGTAAAGTCTATTGGGGCAGAGTAAAATGTCTAATTATATAGTTCACAATTGTTCTTCGAGCCAGCTTCCAGAGGTCAAGAGTAGCGATGAGTGAATTTGTTCAGAAAACGATTGCCAAACATAAATTTGGCAAGAATATGGCACATTCGGTTTCGTGATCGGAAACACGCGTAAAATTTTATAAAATCGTTAAAAATCTGCAATATTCGGTAAAAGTGCGGGAAAATATTTTTGAGTTGCCACAAAAATATTTTCAGCTCTTTAGCAGTGATAATGGTGGTGTATCATGAGTGTTTGGCATGTGTTTCTTGAGTGGAGGGGGTTTGTAGAGCTCAGAGGTGCGGCGTTCTTGTAAACAGTAATTTTCTTTTTCCCTAGCTTTATGTGTGCACATTGCTGCTAGCCAATCAGGGCGCAGAAAACACCCACAATGTCCTGACACAATGGCTTGTGTCATTGGCTGCTGAAATCACATGTCCCTCTCCATATAAATAGCCGACATCTTGTTTTAGCACCATTTTGACACTGTAATAGTGCAGAGAGGCTGCTCCTGATGCTGGCACTGTTAACAGCAAGATTTTAGCTAGTTAGTTAGACAGTTGTATATCAGTCAGGTAGTGTAGCTAGTTACTGTCCAGTGTGGCAGTAAAATTTATCTTCCAGCAATTTTTTCCTTTTTGGACATTACTGAGGTCCACAAAGAAAACCAGCAATGCACATGTTGTGCACTGCTTCTATTGTGCTCCATGCACGAGTATAGCATCCTAATTAATATTTTTTCACTAGCTAAATGTGCAAAAGCCTTCTGTATCTCACATTTTAGCTAGTTAGCTAGGTGGTTGTATATCAGTCAGATAATAGAAACAAAGAGCACAGAGTGACAATTGTGCAGAAATATCCTGCAGTAAAACATATAGCAGTAGTCAGCAAGTGCTGATAAAAATATGATAACAAATACAGGGTATTTAGTAGATACGTTTTTTTGCAAAAAAAGTATACCAAGCTGCCTCACCGCGTCAAGGTAACCAGTATTGAAGCAGTCCCTATCTAATGTATTTAAAACCTGAACATGTGAACAGTGTCTAAATGATCAGGATGAAGACAGGCACTTCCTAGTATGGGCACATGGTGCAAGCCAGCTCTTTATGTGCATGTCACACAAGAGATGGGTGGGGTCTCTCAAATCATGTATAGGCACGGAAAAAACTGGATTAAAAACACATGTGACATGTGGTCTTTGTTTGTGTTTGAGTCAGTGGGCGGTATGAACAGTGTCCTACCGACTTGTTCATATGTGTGCATGTCACATGTGTTTTTAATCCAGTTTTTTCCGTGCCTATGCATGATTTGAGAGACCCCACCCCTCTCTTGTGTGACATGCACATAAAGAGCTGGCTTGCACCACGTGCCCATACTAGGAAGCGCCTGTCTTCATCCTGTTCATTTAGACAATGTTCACATGTTCAGGTTTAAATACATTAGATAGGGACAGCTTCAATACGGGTTACCTTGACGCGGTGAGGCAGCTTGGTATACATTTTTTTGCAAAAAAATGTATCAACTAAATACCCTGTATTTGTTATCATCTTTTTATCAGCACTTGCTGACTACTGCTATATGTTTTACTGCAGGATATTTCTGCACAATTGTCACTCTGTGCTCTTTGTTTGTGTTTGAGTCAGTGGGTGGTATGAACAGTGTCCTACCGACGTGTTCATATGTGTGCATGTCACATGTGTTTTTAATCAGTCAGATAATGTACAGTTGTGGCCAAAAGTATTGACACCCCTGCAATTCTGTCAGATAATACTCAGTTTCTTCCTGAAAATGATTGCAAACACAAATTCTTTGGTATGATTATCATCATTTAATTTGTCTTAAATGAAAAAGAAAAAAGAATTGTCCTAAAGCCAAATTGGATATAATTCCACACCAAAAATAAAAAGAGGGTGGACAAAAGTATTGGCACTGTTCAAAAAATCATGTGATGCTTCTTTAATTTGTGTAATTAACAGCACCTGTAACTTACCTGTGGCACCTAACAGGTGTTGGTAATAACTAAATCACACTTGCAGCCAGTTGACATGGATTAAAGTTGACTCAACCTCTGTCCTGTGTCCTTGTGTGTACCACATTGAGCATGGAGAAAAGAAAGAAGACCAAAAAACTGTCTGAGGACTTGAGAAACCAAATTGTGAGGAAGCATGAGCAATCTCAAGGCTACAAGTCCATCTCCAAAGACCTGAATGTTCCTGTGTCTACCGTGTGCAGTGTCATCAAGAAGTTTAAAGCCCATGGCACTGTGGCTAACCTCCCTAGATGTGGACGGAAAAGAAAAATTGACAAGAGATTTCAACGCAAGATTGTGCGGATGTTGGATAAAGAACCTCGACTAGCATTCAAACAAGTTCAAGCTGCCCTGCAGTCCGAGGGTACAACAGTGTCAACCCGTACTATCCATCAGCGTCTGAATGAAAAGGGACTGCATGGTAGGAGACCCAGGAAGACCCCACTTTTTACCCCGAGACTTAAAAAAGCCAGGCTGGAGTTTGCCAAAACTTACCTGAAAAAGCCTAAAACGTTTTGGAAGAATGTTCTCTGGCCAGATGAGACAAAAGTAGAGCTTTTTGGGCAAAGGCATCAACATAGAGTTTACAGGAGAAAAAAGAGGCATTCAAAGAAAAGAACACGGTCCCTACAGTCAAACATGGCAGATTTTCCCTGATGTTTTGGGGTTGCTTTGCTGCCTCTGGCACTGGACTGCTTGACCATGTGCATGGCATTATGAAGTCTGAAGACTACCAACAAATTTTGCAGCATAATGTAGGGCCCAGTGTGAGAAAGCTGGGTCTCCCTCAGAGGTCATGGGTCTTCCAGCAGGACAATGACCCAAAACACACTTCAAAAAGCACTAGAAAATGGTTTCAGAGAAAGCACTGGAGACTTCTAAGGTGGCCAGCAATGAGTCCAGACCTGAATCCCATAGAACACCTGGGGAGAGATCTAAAAATGGCAGTTTGGAGAAGGCACCCTTCAAATATCAGGGACCTGGAGCAGTTTGCCAAAGAAGAATGGTCTAAAATTCCAGCAGAGCATTGTAAGAAACTCATTGATGGTTACCGGAAGCGGTTGGTCGCAGTTATTTTGGCGAAAGGTTGTGCAAACAAGTATTAGGCTAAGGGTGCCAATACTTTTGTCTGGCCCATTTTTGGAGTTTTATGTGAAATGATCAATGTTTTGCTTTTTGCTTCATTCTCTTTTGTGTTTTTTTCACTTAAGACAAATTAAATGAAGATAATAATACCAAAGAATTTGTGTTTGCAATCATTTTCAGGAAGAAACTGAGTATTATCTGACAGAAATGCAGGAGTGTCAATACTTTTGGCCACAACTGTAGCTAGCTAGTGTCCAGTGTGGCTGTTAAATTTACCTTTCAGCATTTTTTTTTGTCATTACTGAGGTCCACAGACAAAGCCAGCAGGGCACATGTCCTGCACGTGCTCTGCTTCTATTGTTCTCCATGCACGATTATAGCATTCTAATTCATATTTTTTCACAAGCTAAATGTGAGACAGCCTGCTGTATCCCACCTTGTCATTTAGTGCTGTGGTGATATAAAACTGTCTGCAGACCTAAGGCACAAAAAAAGTTATAATTTTTTCTGTTGCTAAATATGTAACAGCCTGCTGTATCCCACATTGTCATTTTGTGGTGCTGAAATGAACCTGTCTGCAGACCTAAGGCACATTAAAAAGAATTATAATTTTTCAGTTGCAAAAGTTAGACAACCTGTCATATCACACTTTCTCACTTGGTTGGATTGAAATTAAGCTGTAGAGGCCTGATCTATTGGCCACAAAAATTCTTCTGTTTCTAGTGTCATACAGTAAGGGACCTGACTTTAAAATAGTTTGTAGCATCTAGCGTGTTATAGAGGCCTGATCCATAGGCCACAACAAATTCTTTTGTTCTTAGTGTCATAAAGTAGGGGACCTGCCTTACAAATTGTTTGGAGCATAACTTCTTTGTCATATAGGCTTCATCCACACTCAGACAATTCTTGTTTTCTGTGACTAACACGATACAGCACGCCATATTTCAACTTGGAATTTACTGTCGCTGAAATTCAGCTGTTTGCATAGGTGGTGCAGAGTTTAAAATCTAATTTTTTGTTTCTAATACCGTGCTTTTACCACACTATTTGACCAACATGACTGGGAAAAAGTGAGGCCGTGGTGGAAGAGGAGTTAGGCTTGGTGTTCAAGGTGTATGTGGGGAAGGTGGTAATGTTTGTGAAAGCACTAGTGAAGCAACATCAGGCCCAGATTGCTAATCTGTCTGCATGCGTGCATGTCTGCATGAGTGTCTGTGTGCGTGTCTATAATTGTGTCTTTATTCTTGTTGCGAGCGTGTCTGTGGGTATGTCTATAAGCATGTCTGCATGTGTGTTTTAATCATGTCTACATGAATGCCTGCATGATAGCCTGCGTGTGTGCATGCCTGTCTGCGTGTGAACGTACTTGTCTGCATGCCTGTCTGCATGCATGTCAGTCTACATGCGTGCCTGTCTGTGTGTGCCTGTCTGCGGGCATATCTGTGTGCGTGCATGCCTATCTGCATGCATGTGTATGTGTCTGCGTGCGTGCCTCTGTGTGTACCTTTCTGTGTGCATGCCTTTCTGCGTGCATGTCTGCGTGCATGTCTGTGTCTGCATGCCTGTCTGTCTGTGTGCATGCCAGTCTGTCTGCGTGCGTGCCTGTCTGTGTGCATGCCTGTCTGTGTGCGTGTCTGTCTGCATGCATGCCTATCTGCGTGCTTGCGTGTCTCCATGCTTGCATGCCTGATTGTCTAAGTGCATGCCTGCTTGTCTGCGTGCATGCATGCCTGTCTGCATGCTTGCATGCCTTTCTGTGTGCTTGTGTGCCTGTCTGCCTGCATGGCTGTCTGCGTGCGTGCCTGCCTGTCTGCCTGCGTGCATGCCTGTTTGCCTGCGTGTCTGTCTACGTGTGTGTGTGCCTGTCTGCGTGCACACCTGCCTGCGTGTGTGTTTGCTTGCGCATGTATATAAGCATGTCTGTCTGTGTGCGTGCATTTATAAGAGTGTCTATAAGCACGTCTATGTACTTATCTTATTGAGTGTCTGCAAGCGTCTCTGCGTGCATGTCTGCATGCATGTCTATGAGTGTGTCTGCGAGGGTGAGTCCTGCTATATACTATATACACAGCTCCACTCTATATTTCTTACCACAGTATATATTGTGGAGCTGTGTATACTTCTCCTGTCCTGTATACATGGTGTAATTCTCAGTATCTGCTCTTATTATGTGTGCATATATATCTATATCTATCAAGCTGGTTTCACACTTGCGCTTTTTTGCGTTGTTTTTTAGCACAAAAAAAGCAAGCGTTTTTTTCCTATATTTTACATGGGGTGCGCTTATGTGCGCATAAACAAGCGTTTGTACGCATTTGTGTGCGCATGCGTTTTTTTGTAGTGTGCGCTCGGGCGCATAAAATGCATCCTGTTGCATTTTTTGTGCGTCCGACTTGCCCCCAAGGCATGCGTTTGCACCAGAACCCGCAAAAAAACGCACACCAACGCATGATGTGTTTTTTCCATGCGTTTGTGTGCGCAAAAAACGCGCAGCAAAAACGCAAGTGTGAAAGTAGCCTCACTCCGATCTATTGTGAAAAAGTGGTGGACTCTTCCTTAGCCCATATGTCAATGTTTCAGATGCATAACATAATCTTTCTCTGCTGTTGAACTGAAATGTTGCCACATGGGCTAATTTAGAGTGCACCCCTCCCCCGCTAGCTCAGGGCCCCGGCACTTGCGATTCTTACCTCTTCCCGCTCTTCCGCTTTGGCCTTTTCTGACTGTGCCGTTTCAAGTCAGAGGGTGCGACGACGTCACGTCTGTGCTCCCTCTGCCTGAACAGTCACAGTGCAGAGAGCCATAAGATGCCAACGTTGAGGAGTCCAGAGCAGAGCAGCGGCCAGTGAGGAGAGGTGAGGATTTCAAGTTTTTCATGTTTTGAGCAATATATGGGGCTCATCATATACTGGAGCATTATATGAGAACAATATGTATGGAGCATCATATGGGGCCCATTATATTGAAGCATTATATGGGGCCCATTATATACTGGAGCATTATATGGGGCCCATTATATATGGAGCATTATCTGGGGCCCATCATATAATGGAGCATTATATGGGGCCCATTTTATATGGAGCATCATAAGGGGCCTATTATAAATGGATGCACAATGAGAACTTGTATGTAGAATGACAGTGAGTGACTGTCTCATCAGTATCTTTGCACCTGTGTTACTGCCATCTTAACCACATGGGCCCGCTGCACCCTGAAGTGCATTTGGCTGGAGGTCTAGGCAGGTAAAAACATTGCTGCCTTTTTTTCTGCTGTCTTTTTGAATTTTTGGAGGATTTTAGTCCTCTTTTAGTTGCTATCTATTGTTAGTAACTCAGCTGTGCTAACTGCACATACAACCGGACACAGATGCTGGAAGCCAAACGGCAAGCAAAAACCCTAACTGGCTCTAAGCTGAGCAAGATCACAACTCACACACGTGCAGTCAGAGTGGCAGCATATTCACTAACAAACACCAACACAAATGATACTAATGCACCGGTGTGCGCCTCAGAGAGCCTTTTATACATTAGGCTCATGTACAGTCGGACAGGACATTGACCGTGGACCAATCGGGCGCTGCCACCTCACCAGAGCAGCTGATGTCCGACCACCAATAGGAAGACGCCACATCACAGACTTGTTCAGTACGGTGATTTCTGGACTTAGACTCCAGGACGTAATGCGTCACATGCAATACACTGGTTACCATAGACTTGACTGGAGAGCCAGCAGTAACCAAATGTGTGGCACGAGCCTGAGCAACAAGCTGGGACTAACATCCATGCTGAGCAGCAGTCGCTGAGGCTGAATGGGAGACCACCACACCTGACAAGGCCCGCGATCCATCTTGCGCTGCGGGAAAATCCTGGCGCTTAACAACAACAAGTAAGCACATTGTCTCTGACTGACATTGAAATCAGATTTTTTTTATGTAGAAAATATAGGGTCATGGCATGCTGCTGCGTTCTTGTGTAATATGAATGAAACAAAAAAAGGGTAATGTAATTCAAACGCAGCAGGACAAATGCAAGCTACACCATTTCACTGATCCCTCACACTAAGCCTGACGATGCTGCTGGCACAAGCTCTATCTCTCTCTGTATTGTTAGCACACTACTACGCTTACCTTTTTCAGTGCTACAGTTGCTCAAAACGTTATTGTCTGAAGTATTTGCTAATCCAGTAGTAAGCTTCAACTTGTTTAATGACACAAACTACTGACAGATTTTTCATGTTTTTTTGAATAAAAAATGGTCCAAATCCCTTATAGTATCTTGTGACATGACATCATTTCACTATCTAGATTCACCTCAAAAAGGCAGCTGCATTCCCTGCTTCTACTTTTATACAAATTATGATAGTCCCTACCAAATGCTTGAGCTACGTAGTGTGACATCTGCAAGAAATTATGAGGAAGCCTGTGTAGCCACATCTGAGGTCATATGAGCCTTATCTCAGTGATATAATCTTCTGCAATATGAGAAATGGCGGCAGGCATTTTTGACTATAGATGCAAAGGAAATTGTTTGAATTCATCAGGTCTGGCAAATTCTCAAAACTTGACACAAATTTGATTCACATTAAATCGATTTGCTCATGTCTATTAACAGGTGTTCAAACATTGGCAGAAAATAGAACAACCTGGTGTCTAAAGTTAAGTGAGGAGTAAGGAAACATGTTCTCTGTTGTCTGTAATGGAGAGCTTACAACTCCTGGATGGGTGATTAAGTAAAAAGAGGGGGGGCATTCTCTAGTCTAGTATATTGTTGCAATTAATAAGAACAATGTTGAATGTTGAGGATATCCTCTCACCTGTTGGTGTTGTATGGGTACAACATCATCATTGTAGATATGTCGTAAGATTAATAATAATAATAAATTTTATTTCTATAGCGCCGACATATTCCGCAGCACTTTACATTTCAGAGGGGACTTGTACAGACGATAGACATTACAGCATAAAAATAATCACATAGATCATAACAGATACCAAGAGGAATGAGGGCCCTGCTCGCAAGCTTACAATCTATGAGGAAAAAGGGGAGACACGAAAGGTGGGTGGTAACAATTGCCCAGATTGTTTGGACCAGCCATAATGTTAAGTGTGTAACAGTACGGACACAGAGGGCTAATAGATGCATAAAGCATGTGGGAACATGATACGGGGAACCTGGTTATGGTAAAACTTTTGACTGTGCCACACAGGGATAGATTAGGTTAATGTGTTGAGGCGGTAGGCCAGTCTGAATAAATGAGTTTTCAGGGCATACTTAAAATTGTAGGGATTGGGGACTACTCGTATTGACCTGGAATATAGCAATTGGATAATAGACATATTATATGTGAAGGCCAAAATAAATAATGGCCGTACAAAATGATCAGTGATATAATTCATATATCATTATCCACATAATTAAATAGGACAAATGCAGGACAACTGCACAATTACTAGAAGTTACCACAGAGAAAAGCAGTCAAAAATCCATAAAATATATAATGTTTATTGAGAATATAAGTAAAAATAATTACAAATAAAATGGACACACAGTATGTGGGAGGGGAGACACAGGGTGGTGCTGAGCCATGGAGAGCTTTGTGAGTGAAGGCAATAAGTTTGTACTGGATTCTGGAGTGGATGGGTAGCCAGTGTAATGACTGGCACAAGGTAGAGGCATCGGTGTAACGATTGACGAGGTATATGATCCTGGCTGCAGCATTCAAGACAGATTGGAGGGGGGAAAGTTTGGTAAGAGGGAGACCGATTAGAAGAGAATTACAATAGTCCAGACGAGAATGAATAAGAGAAACAGTAAGAGTTTTTGCAGAGTCAAAGGTAAGAAAAGGTCGAATTCTAGAAATGATTTTGAGATGCAGATAACAAGAGCGAGCCAGTGATTGGATGTGGGGTGTGAATGAAAGCTCGGAGTCAAGTATGACCCCAAGACAGCGGGCAAGTTGCTGGGGAGTAATAGTGGAATCATACACGGAAATGGCAGTGGGTATGGAGATTATAGATCTCCATACCCACTCATCGCTCCTGCAGAGAGAATCCAAGTCTTACATCGGCTTCCAAGTGTGATGTTCATCCAGAGGATAAAACCATTATGAGCAAAGTGAATATATAGAACTTTATGCCTTATTGGGATAAACACATTTCGATTCCAAACTAAGGAATCTTCAACAGTTATAAAAATACATCTATTAAATTTTACATATACCCCTGACAAGTGTTTCAGGGTATTTTCCTCTCTTCAGTGCAGAGTGAGGTCTCTGAGTGGATAATTAGGTAAGTGCTAAATCGTTTGCCATAGTATATTACAGTAAAGAGGAAAAATAAGCAATAAATACTAAAATTAGTATTTTATAGAAATTACAGTTTTAATGAAATGCTTTCATGTTTTGACTTAGTTTAGAGTTAAGTATTTTATTTCTATGTAACCATTTATCAATTAAATTAAAAAAAAGTCTGTGTCATTAGCGATATGCCTGTCAGTTAATATGATCCTTTCCTGTCGCTTTGGGTCCACAGTATACTGAATAAATTTCTAGGAGAATAAAAGGTTAGAGGAGAAGGGAGATTAACTAGTACACTCTTAGTAGAACAAGAAAAGGAATAAGAAACACACATTGTAGATGTGAAATCCAGCCTGAAAAAAGCCCAATGAAACGTAAGTTAGATAGTGAGTCTTGAATTTCTTTTGTAGCCCTAGGCCGCCTTAATATTTATAGCCTGAACATCTCCATTACTTGCAGATCCTGTCAGGCCGACTTTGAAATGACATTACTGGATTGAAGGGAAAAGTGGGCACGACTTGGAAATGATTAGAGCGTGATGTTAATAATTTAGCAATCCCATACACACAGATCGTCTAAGCCCCATCATCTCGTGAGCATCATTTCTGAGAGCAGAAATATGGTGATCATGCTGGAAACAGAAAGACACTGAGGGATAACTGAAATGACTGAAGTTTCACAAAAACATACCCAGTTATTCACAAATACAGTCATTGCCCAAGAGAGAGAGAAGGTAAAGGCTATAGAAGGTCATCAGGAAATACAAATGTGGTTGTTAGGAATTGTACAGTTAGGGAAAGAAGAACTACCGTATGTCTGGTTCTACTGCACACAAATAAATTCCTTAACATAATTCTTTTATCAAAAGTACAGCTCCTATAAGAATGTGCAAAATCATAGGGGAAATATAGAAAAAACATTTACATTTTCAGTGGACTATCTGTCTACCACTTGGGAAACTATGATGGCCTGCATTCTACTAACAGTTTTAGGCATTCTTTATATTTAGTAACAGTCTCAAACCTTGTCTCTACTACTAGAGGGCAGACTTACTGTATGTCAATCCTCTACTGACTTATTGAGCTATGCAGTATGTATTAGCTAGCCCCCTAGCAAAAGCAAATAGAGTTCATTATATTATATTGTATATACTGGTAGACTTATAAGGAAACTCTCCAAATATTGTATTTTTCTAGTTTCTTGGAAAAAAAAATAAGTACATTTTAAATTAGAACATAAGTGATGTTGAAAAAATGTAATGTACAAATAACTTCACTTAAGGTACTGTCACACTTAGCGATGTACCAGCGATCCCGACCAGCGATATGACGCGGTCAGGATCGCTGGTGTATTGCTAAGTGGTCGCTAGTGAGCTGCCACACAGGCAGATCTCACCAGCGACATCGCAGGGGTCGGGGGTCGCTACTTACCTGTCACACCAGGCGATCTTGCGTCCTCCCGCCCGGCTCAACGATCGTCGCTCGTCTCTCCACAGAAAGCGCCGCAGGAAGCTGATGACGAGAAACAGTCCTGGACGTTCTCGCGCGATCAGCGATAACCAGCGGGGGAGCGGGTCGTAGGTAAGTATCAGACACAGCGATGTCGCTAGCAATATCGCTATAACGTCACAAGTTATAGCGATATTGCTAGCGATATCGCTTAGTGTGACAGTACCCTTAAGCCCTCTAACATGTTTTTAATCTTTACTAGACAGACATATGCTCAGCATGGTGGCTCAGTGGATAGCACTGTAACCTTGCAGCATTTTGGTCCTGGATTCAATTAACAATGATAGGGTCATTGACATTAAAGATGCAGACAGAGTCATGGTGCTTTTTTTTTCGCCGTATACACCTATTGGAGGAAGGCACCAAAACGTAGTAGACTGCGCCTTGCTGCCAGCCTCAACAAGGTACGTACAGCCAAAAATTACGCTGACAGAGCAAATTGTGAACCCATCCACATCGCTACTGTGAATGGCCATCAGCTTATATGCCCAAATTAAATTTTCGGGGTTTGGACAAAAGCATTGATGGAACAACTGAACGTATGGTGAATAGTTATATTAACAATGTGTAACGGAATACTTGTCCACAATTAAACAAAAGTGTAAATCTGCATGAAAAAATATAAGATGTTTGTTCTTTCCTCCAGCAGGCTTTTATTCACTGTCATTCACATTGTTGGACTTCACCTGCAGCACAAAGAATGACCTGCAGAAACGTGATTTATAAAAGAACATTAGGCTATCTAAACACAAGTATAATTTGAGGATCTTAGTAGAGATGGGCATCTAACAGCACGCTGGGAATGGGACATGATTTTCCTGTAGGGTGCCAGAGCGGGCAGTAGCTACAGCTCGCCCACGACTACGCCGCTTGGACACCTTACACAAGGTTACAGTCTTTGAGGAAATAGGAGATACAAAACGTAAAAAGTGCTTGTAGTTTATTGTCCAATCATCAATCTAATGAATAGGAATATTCAAATAATGGCTGCATGAAGCAGTCGTCAGCCAGATTACATGTCCTCTCTCCCACCACAATTCATTTCATGTCTTGAGTCAATAAAAAAAGGGAATCACTTGCCTCTACAGACTATTCCCCGCAGCTCTGCTTTCCTCAGCGGTATAGACCTCCTCCTCTGCCCGACGGGTATGTGCTAAATTACATCATCCCATCTTCCTGCAGCTATACTGTGATTCTCAATAGTCAGCAGCAAAGCTTCAAGAATGCTCCCTGCCCAGCAATGTAACCTGCCAATGGTGGCGAAAAAAATACTGGAGCCTCAGAGCTAAAGCAGTAGCCCAAACTGTCCTCATTATTATCTACCCCTACTCACCATTGTAAACTAAAGTGCCATAAATTACAATGGAGAGAGCTACATGCATAGACATTTATTCCCTTATAAAACTAGATTATTTATTTTCAAAATGTTAAAAAACACCCACCCAGTGAAAAATGGTATATACCCAGATATACCAGGATAAAAACTACCCTAACAGATACCCTACAATATGCCTATAATGATTCCTTCCTGACTGTGGAGGGTGGCACCCTAAAAGTACGATTTTGGCACCCCCACTCAACGTAGGCTTTCCCTCACTCCCCTATTGCACCCTACCAATAAAGGTGGGAAACCAATGCATAATGAGGAAGAAATGAATCTAAACTAACAGGGCATCTGGTAGAAAAAACACACAACCTGATGCATAACATTACAATGACTCACAAAATGCCCATTCACAATTGTATTCTGATAACAAAGGAGTTAAATACCCCCTGAGACATTGCTTATCTGATAACCAATCCAGTGTTGCAGCGAGACATACAGCATTAAAGCAATCCCAAAGATTGGTCACTCCAAAGCATTAATGATATAGATAAAGATGGAGCACAAATATGGCACATTAAGTCCCTGATATAAATTGTGCCCACTAATAACCAAACATACAGTAAATGCAGAAAGTCTCACAGACATGTTCACAGCACAATTCCATTAAAGCAATGCAGACAATAATCATGTCGTATTAGTCTTCCATGGAGTAAAACTTATCATGAATCAGGTACACCCCGACGCGTTTCCCCGTTGGTGACATGGTTCATCAGATATGGATGTTGGATGCCATGATAGATCGTGTATGATATAATATTCAATATGTAAAATAGGAGGCAGTGACTTGTCAGAAGCCGTACACATGAATACCTAAGCAGAGTACCACCTGAAGCCCCCCCCACAGGAGCACGTGCATATCATTATCTCAAAACTGAAAGTAAAGATGAAGCAACAACCACAAGACGGATTTCATCAACCAAGGTATCATTTTAATCAGTATAATGGCGCCAACCTGAAAGTGTCTGTAGGTTACTCAGCACAATCCTGCTGACAGATTCTCTTTAAAACATTGAATACATTTGGTGTATGCATAGAGTTAAATATATGCAGCCCTGAGTTGCATTAACAATTCTAGTTGTTATTGGGCATTCACGTTTCTTCAGATACACAATCCTATTAACTTAGCTCAACTCCTAAAGCGAGTATGCCCGTAGTAGTTCTGAACTAAGGGCTGTCCTGAATTAGGTAATGGTCACTTATGCCTTTAGGTTAGCCAGGGTCAGAGCAGTCGCTCTATGTGGGGTGGTGGCGAGACGGTGGAGTGTGTTAACACTCAGCTGTAGCAAGGAGGAGTGAGCAACTGAGTGTTAACACACTCCACCGTCTCGCCACCACCCCACATAGAGCGACCGCTCTGACCCTGGCTAACCTAAAGGCATAAGCCCTTAGTTCAGAACTACTACGGGCCTACTCGCTGTTCCTATTTTGATCATAAGGACCACATCCTTCATGAACCACTACATTGTTCAAGGCGACTTATGTGATCAAGGTCTTGAATGACCGAAACGTCATTCTGTCGCAATCACTATAAGAGCACTTGTTTTCAATAAATTCCACTAATAAGCAAATACTCCTTAAGTGTATGTGTGCAGTGATTCTAATAGACATTTATGTGGGACTCACGAGCCTCCTTCACTAGCACCATACCCCTGTACCTATCGTGTGCTAGCCATTGAATCTCATACTATAGGGCCTTTAGAGGAGCCCAGATACCACCTGGGAGGCAGCATCCTGTCTGCTGTGCAGTGCAGAGTAGGTCATAGCACCTGTGTTGCCTCCTTTCACACTGTGGAATGAATGTTGTGGGGCTGTTGTTTATGTTCAGAGAGAGCAGCTAATTAGTAGCCACTGCTTCTCCCTGGCTCTTCCAGGCAGCTGATGGTCGGATCGGGTTTCATGAAACAAAATTTGTTTCAGATGAAACTGGTCCGACTAGGGCAAAAAAAGTCGGAGTTTCGTCCGAAACCCGACACCAATGCAAGTCAATGGGGAATAAAAGTCGGCATTGAGTGGATGAATGTAATCCGCTCAATGCCGACTTTTATTTCCCATTGACTTGCATTGGGGTCGGGTTTCGGATGAAACTCCGACTTTTTTTGCCCTAGTCGGACCAGTTTCATCTGAAACAAATTTTGTTTCATGAAACCCGATCCGACCAAAGTCGCTCATCTCTACTCCTCGCCTCTGTGAGAGTTAACCCTTACCTCCCTCTTTGCTCCCAGCTTGTACTGTTGTATGTCCTGTGCAGGAGAGGTAAGGGTTAAGTCCCCCATAGTGCTCCCCCTGTGATGTGTGGCCTATCACATCCACTCCATAGACTGCAATAAGGATTTCTCACCCCCTGCTGTCAACTCCTGCCCCATATGTGATGTGGATCTATGCATGTGGAATAGAGGTGGGAGAATAACTTTTTTCCAATGTTCCACCTGTTTAAGTCTATGGGTGTGCAAAAATAAAAAATTGGATGCCACAAGCCATATGAATCATCCGTACAACAGCCAATTTTTACAAATATATTTCCATTACTAACACAAGACACTGTATTTCTTCTTTTAAATTTTATTCACTTTTATGCACTTTGTAGCACATATATTGCATATTACAAGTCTGCCAAGACTTTAGTCAGCAGTGTGTATCCTAGAAGTGTGTATCTTAAAAGTGTGAGATGATATGAATATATGAATTAATCCAGAATTTCACTGTAAACAATGTTTCTGTTTGTTTCCACTCTAACCCGTATAATCTTTCACTTTCTGATAACCCCACTAATCCCTACACCTAGTAAGGAACTGTTCATCTCTTCTTCAATCCTTCCAATCCATCTCGCCTCTTCCTCAGATCTGTTCCTCAACAAACAATCCTCTGTCTCCAAACACAGACAACCCCCTCATGCCCTCTCCTGCTCCCACCTGCTAACACTCTCTCTGCTTCTCCTCACTGCCGGCCATATCTCTCCTAATCCTGGTCCTCCTCACCACATTCCCATAGTCATTTCTACCTCCCATCCACATCCAATCACAACTTTCCGTAACCACTCCAACCTTATACACATTCGCCCAGCCCCAGCTTCCCCAGTCCCACTAACAGGAGCTCTGTGGAACGCTCGCTCTGTCTGCAACAAACTTTCTTTCATCCATGATCTTTTTATTACTAAGAAACTTTCCTTCCTCACCATCACCGAAACCTGGCTCACCTCCTCTGACACAGCCTCTCCTGCTGCACTCTCATATGGTGGATTCCATCTTTCCCACACACCCCCACCCCATCTGCAAGCATGGTGGAGGAGTTGGTTTTCTCTTGTCAGATAACTGCTCCTTCACCCCAATCCCACTGCCGCCCTCTGTTACCCTCCCTTCCTTCGAGGTGCACTCTGTGCGCATCTACTTCCCCTCCAACCTCCAACTAGCTGTCATATACCGCCCTCCAGGGTCAGCCACCACCTTCTTTGACCACTTCACCAGCTGGCTACTTCATTTCCTTTCCATTGACATCCCCACTATCATCTTGGGTGACTTCAACATCCCCATTGACACTTCCCTCTCAGCTGCCACTAAATTTCTATCTCTCACTTCCTCCTTCGGCCTCACTCAATGGTCTTCTGCAGCCACTCACAAAGATGGCCACACACTAGACCTCATCTTCACCCGCCTCTGCTCCCTATCTAGCCTCTCTAACTCACCTCTTCCTCTCTCTGACCACAACCTACTTACATTCTCTTCCCTCTCCTCCTCAGGTACACAATCCCCACCTCAAAAACTCGCACACCCTCGCAGAAATCTTCAACACCTCAATCTACACTCACTGTCTGAATCCCTCCTCCCTCTTACAGACATAAGTTCCCTACACAATGCGGATGCCGCTGCCTGCTCTATATAACACCACAATAGCTGTAGCTTTGGAATCAGTTGCCCCTCTCAAGCATACCAAAACTCGCAAAATCAACAGACAGCCCTGGCACACTAGTCTGACCAAAGAACTGAGGCGGGCTTCCAGGGCTGCTGAGCGGAGATGGAAAAAATCCCACTCCAATTAGGACTTCATTGCATTCAAACAGTCCCTCACTACTTTCAAGGCCACACTCGCTGCAGCAAAACAAACCTACTTCTCATCTCTCATATGCTCCCTGTCTCACAACCCTAAACAGTTATTCAACACCTTCAATTCTCTCCTCCGCCCCCCAGCACCTCCTCCCACTCCACTCATCTCAGCTGACTTTGCCTCATTTTTCAAGGAGAAGATTGATAACATCAGAGACAGTTTTGGTCAACAACCCCCAGTGCCCTTCCTCCTACCTGCCCGCCCTCCTCCCCCAAAACCAACTTCTCCACCATTACAGAAGATCGATTCTCCACTCTACTCTCAAGATCACATCTCACTACCTGTGCACTTGACCCGATCCCATCCCACTTCATCCCAAACCTCACCACAGTCTTCATCCCAACCCTATTCCATCTCTTCAACCTATCACTAACAACTGGTGTTTTCCCCTCAAGCTTTAAACATGCCTCAATCACACCTTTCCTCAAAAAGCCCTCTCTTGACCCATCCTCTGTATCTAGCTATCGCCCTATATCACTTCTCCCCTATGCCTCAAAACTACTGGAACAACACGTCCATCTTGAACTATCCTCCCACCTCTCTTCTTGCTCCCTCCTTGATCACTTGCAATCCGGCTTCCGGCCACACCACTCCACTGAAACTGCCCTAACTAAGGTCACCAATGACCTACTAGCTGCCAAGGCCAAGCGAAACTACTCTGTCCTCCTTCTCCTGGACCTGTCCTCTGCCTTTGACACAGTGGACCATTTCCTATTACTACAGACCCTCTCATCTCTTGGTATCACAGACTTGGCCCTATCTTGGATTGCGTCATACCTAGCAGACCGGACATTCAGCGTCTCCTATTCGCGCACCACCTCCTCACCGCGCCCCTATCCATCGGAGTCCCGCAAGGTTCAGTCCTAGGGCCCCAGCTCTTCTCCGTTTACACCTTTGGCCTCGGACAGCTCATAGAATCTCATGTAGAGTTGAGCGATACCGTCCGATACTTCAAAGTATCGGATCGGAATGTATCGGCCGATCTTAAAAAAAGTATCGGTATCGCCGATTCCGATACCGGAAGTCCCATTCAAGTCTATGGGACTTCCGGTATCGGAATAAGAAAAATCCTGTTTTTCCCTTGTACAGCCTCTCTGGGGTCTGTACGGGCCTTTTGGGGGGCTGTGCCGGCCTGCCAGGGGGGTCTGTGCAGGCTCCGGTGGTCTGTGCCAGCCTGCCGGGGGGCTGTGCAGGCTCCGGTGGGCTGTGCCGGCCTGCCGGGGGGCTGTGCAGGCTCCGGGGGGCTGTGCCGGCCTGCCGGGGGGCTGTGCAGGCTTCGGGGGGCTGTGCAGGCATCGTCCGATGGGACTACAAGTCCCATCGGGCGATGCCTGCTACCATGACAGTGATTGACACATTAGCCAATGATGGGACAGTAGTAGTCCCATCATCCGGCTAATGTGTTGAATGTAAAAAAAAAAAAAAAAAAAAATTGCTACATACATGCTACATACATACAACATGCGTACTACATACATGCTACATTCATACTACATATATACTACATGCAACATACATACTACATATATACTACATGCATGCAACATGCATACTACATATATACTACATGCAACATACATACTACATATATACTACATGCAACATACATACTACATATATACTACATGCATGCAACATGCATACTACATATATACTACATGCTACATATATACTACATGCATGCTACATACATACTACATGCTACATACATACCACATATATACTACATACATACTACATGCATGCTACATGCTACATACATACCACATACATACTACATACATACTACATGCATGCTACATACATACTACATGCTACATACATACTACATATATACTACATGCATGCTACATACATACTACATACATACTACATGCATGCTACATACATACTACATACATACTACATGCATGCTACATACATACTACATGCTACATACATACCACATATATACTACATACATACTACATGCTACATACATACTACATATATACTACATGCATGCTACATACATACTGCATGCTACATGCATGCTACATACATACTACATACATACTACATGCTACATACATACCACATATATACTACATACATGCTACATACATACTACATACAATACATTCATACAATACATACATAGACATACAGTACATATAACATAGAGTAACATACTTACCAATACTTGTCACATTGTTCCCCGAAGCCATTGTCTTTTACGGAATAAATATTAACATAACAAACCACAAAAATACTCACCCACGATCCGAAGCAGTCCACGAGTGTGTCCCACGACGATCTTGGGTAGAGAACTGCAGCATCAGCTGTTGCTGCCGTTCTCTACGGGCTGCAGGAATCCAATGACGGAAGGTAGGTATCCTTCCGCACTGTATTCCTCCGCCACTTAAAAAAAAAAAAGTCCCTAGTCTCACTTTATGCCATTGCTGCGTGGGAAATTCCCACATAGCAATGGCATAAAGTGAGACTAGGGACTTTTTTTTTTTAAGTGGCGGAGGAATACACTGCGGAAGTATACCTACCTTCCGTCATTGGATTCCTGCAGCCCGTAGAGAACGGCAGCAACAGCTGATGCTGCAGTTCTCTACCCAAGATCGTCGTGGGACACACTCGTGGACTGCTTCGGATCGTGGGTGAGTATTTTTGTGGTTTGTTATGTTAATATTTATTCCGTAAAAGACAATGGCTTCGGGGAACAATGTGACAAGTATTGGTAAGTATGTTACTCTATGTTATATGTACTGTATGTCTATGTATGTATTGTATGAATGTATTGTATGTAGTATGTATGTGGTATGTATGTAGCATGTAGTATGTATGTAGTATGTATGTAGCATGCATGTAGCATGCAGTATGTATGTAGCATGCATGTAGTATATATGTAGTATGTATGTAGCATGTAGTATGTATGTAGTATATATGTGGTATGTATGTAGCATGTAGTATGTATGTAGCATGCATGTAGTATGTATGTAGTATGTATGTAGCATGCATGTAGTATGTATGTAGTATGTATGTAGCATGCATGTAGTATATATGTAGTATGTATGTAGCATGTAGTATGTATGTAGCATGCATGTAGTATGTATGTAGTATGTATGTAGTATGTATGTAGTATATATGTAGTATGTATGTAGCATGTAGTATGTATGTAGTATGTATGTAGCATGCATGTAGCATGCAGTATGTATGTAGTATGCATGTAGTATGTATGTAGTATGTATGTAGCATGTATGTAGTATATATGTGGTATGTATGTAGCATGTAGTATGTATGTAGTATGTATGTAGCATGCATGTAGCATGCAGTATGTATGTAGCATGCATGTAGTATATATGTAGTATGTATGTAGCATGTAGTATGTATGTAGTATATATGTGGTATGTATGTAGCATGTAGCATGCATGTAGTATGTATGTAGTATGTATGTAGTATGTATGTAGCATGCATGTAGTATATATGTAGTATGTATGTAGCATGTAGTATGTATGTAGCATGCATGTAGTATGTATGTAGTATGTATGTAGTATGTATGTAGTATGTATGTAGCATGTAGTATGTATGTAGCATGCATGTAGTATATATGTGTTATGTATGTAGTATGTATGTAGTATGTATGTGTTATGTATGTGTTATGTATGTAGTATGTATGTGGTATGTATGTGGTATGTATGTAGTATGTATGTAGTATGTATGTAGCATGTAGTATGTATGTAGCATGCATGTAGTATGTATGTAGTATGTATGTAGTTTTTTTTTTGTTTTTTTTTTAACATTTAACACATTAGCCGGATGATGGGACTACTACTGTCCCATCATTGGCTAATGTGTCAATCACTGTCATGGTAGCAGGCATCGCCAGATGGGACTTGTAGTCCTATCGGACGATGCTTGCACAGACCCCCGGACATCGGCACAGCCCCCCGGCAGGCCGGCACAGCCCCCCGGCAGGCCGGTACAGACCCCCACAGGGTGCACAGACCACCGGCAGGCCGGCACAGCCCCCCGGCAGGCCAGTACAGACCCCCACAGGGTGCACAGACCACCGGCAGGCCGGCACAGCCCCCCGGCAGGCCGGTACAGACCCCAGGCAGTCCACACAGCCCCCCGGCAGGCCGGCAGAGACCCCCGGAAGGCCCGAAATGACGGCGCATCATGATGCGCACACACCGCGCATCATGATGACGTCAGGCTGTCAATCAACGTTGAACTTCCGATTCCGATGCCGACTTCCGATATTGAAAAAATATCGGAAGTCGGTATCGGAATTCCGATACAGCAAGTATCGGCCGATACCCGATACTTGCGGTATCGGAATGCTCAACACTAATCTCATGGCTTTCAGTATCATCTCTATGCTGATGACACACAGATCTACATCTCTGGACCAGATATCACCTCCCTACTAAACAGAATCCCTCAATGTCTGTCTGCTATTTCATCCTTCTTCTCCGCTATATTTCTAAAACTTAATATGGACCAAACAGAATTAATAATCTTTCGCCCATCTAATGTGACCCCCCCAACAGACCTATCCATTAAAGTAAATGGCTGCCTACTCTCTCCAGTCCCACAAGCTCGCTGCCTCGGGGTTATCCTTGACACTGATCTCTCTTTCAAACCACATATCCAAGCCCTTTCCGCTTCCTGCCGACTTCAACTCAAAAATATTTCACGAATCCGTACATTCCTCAACCAAGAATCTGCAAAAACCCTAGTTCATGCCCTCATCATCTCCCTCCTTTACTACTGCAACCTCCTACTCTGTGGCCTCCCCTCTAACACTCTCGCACCCCTCCAATCTATTCTTAACTTGGCTGCCCGACTAATCCACCTGTCCCCCCGCTATTCCCCGGCCTCTCCCCTCTGTCAATCCCTGCACTGGCTCCCCATTACCCAAAGACTCCAGTTCAAAACCCTAACCATGACATACAAAGCCATCCACAACCTGAGTCCTCTGTACATCTGTGACCTAGTCTCCCGGTACTTACCTGCACGAAACCTCCGATCCTCACAAGACCTCCTTCTGTACTCCCCTCTTATCTCCTCTTCCCACAATCGCATACAAGATTTCTCCCGCGCATCCCCTCTACTCTGGAACTCTCTACCACAACATATCAGACTCTCTGGAAACCTTCAAAAAGAACTTGAAGACCTACCTCTTCCGACAAGCCTACAACTTGCAGTAACCACCGATCCACCAAACCGCTGCACAACCAGCTCTACCCTCGCCTACTGTATCCTCACACATCCCATTGTAGATTGTGAGCCCTCGCGGGCAGGGTCTTCTCTCATCCTGTACCAGTCATGACTTATATTGTTTAAGATTACTGTACTTGTATGTATTATGTATACCCCTCCTCACATGTAAAGCGCCATGGAATAAATGGCGCTATAATAATAAATAATAATAATAATAATAAATAATTCACTTCTAATGTATAAAAATGGGTGTCATACAGATGACAATACAGACGGAAAATCGTCTTTCTGGATGAAAATCATGACTTTTTTTATACGCTCAAGTAAACTTCATCATGTAAGCACCTGTTTTTTATAAAGAGATGAAATTAATATTATGCAGAATTAAAGGGTGATCCGAAACCAAAGATGACTTTCATACTAAATTTAATTCAATAACCTAATCACTTTTCTAATATATTTCAGTTAAAAAATTTCTACCATTACCTCTCTACTCTAACTTCCTGTCTGCTTGTGTTTTTTTTTACCTTCCATTGACATTTTGTTTGAGAATCCCAGTGCATTTTGGGATACTCACACGGGACATCATTAGGGGGTAGAGGATGCGGTCACTGCCACAGCTGCTTTCCACACCATGAGACTGGACTGTTCCCTGCCGGGTCATCTCTTCTCCTTAGAGCCAGCAAGGGAGCGCACTGTCACTGTGCATTCAAGTGAATATAGCACAGAAAACTCATACTGAGTATGCATCAGAATTTACGTACAATGCATTATCAGGTGAGCAGGACTAACCGAGCCTCCAAAACAGACATCACTGATGGTGTCTAATTTCAGAAAGGATGGAGAGGCTGTGGCAGTGTCCGCAGCGTCTGCCCCCTGATGAGAGCTCATTCAAGTATCCCAGCATGCACTGGTGAATCTCAAACAAAATGTCATGGGACGTTAAAAAAAAAACACAGGAAGTCAGAATGTAGAGGGCACCTTAGGGAATTTTTCATTGACATATATCAGAAAACAAGATTAGATTATTACACTAAATAGATTTACATTTAATATGAAAATCACCTTTGGTTTCGGACCGCCACTTTATGTTCAGCCAATTGGTTCAGCCCTCCACCGCAGTGCCAGTTTCTCATGTGGCCCCTTGTGAAAATGAATTGTCCACCTCTGATGTAGAGGCATGTTCACACTGGCCATAGAAACAAGCAAAACCAAAAAAATACAATGTGTGCATATACCCTAATGAAAATAAATAAGTAAAAAAGCAAGTGCATTAAATAATTAACATAGGGTACTTAGTAAACTGTTTTTTGATCAAAAAATTATAAAACTGTCCCACCACGACAAGGTATACCCAGTTGGAGCAGTAACTACACTCTCTAATGTTAAAACCTACCTAGTGTGAACAGTGGCAGAGAATCACCAGGTCCCAAAAGGACACCCAGCTTTGGAAGGACTGTAAATGAACTGCCCAGCTCAGTGAAAAGGGGGCCACACCCTATTTGTACTGAATACGAAAAAACTGAAGAAAAAAAACA
This sequence comes from Dendrobates tinctorius, assembly GCF_039654945.1. Lineage (NCBI taxonomy): Eukaryota > Metazoa > Chordata > Amphibia > Anura > Dendrobatidae > Dendrobates > Dendrobates tinctorius. The sequence goes on along the minus strand of NW_027361694.1, from coordinate 2,788,446 downwards.
GAAAACTAAGCCAGAGTATGACTTGAAAGCATGCATGATGTAAAGGCATGTTCACACCTGCCATAGAAACAAGCAAAACCAAAAAAAGACAATGTGTGCATATACCCTAATGAAAATAAATAAGTAAAATAGCAATTGCATTAAATAATTAGCATAGGGTATTTAGTAAACACTGCTTTTTGATAATAAAAAAAAAAAGAATAAAGCTGTCCCACCACGACAAGGTATACCCAATTGGGAGAGTAACTACACTCTCTAATGTTAAAACCTACCTAGTGTGAATAGTGTTAGAGAGTGACCAGGTCCCAAAAGGACACCCAGCTTTTGAAGGACTACCGCAAGGGGGTGCTGCTGCCTTCATATTGGGACAAAGTAAAAAAGTTTAAAAAAGGAAAAAAGTTTTAAATTATTGTAAAATATAAAAAAATAATAAAAAATAAAAAGATATTGTATCTACAAATAAATATTTGAATGAAAAATATGATAAACAATAAAAGTACACATATCTGGTATTGCTGCATCTGCAACGATCTGACCTATAAAATTGTCCCACTAGTTAACCCCTTTAGTCAACAACATAAAAGAAATAAAGAAAAAAAACGAAAAAAAAACAATGCTTTATTATCATACCGCAGAACTAAAAGTAGAATAAAATGCGATCAAAATGACGGATATAAATAAATGTGGTACCACTGAAACCATCATCTTGTCCCGCAAAAAACAAGCTGTGGTACAGCTCCATCAGCAGAAAAATAAAAAAGTTATAGCTCTCACAATAAAGGGATGCAAAAATAATTATTTTTTCTATAAAATAGTTTTTATTATGTAAAAGCGCCAAAACATATGAAAATGATATAAATGAGGTATTGCTGTAATCGTACTGTGCCGAAGAATAAAACTGCTTTATCAATTTTACCACACACAGAACAGCATAACTCTTCCCATCCCCCAAAAAAATTCCTGAATTGCTGTTTTTCTTCATTCTGCCTCCTAAAAATTTGAATAAAAAACAATCAAAAAATGTCATGTGCCCGAAAATGGTACCAATAAAAACGTAAACTCGTCAAGCCATAACATGACTCTGTTGGCCAAAATATGGAAAAGTTATAGCTCTCAAAATGTGTTGATGCAAAAACTATTTTTTGCAATAAAAAGCATCTTTCAGTGTGTGACAGCAGCCAAACACAAAAACCCAATATAAATCTGGTATCGCTGTAATTGCACCAACCGGAAGAATAAAGTCACCTAATCACCTGTACCGCACGAGGAAAAAAATAAATAAAACCAATTCTTCACCAGGCTGGGCGCACATTTATTCTGCGCCTTGCGCTGAGCACTTACTCCGGGGTTTCTAAGTAAATCTCTGACATATGTGATTCAGCAGATCCTCTGTCAGAAGATTCCCCGTAATGAGGCAGATGGAGGCATTGTGTACGCCATCTAACCTGTGATACAGCGGCGTCCATCTTTTTAGGATTGCATAAAAGTTCTATCAGTCACAGTTTTCTGCACTTCTCAAAAGAAGGACAGCGTCCACAGTAACTCTGCTGTCTCATTATAGAGAACGGATCCCTCGGGGTTTCATCTGAATTAAGTCACTCAGAGATTTAGATGGAAACCCCAAAGTAAGTGCTCAGTGTAGAGGGCAGGATAACTGTGATCCCAAAACGTTATGTAAAATGTTCACAGTAAAAGCTTCAACTCAATCCACAAAAAAAGTAAGTTCTCATTCAGGGCTGTCATCTGTTAATGGAAATATAGGGGGCTTCCACGTTACTGGTAGAACAAAGACTCTGGAAAACTGAAATGGCTCCTCACCCATCAAAAGAAATTCAGCAAATTCTGTACTCTCAAATCCAAATGCCCCCCTCCCTTCTGAGCCCCACAGTATACCTAAACCACATATAACGTCCACGTTTGGCATTTCTGAAGGGATGAAAGCCTGCCTAACTTAACAGGTGCATTCCTTCAGAAGCTGGGGCTTGGAATAATGTACTGCAAAGAACTGATCACTACAGTGGCAGTTTGCAATTTTAATTTTATTTATTTTGCTCATTTATATAGCGCCACTAATTCCACAGCACTTTACAGACATTATTGGAACTGTCCCTGATGGGGCTCACAATATAAATTCCCTATTAGTATGTCTGGAGTGTGGGAGGAAACCGGAATACCCGGAGGAAACCCACGCAAACATGGGGAGAACATGCAAACTCCTTGCAGATGTATTCCTTGGTGGGATTTGAACCCAGGACCCCAGCACTGCAAGGCTGCAGTGCCAACCACTGAGCCACTGTGCTGCCCATGCAGCCCACTTGGCAACATTCATTGCTGCTTATTTCTGGAAATTACCCATGAAGTCAAAATCAGCACTACACCTGTAGATAAATTCCCAAAAGGAGTATAATTTCCAAAATGGGGTCACTTGAGGGGAGGTTCTGCTCTTCTAGTAATTAGTGCTTTCTATATGGCATCCGCAAACTCTTCTAGGAAAATCTAAGTTCCAGGAGGCAAATAACGCTCCATTCCTCCCAAGTCTCTCCGTATGTCTAAGTAGTACTGTACAGCCACATATGGGGTACTGCCACATTCAGTAGAAATTGTGGGACAAATTTTGGTGCCATTTTTACCCACTTTTTCTGTGAAATTATAAAATCTGGGGCTAAAATTTAATTTTAATGGTAAAAATGTAGTTATTTTTTCTTCACTGCTCAATGGTATAAAATTCTGTGACACACCCATGGTATCAATATAATCACTGTGTATTGACACAGCAGGACAGGAGGGCAGGTTGCTCACCATGTAGCAGGTCATAGTGTGGGCTGATGCCTCAGATCTGGGGTGAAACGGCCAAAGGTGACCTTAGAGAGCAAAGGAATAACCCTGACGGTGCAGAGAGTGGAGAGGCAAGTAAGCTGAAAGTGAAACATGATTTTTATGTAAAGAGAGGTCAGGGTCCGCAAAGCCCGATAAGCTTAGCCACGACTACTGCCCTGGCCGACCTTTACACTTGGTGTAGTCAGCAGGATGCCGCTACCTTGAAATGTGGAGGAACCACAAAGAAAGATGAAAATGATGATGATGATTTAAGTGTAATGTATGTGACAAAAAAGGAAAGAGCTGAAGATTTTGTGGATGTTACTGAAAGGCCGGATGTGACTGAAACATTGGACTGAGACTGACAGTATAGTGGCCAAAATGGCAGCTCCAAGGACTGCAGATAACGGGGCACAGTTTAAGGACAACTCTGATCCCTCCCCTTGTGGGTGTCCTGATGGAGAATTGGTGCGAAAAGCTGTCTAGCAGAGTCTGTGGCCTAACCATGGTGCCCGCCCCTGGTGGGTGCATCTAAGAAGAAGAGGAACCTGCCCCTTACAACATTGTTACAAGGAAATGGGTGGACTGGCTGGAAGCAACCCCACCCTGGAAGGGGTGAGGCCCATAAGAAAATACCATGTGCAGCTGCCAGGTATCATTACTAGATACAGCACCGTCAGTGATGCACCATTCCTGCACTCGTCACTGCGGAGGCATAGGCTGCGTAGAATGTAAGTGGAGTCAGGAGGAGGAAAGAACCTGGCCCAGACATAAAGAAGACGATACTGTTACTGGTTACCTGCCCTCTGCGGAGGAGAGTCACCGACAGCTGCCGGAGACCGAAGCATCACATCACCGCGAGCAAGAGCATCAACACCAGGTGCCAGAGACAGCGTCTGCCCAAAAGGAACCTTCGCCAGGAGAAAGTGCTGCGCCAAGCTTCCACCATGACCGAAGCAGGTGCATCACCGGGAGGCAGAACCTTTACACCCGGGAACAGCGGTACAGCAGCAGCAGGGAACGGAACCAGTGATGACCCTCAAGGAGCCTAACCGGAAATGAAGGCTGAGCTGCCACTATGTCAGCAGAAGCCTGAGTGCACAGCAGCATCTGCCACTGTGTCCTCAAAGTCATCTGCGATGAGGGAGCCACGACCCTTGACATGAGGGGCTGGTCCTTGCCACAGCCTTCTACCTCTCCAGGCCAAGCTGTTCTGTGGCCATCTGTCTTTGGGCTGAGCCTATTGAATTTGTCCCACAGTCATTGGGGATGGGAGGCTAGGCCCATGTCAGACAGAAGTATGGAGGTGGGCACTTCTTGGGTCTGCACACCAGTACAGGGCCCGTCACACACCCCTGGCCAGTCCATCTGGATTGTGGACATAATTGCTTAAATAAACAGCAGGAAAAAGAAATTTGGACCCAGCTGCACCAATACGGGGAGGGCGCTATGGCCATGCACCACTCTCATGGGCAGATGGAGCAAGGATATGGCTTCATACGCGAGGCAGTAACTGATGACAAAGTCTACATCAACGCTCCATCTGTGAAATATGGGAGACCCCTGCTGGAAGGGGACTGGGTCTCCTTCTTTAAAGAGGACTGCCCTATAGGTTACTACGCAGTAGCGGTGACTTTGTGCCCGGAAGATGAATGCCTAGAACTTTATGCGGGCCCAAGACAGGAAAGGTCGGTTCCTCATGTTGCATCTGCACCCAGCACTAACCCTGCTGCATCCTAGCAGCCCATGCACTCTGCAGCTGCAGAGTCCTCTTCAGCTAGCACGTGGACATGGAACACCAATGAAAAAGTGGCACGGGACGTGTGCCGTTGACCTGTGTGTGTTATAAGATGCAACAAGATTATAGTCAGATCACCCTTCTGTGAAGTCTTCATTAGACAGCTGGCACTCAGCATGGTTCCATAAAGCAAACGTACTTGGAGAGGAAAACAAAAAAAAACAGTGAGAAGGTCGCAGTCTAAAAGATAACCTTTAAACCATTAAGGGGGTTTTACACTAAGCGATAACGCTAGCAATATCACTAAAACGTCACTGGTTTTGTGACGTTATAGCGATATTGCTAGCGATATCGCTATGTGTGATACTTACCAGCGACCGGCTCCCCCGCTGTCCATCGCTGATCGCGTGAGAATGTCCGGCTCCATTTCTCGTCGTCAGCTTCCTGCTGGGCTTCCTGCTGTGACGACGAGCGACGCTGGACGCGGGCGGGAGGACGTCAGGATCGCTGTGTGTGAATGGTAAGTATAGTGCGCTGCGTCGCTGCTGCATCGCTGTGAGGTCTTTCTGTATGAAAGCTCACTAGCGATCATTTAGCGATGCACCAGCGATCCTGACCGGGTCGGATCGCTGGTCGGATCGCTGGTGCATTGCTAAATGTAAAAGGGCCCTTAGGTTAAAACATGAATGGCACAGGATAGCCGGGCATAAGAAAAAACACTTCAAAAACAGATGGCGCGTTTCGACTTAGCAGTCTTCATCAAGATCTATGTGTGAGGTGTGAGTTATAGACACATATACATGAGCAAAAGTTGTGCTTGTTGCACCGCATCACTGTATGGGAGTGTTTAGCATCCCCACGGGAAGAGTGAGCCCTGATTACCCCAAGGATGGGGATAATGTAACCGAATCGGGTTACGCTGGAGGAATTTTTTTTTGTGTTGTAAATACATTTTTGTTGCACCTGTTGCACCCTTTCTGCTGAGTAGCAGGATTTGACTTTGATAGAACAACAGCTCCATGGACTGATGGACCGGATGCGGCTGCAGCAACGGACTGAGTTCTAGGACCAGGCCGCCCTCACATGGTGCACGGGACCATGCCATACACAAAGAGAGGGGGACACTTCCCTTAAAGACAAAGTACCTGATAGGTACAAGTTTGATTTGCGTTGACTATGGACTGATGGTGCCAATGGATGAACTGTCTCTGGGCACCCGCTTGTATATACCGTAGATCTAACAAGGAGGGTCACCAGTTTGTACATTGGTGATTTAATGGACACCCTTTGAGGACTGGCTGTATAGGCCCTTGATTTAAAAAAAAAGAAAAAAGAAGTGGACAATTACATCATACGGACTTGGCTCACATTGAGCCACTTTGATACGTTGGTCTCCCTGCGAGGAGTATTAGATGTAAAATAGTAAAGTGTTATTTTGAGCGTCACATGGTCGGGGAGCACCATTATTAAAGGAAGGGAGAATGTAAGGGGGTTACAGTAGCCGCCCTAAACACCTGAGCATGTCCCCCAGTCTACAGTGTAAATACTGTATATGTATAGTTATATTACATTCCTCTGTATATGTAAATGTGTTGTAATATATGTATCATACAGGGAAGGTGTACTATTAGTGTTAGTCCACTAGACGTAGATAGGGAGCATAATGTAGGCTTGATAAGAGTGTAAATAGTTAACTGAAGGAGGGATCACTGTGATTAGAGGAAGGGAGCTTCCTGAATAGAGGCAGATGGGTGAGGACTCCCATAGAGCTCTGGTGGGCTAATAGCCCGGGCAACTTAGCCACCCCATAATGTTGTGTTCAAGCAAGAACCCAGACATCCAGAACGAGTGGACAGTACAGTCACAGCTGCAGGAGCTACAAGTGTGTAAGCTACAGGAGAAGACATGGCAGGACAGGCAGGCGGGTCCCTCATCATGTGGCAGGTCATAGCATGGGCTGATGCCCTCAGATCCGGGGTGAAACGGCCAAAGGTAACCTTAGAGAGGAAGAACCCTGATTGGGCAGAGAACAGAGAGGGAAGTAAGCTGAAAGTGAAATGTGATTTTTATGTAAAAGGAGGTCAGGGTCCGCAAAGCCCGATAAGCTCAGCCATGACTACTGCCCTGGCTAACCTTTATAACTGTACTAATTCATTGAGAGGTGTAGCTTGTAAAATGGGGTCACTTATGGGGGGTTCTGCTGTTCTAGCACCCCATGGGCTTTTCCAGTGTGTCATGGTACCTGCTAACCATAACAGTAAAATCTGGCGCTCCTTTCCTTCTGAGCTTTGCACTGAAAACTATTTCCCGATTACATGTAAGGTACTGGCGCACTCAGGAAAAAATGGACCTCAGTTTGTTGCAAAAAAATTTCCTATTAGCCTTTAGAAAAATTAAAAACTTGGGGCTAAAACAACATTTTTGTGAAGAAAATGTGTTTTTATTATTTTCAAGGCTCAACGTTATAAACTTCTGTGAAGCACCTGGGGGTTCAAGATGCTTACCATGCATCTAAATACATTCCTTGATGGGTCTATTTTCCAAAACAGGGTCACTAGTGGGGGGGTTTCCACTTTTTAGGCACATCAGGAGATCTCCAAATGTGACATGACGTCCTCTAATGATTCCAGAAAATACATTCAAAAAGTCAAATGACGCTCCTTCCCTTCCGAGCCCTGCCATGTGCCCAAACAGTTGTTTACTCCCTCATATGGTTTATTGGCATACTCAGGCTAAATTTCACAACAAAATGTATGTTGCAATTTATCCTGTTACCCTTATGAAAATGCAATATTTTGTGCTGAAAGCATATTGGTGGGGAAAATTTGATTTTTTTCATTTTTACGGCTCAACGTTATAATCTTTTGTGAAGCACCTGAGGGTTCAATGTGCTTGCCACACATTTAGATCACTTCCCTGAGGGGTAGAGTTTCCAAAATGGTGTATTTTGTGTGGGATTTTCACTGTTTAGGCACATCAGAGGCTCTCCAAATGCAACATGGCATCTGCCAATTGTTTCAGCAAATTTTGCATTGATAAAGTCAAATGACGCTCCTGCCCTTCCAAGCTCTGCCGTGCACGCAAATAGTGGTTTTCTCCCTCATATGGAGTATCAGTATGATGAGGAGAAATTACACACAAATCTTGGGGGTCCATTTTCCCCTGCTACCCTTGTCAAAATAAAAAAAAAATTGGATCTGAAGTCAATTTTGGGGGGAAAAAAGTTAAATGTTAATTTTTAAAAAAAAATTCAAAAAATTCCTGTGAAGCACCTGAAGGGTTAATAACCTTCTTGAATATGGTTTTGAGCACCTTGCGGGGTACAGTTTTTAGAATGGTGTCACTTTTGGGTATCTTCTTTTATATAGACCATTCAAATATGATGTGGTCCCTAAGAAAATGGTTTTGTAAATTTTGTTAGAAAATGAATAATTGCTGGTCAACTTTTAACCCTTATAACTTCCTAACAAAAAAAAATATTGGTTACAAAATTGTGCTGATGTAAAGTAGACATGTGGGAAATGTTATTTTTAACTATTTTGTGTGACATATCTGTTTGATTTAAGGGCATTAAAATTCAAATTTTGAAGTTTGCAAAAGATTCCAAATTTTCACCAAACTTCCATTCTTTTCACAAATAAACGCAAGTCAAACCGATGAAATTTTACTATCATCATGAAGTACAATATGTCACAAAGAAATCAATCTCAGAATCACTGAGATCTGTTGAAGAGTTCCAGAGTTATAATCTCATTAAGTGACAGTGGTCAGAATTGCAAATATTGGCTCGGTCATTAACATGCAAATCGTCCTTGGGGGTAAAGGGGTTTAAAAACATTAAAAAATACTTATATTCAACTTATAGTACCTCCACTCCTCACTGGCTTCATCACATCTTCTGATTGCCACAGTGAGTCCAGAAATCCCCTGATCTCACACATTAAGCCTTGACAGTTCTGTGTATGCGCGCAAGGTCATGGCGCACGTTGTAATATTATTATTGGGGACCTTTTTCCATATTTGGCAGTGTCTGGGATTTTAGTGCATGTAGCAGTGCTAAGTATATGCAATGAGGCGTCACAGTAAGAAACAGAGGGGCTAAAGAGGTAAGCGGTAAGGCAAGTATGAGAATTTGAAGAGATATCATAAAATAAAGCTAATCTGCTCTCTCTCTCTCTCTCTCTCTCTCTCTCTCTCTATATATATATATATATATATATACACTCACTGGCCACTTTATTAGGTACACCTGTCCAACTGTGTGTTAAGACTTAATTTCTAATCAGCCAATCACATGGCGGCAACTCAGTGCATTTAGGCATGTAGACATGGTCAAGACAATCTCCTGCAGTTCAAACCGAGCATCAGTATGGGGAAGAAAGGTGATTTGAGTGCCTTTGAACGTGGCATGATTGTTGGTGCCAGAAGGGCTGGTCTGAGAATTTCAGAAACTGCTGATCTACTGGGATTTTCACGCACAACCATCTCTAGGGTTTACAGAGAATGGTCCAAAAAAGAAAAAAAATCCAGTGAGCGGCAGTTCTGTGGCCGGAAATGCCATGTTGATGCCAGAGGTCAGAGGAGAATGGGCAGACTGGTTCGAGCTGATAGAAAGGCAACAGTGACTCAAATTGCCACCCGTTACAACCAAGGTAGGCAGAAGAGCATCTCTGAACGCACAGTGCGTCGAACTTTGAGGCAGATGGGCTACAGCAGCAGAAGACCACACTGGGTACCACTCCTCTCAGCTAAGAACAGGAAACTGAGGCTACAATTTGCACAAGCTCATCGAAATGGGACAGTAGAAGATTGGAAAAACGTTGCCTGGTCTGATGAGTCTCGATTTCTGCTGCGACATTCGGATGGTAGGGTCAGAATTTGGCGTAAACAACATGAAAGCATGGATCCATCCTGCCTTGTATCAACGGTTCAGGCTGGTGGTGGTGGTGTCATGGTGTGGGGAATTTTTTCTGGGCACTCTTTGGGCCCCTTGGTACCAATTGAGCATCGTTGCAACGCCACAGCCTACCTGAGTATTGTTGCTGACCATGTCCATCCCTTTATGACCACAATGTACCCAACATCTGATGGCTACTTTCAGCAGGATAATGCGCCATGTCATAAAGCTCGAATCATCTCAGATTGGTTTCTTGAACATGACAATGAGTTTACTGTACTCAAATGGCCTCCTCAGTCACCAGATCTCAATCCAATAGAGCATCTTTGGGATGTGGTGGAACGGGAGATTCGCATCAGGGATGTGCAGCCGACAAATCTGCGCCAACTGTGTGATGCCATCATGTCAATATGGTCCAAAATCTCTGAGGAATGCTTCCAGCACCTTGTTGAATCTCTGCCACGAAGAATTGAGGCAGTTCTGAAGGCAAAAGGGGTCCAACCCCTTACTAGCATGGTGTACCTAATAAAGTGGCCAGTGAGTGTATATATATATATATATATATATACACATTATAGACAGTTCTCCTTTACTTTCACTAACGAGTTCAACTAACAGCAATTCCTCCAATGCTGTGGACACCACATGAAAGATAGATGGATGAATCAATGACTTTTAACTGTACAGTGAAACTTGACTATCAACTCATTCTTCAAAAATGGCACTTTGAGCAGCTATAATTATCATCTCGACATGCTCATATAACAGAGGCTGTTTCAAGTACTATTTATTGCAGGTTTATATGTGGGCTTTTACAGGACATAATAATTCAAACTATTTTGTTATGTAGTGAAAGCTGGATATATTGTCCTAGGGAGAGACGATTTGTTTAGTGTGACCATGGAACGAGGTGCTGACACAAAAGGTCAACTGGTTTAACCTATGTGTACAATTATTGTCATTCAGACAGTTACTCTAACATCATATCTGCTTCACCCTTCACTGTAGTATTATGCATTACACCAAGGAGAGATAGAGCGGTGTGCTAAATGTTAGTTTATACATTTTGTTTTCCACTACATTCTAACATAATTGTTGTGAAGACACTTTTCCTAATGAGGAGATTATGGTACAAAGTATAATGTAGATTGTAGTCTACATATTGCAAAAATAATGAACTCTGATAAGTAATTGAAAATATGTAGTTTAATAGAAAAGTCAAATGTATTGAATTATTTCTTTTCTTACAGAAACCTCTCATGTGTCAATACACTCACCTACCGCCGTCTTCTCTGGAATCAGCACATTTCCGCACCTTTTCTGAGCGACTTCATCTCTTGTCAGACTCTCAAAGTCATCCTGCGCTCTGTGTGACCCAGACGAGCCTTTTACAATGTAAAGGTACTGTCACACTAAGCGATATCGCTAGCAATATCGCTATAACTTGTGACGTTATAGCGATATTGCTAGCGATATCGCTGTGTCTGATACTTACCTCTGACCGGCTCCCCCACTGGTTATCGCTGATTGCGCGAGAACGTCCTGGACCGCTTCTCGTCGTCAGCTTCCTGCGGCGCTTCCTGTGGAGAGACGAGCGACGAGCGTGGAGCCGGGCGGGAGGACGCAGGATCGCCTAGTGTGACAGGTAAGTAGCGACCCCCGTCCCCTGCGATGTCACTGGTGAGATCTGCCTGTGTGGCAGCTAATTAGCGACTACTTAGCGATGCACCAGCGATCCTGACCGCGTCATATCGCTGGTCGGGATCGCTGGTACATCGCTAAGTGTGACAGTACCTTTAGTCTATGGAACATCAGAAAGAGGCTTGATAGGCTAACACTGTAAAAGAGACGTCCGGCTCCCACAGAGACCATAGATTGAGCCGGATAGTCCGAAGAGCGGTGACATCACTCAGAAGAGGCGTGGAATGGAGCATGACACAGGAGTTCAATATAGTTGAATATATTTTCACACACACTAGACTACATACACATATATACAGATTTAGTAAAAAAAAGTCCACATTGAGAAAATAATAATTTCACCATTCCCTGCATCATCCTCTTTTGTTAGGTATTTACTATAAGGAAATCGTCACACAATTCATGCTATTCATTCCATGGATTGTAGCATATATATTTTTCTCTCAAAGACTAGTTAGAAGATCCAGACAAGAAACAAACCCAGAGACAAGTTTAGTCCAGAGTTGCCCTGGCCAGTTACTCCTGATACTGCTCCATGTGATTGACAGATCTCTCAAAGACCGGGGACAGCGCCAGTCTAGTCTCCCGGTTAGTTTAGCTAACTATATTTTCTCTGAAATGCTGCAGCAATCATGCTGGGAGGCTCTGATACATGCTGTCCATTGTTTGAGCAGCATGAATCTGCGACAAGTTCCCTTTACTGACATTTGTTCTTAGGAAAGCTATGCATGCACATTTAAATATACAGCTAAGAATATCATCAGAGAAATAAATTACTAGAACAGAAAATGCCTTACATACAAAACATATTTCATGTTGTCAAATTAACAGAAATGTGTAGGGGGTGAGGAGTGTAGCATATTAAAATTGTACTTTTAATTTTAATCAAATATCAAACATTTGTTTTTCCCCTTATTACACATGGGAATGGTAAAATTTGTAAAACTGTAGATGTCATTATATTGGTGACGATCAGTCATGAGCCCTATGAGTAATTCTAATTAGAATTTCAATTGCACTCATAAAATTAATGGGAGATTGTGATTCTCAGTGGCTCTCTATAGATTGTTTGAACTTTATTGTGAGATCTTTGAACTTTTGTCCTTTTCATGCAGTTGCTTCCATGCAGACTAAAAGCCATGGGAGCCTGACAGTCACAAGTTCAAACGGTCACACCCTGCAGAGAAAGCCAGACATAGTGAGGGTCAAAGGGTATATTGGATTGGTTTGATGTGCCATGGTGTGGTCTCAGGCAAACAAAGCATTACTTTAATACTATGTATCATGTTCTATACATATTTAACTTTAATATGTTTATACAGTGAAACCTAAAACACATATTATGTCAAATTAGTTCAATGTTAGACATTGTGTCTGAATCCATACATATTGGTATTAATCAGAAATTCAAAGACCAACATTATTTAATATAGGTTTGAAGATACAATTGAAATAAACTAAACTACATAATCCCACCATTAACAATCCCAGATATTAAGCAGATGAATGAGATTGTCATGGTCAAATAAAGGATTGAAATAATATTGAATTTGCTTTTGGAATGTCTGGACATATACATAATTATTGACCTAAAATGTATTGGTCATCAATAAAATTACATTTTTTTTTACATTTGCATTGTGTCATTCTCTCTGTCTCTATCTATCAGTGGCATGTAAAAGTTTGAGCACCTCATGTCAAAATTACTGCTATTGTGAACAGATCAGCAAGTTGATGATAAAATTATCTCTAAAGGTACTGTCACACTTAGCGATGCATCAGCGATCCCGACCAGCGAAATGACACGGTCAGGATCGCTGGTGCATCGCTAACTGGTCGCTAGTGAGCTGCCACACAGGCAGATCTCACCAGCGACATCACAGGGGTCGGGGTCGCTACTTACCTGTCAGACGAGGCGATCCTGACGTCCTCCCACCCGCGTCCACGCGTCGCTCGTCGTCGCCACAGGAAGCCCCAGCAGGAAGCCTACGACAAGAAACGGCCCAGGACGTTCTCGCCCGATCAGCGATAACCAGCGGGGAGCTAGTCGGAGGTAAGTATCAGACATAGCGATATCGCTAGCAATATCGCTGCTGCGTCACAAAACCAGTGACGTTACAGAGATATTGCTAGCGATATCGCTTAGTGTGACAGGCCCTTAACTGAAATTTTGCTTGGTCTTCCAGACCTTATCGTGACCTCCACTATTCCTGTTCACTGCCATTTCTTAATTACATGTCCAAAATTTTTTCTCCACTCATGGTTAGTGGTTGGGAGAAGCCATTTATTGTAAAACTACTTTGTTTTCTCTGTTTAAATCATAATGACAACCCAAAACATCCAAATGACCCTGATCAAAAGTTCACATACCCCATTTCTTAATACTGTGCATTGCCCCCACACACACTGATTACAAGCAAACAGGTCACAGGTGGGGATGTTACCTTAAGTAGCCATTCAAACCCATTTGCGTCAACTTCTGTGCATGTTATCAGGCCAAAATCACCAGGGTGTGTGAACTTTTATCAGGGTCATTTGGATGTTTTGGGTTGTCATTATGATTTAAAAAGAGAAAACACAGTACAGGGTGGGTTATTTATTTGGAAACACCTGGGTGGGCCATATATATGGATGCACCTAAATAAAATGAGAATGGTTGGACCCACCATGGTCACCACCCATCTTGAAAAGTTTTCCCCCTCCCATATACTAATGTGCCACAAGCAGGAAGTTGGTATCACCAACCATTCCCATTTTATTTAGGTGTATCCATATACATGGCCCACCCAGGTGTATCCATGCAAATGGCCCACCCTGTAGTTTGACAATAAGTTGTTTCACCCAACCACTAACAATGAGTGGAGAAAAAGTTTTGGTGTTATCATTCAGATTCTCTGAAAAAAGGCCAAGAAAGCAAAAATTCTTCTGGGATATGTAACATTTTGAGCATAACTGTAAATATTTACACATTATGCACAGCATAGTTTTCACTCTGGCCACTACAGATTTTTGTAAGAGAAAAATTTTCTGTTTTAGGGTGCTTTCACATTGTCTTTAGGTACCCGACAGTGGCCACTTTGATGCTTGCGTCCGAACCCCCCGCAAAATGGGATTCAGACACGCCAACGGGGTCATAGATTATAATTGTGTAGACAGAGTGAACTTGTGTTCTGCCATGCATCATTTTCCTACATTTGAGTGACCACTTCCAGTAGGCTTACATGCCCAAAATGTTGAACATCAGAGCCTATATTTGCTCTGTCGGTACATACGTCCAAATCCCATTTTCAGGGGGTTGAGGTGCAAGTCTTGACGGGACCACTGAACGGATGCAATGTGAAAGCCACCTTAGGTAGTTCAGTTCCCACCAGTGTTGTGTTGACTAGACAATGTTATCAGAATCACCTCCTTGTCACTGAGGAGAGGTTACAATGACAGATCACTGTTCTGTTGTACTCCTGAATGCTCTATTCAAATCATGTCTAGACTATACAGCCAAGCTATTTTTTAAAATATATGCACACTGCAAAAAAGGCTCCATTTTTGAAGAGTCAGGTTAAGTCATGATAATCATTGGCCTAGTGCCTTCTATGAGGTGTAAACAATAGCTCTAGAAATATAAGAGAAATAGAACTTACAAAATAAAAGCTACTGAAAATCTAATAAACAAATATTGTTCATTAATATTTAAAACAAAGTAGTCAGGGGAGGACATATAATTGGTGCAATTTATGTAGCTGCACTGGGGTACAAGAGGCACAGGGGCGACACATCCAGCTCCAAAGCAGATAGAATTTTGCATTCTGATGAATTATTGAATTGCAAAAGGCCCATATAGTGTTCTTGCACAGGGGCCCTCTTCTGTTTGTGTTCGCCAGTGAAAATAGTGATACATTCACTTGAAAATTTCTGCTTTCTGAACTACTTGTTTGTGGTTCATCTATTGCGGTTATCCACATGACAATGACAATTCCATGATGATATAGGATTGGGACAAGGCCACAAATGATGGGATGCTGGTCTTTTGTTCCAGATGAATTACTTTATAACTATAGCACCTGAAAATCATCAAAATAATTCAATACATCACATCAACTTTTCAACAAATCTCTAACATTAGTTGATATATGTTACAATCATTCATACAGCATAAATGCACTTTTTTCAACTTCTGCCAATAGTCGTGTAAGGTGCATAGGGAGTAGTCATGGGTGAGGGACACTTGTTCCCACACCTTGGCACCCCACACGTAGATAATGTCCTGTTTCCCTTTTGCACTGTCTGAATTGAATTAGGGTACCATCACATTTAGCGATGCACCAGCGATCCCGACAACGATACGACCCGGTCAGGATCGCTGGTGCATCGCTAAATGGTCGCTAGTGAGCTGCCAAACAGGCAGATCTCACCAGCGACGTAGCAATGGTCGGCGGTCGTTACTTACATTTCGGACGCGGCGATAAAGACGTCCTCCCGCCCTCGTCCACGAGTCGCTCGTCGGCAACAACAGGAAGCGGCCGACGAGAAACGGCCCAGGATGTTCTCGCGTGATCAGCGATAGACAGCGGGGGAGCCGGTCGGAGGTAAGTATCACACATAGCGATATCGCTAGCAATATCGCTGCTGCGTCACAAAATCGGTGACGCTTAAGCGAGATCGCTAGCGATCTCGCTAGCGATCTCGCTTAGTGCGTCGGGGCCTTTACACTCATGGTTTGGCTGAAAGCCATCACTGACTCTACACCTCCAGATCCTGGATCAACTGCACATTGAACAGGAGACACTTGATTCTTTTCAACCAAATGATGAACATTACTGAACAGTCCAATTTCCATCTCAGTTAAAGTACAATACAATGCTACAGTGACGTCTTTTTCAGCCTGAGTTATCCCTTTTTTGTCTGGCACCCCTGGCCCTCAAGATACTCTGTCCAGCTCTGCAGCTTTCATGGGTTCCGATCCACCATTCTGACACAGTTTCCAATAGGATTTCCCTTCTGGAAGGTGAATAAGGGTCCCGTTACATTTAGCGATGCACCAGCGATCCTGACAACGATACGACCCGGTCAGGATCGCTGGTGCATCGCTAAATGGTCGCTAGTGACCTGCCAAACAGGCAGATCTCACCAGTGATGTAGCAGTGGTCGGCGGTCGTCACTTACCTGTCACACACAGCGAGGGTGACGTCTTCCGCCCGCGTCCATAGAGTCGCTCGTCGGCTCCAGCAGGAAGCCGATGACGAGAAATGACCAGGACGATCTCGCCCGATCTGCAATATCCAGCGGGGAGCCGGGTCGGAGGTAAGTGTCACATGTAGTGAGATCGCTAGTGATGTCGCTGTTGCTTCACAAAATCGGTGACGCTTTAGCGATATCGCTAGCGATCTCGATATGTGTGAAGGGGGCTTCAGGCATTCTCTTCTTTACCTAATTCAGGCCACTGTAGGCCCTGGATAACCTGGTAAGGTCCGTTGAAGTTAGTCGAGACCCTCTGCATGCTGCCTAAAAGATCATCACCTGTGCTTTTCATCCCTCTGGCCTTGGACTACACTAAAGGCCCCTTTACATTTAGCGATGCACCAGTGATCCCGACAACGATACGACCCGGTCAGGATCGCTGGTGCATTGCTAAATGATCGCTAGTGAGCTGCCAAACAGGCAGATCTCACAGCGATGCAGCAGTGATACAGCGGTCGTTACTTACCTTTCAGACGCGGCGATCCTGACAACCTCCCACTCGCGTCAACGCGTCGCTCGTCGGCGCCAGCAGGAAGCGCCCGACGAGAAATGGAGCTGCGCGATCTCTCGCGATCAACGACAGACAGCGGGGGGAGCCAGTCGGAGGTAAGTATCACACATAGTGATATCGCTAGCGATATCGCTGCTGCGTCACCATATCGGTGATGCTTTAGCGATATCGCTAGCGATATCGCTATGTGTAAAACCCCCTTAAGTCAGTCTTTCTATCTAGTTTCTTATCTCATCTCTATCTGACTAAACACAGGAAGTGTTTCCCCATATACATATATCCTTACCCCTCCCAAACTGGCTGGTCTTGAATACTTAAACTGTTCCTATGCTGCACGTATCTATTTCCTGCTTCAACTGTGCCCTCCACTGCACTTTCCCATTCCTATTTATATCTATATATATTGCTTTATATTTTTCCTGTACCAATGTCCTATGTACTAATCTTATCCTTTCCCTATATCCAATACATTTATTAGAACACCTTTATATTTATATTATAGCAATACATTAACCATGCACCTTGATGCCTATAAGGTTCTATGGAATATAAAACGTCTTTTTGAAAAACACAGGTCATAACCAATTTTCTAATCAAGGGAGAAGCACATGACCGGCCCCGTCACCGTCTTACAATTGTACAGAGGACAACCCCCAAAAAATGGAAATTTGTCAAGTTGACAAATAGATAGCTATAGTCTTGTAGCTGGTTAAAGAGCTAAGGCCAGGGTCACACTTGTGAGTGTGATGCGAGAAACTCGCGCGAGTCTCTCACCTCAACACCCGGCACTGCCGCTGGCACTCGGGACCGGAGTGTGCGGCTGCATAGAAATACATGCAGCTGCACATTCTGGTACGAGTGCCGGCGGCAGTGCCGGGTGTTGAGGTGAGAGACTCGCGCGAGTTTCTCGCATCACACTCACAAGTGTGATCCCGGCCTTAGAGTCAGTTAACACATACTGACGGGCAGTGTGATATGACCACCGATCAGTAAGTCTTTACCAATCGGCAGTCGTTTAATAAGCTGTTTACACAAGTAGACCGCTGTAAATAATGCGCACTTAGCGATCTATAAAAGATTAGTACACTTAGGCTGCCACAGTTCTGCAATATGAGTCCTGTTTATACAGGACAAAGAAGCACTGAAAATGATAGCCTTTTATGTTGCCCAAAAGATGATTTCATCCACTGAACGAGATTTATAAAAAATGCTTATTCACGATTATCTTGCAGTGTGAATTCAGCTTTAGTTTAGTCATTCATTCAATCAAGAGCTGTTCCTCCTGTCCACCATATACACATTCACATGCAAACTTGGAAGAGGTGAATAGTCTGTTGTAAAATACTTCTGGCACCGGCTTATCTCCTATGGGGATAAAGAATTGGGCATGTTAAAATTCAAGATGACAGATCCTTCTTTCTCCTGAGATCTGCTACTGTGGACATGTTGTGGACAAGCCTAAAAACATTAGATAGTCATCTGTTCACAGTGAAATCTACAGGTTTAGCTCTCATTAATCCAATGTACATAGTCACCTTTAGATAGCTGTTAGACAAACAAACAGATACTCCCCTCTGATTCCACCAAAAATGCATGCTGGGATTTGTTATCTGCTTATATCTACTCCTCATAGGCTGAGAGGGATAAGAATTAGATACCTACACCAGCATTTCACTTAAGGGTAAGAAGAATAGCCAACATGTCCAATGCTTGTCTTCCAAATGACAAACATTGGAGGAAAGTAAGGTTTCCCATAGGTTATCATTGGATCACCTTTATTTGTTTTTATTGTGCAGCGCTCCTCCAACTATGAGAATAGTCTCACTGGTGAAGCACCCCGGAAGTGTTTATAAGGTGTGAATGACAAGCAGCCAGTTTCGACAGAAGTGTTGGCTGTTCTTATTGCACAAATTTTTCTTGAGCTGCAATATCTCATTTACTATCAAACCCGACTACTTAGCTCATTTTAATATTATTCTGGTTTCAGGAAAAAAATCTCCTTTTTCCTATGTTGGCAGTAACAGGTTAGGCATTAAAATGTTCTAACTATTTAGGACCAATAGATTAGGATATATAGCTGCGAGAGGATAGCCCAACTGTTCACGACAGGCTAACTGACATTATAGTGCATTGACCCTGGCCAATTATAGTATATAAGAGCTTCTCGGAACAAGCCTTTGTAAACACGCTTCCAATAAAATGATGGATGAGAAAATAATACTTGTTCATTGTGTAAAACTATTTTTAAGCTTGCTTAAAGGGAATCTGTCACTCATTTGGATATATGTAACCTATTAATATGGGCATAAAGGTTATAGAATGGTTAAATGGTTAATAGTCATACCTATATGCCCATATCTGCAGTCTTGTTGTGGAGAAATCCTCTTTTGTTCGTTTATGGTAATGAGCTCTTCCAGGCTCTGGGGCATGCATATGGGGAGAGTGCCTTATCACCGCGCATGCTGGAGATAACTGGAGCGGGAAATAGCAGTAACTCGATGGTGGCTGCACAGAAGAAAGAAAAAGCCAATGATTATAGAAAAGCTGAAATGTCACGTATATTAGCGCTATTACAGGGCAAGGGATTCCAGGGCTATCACCACACGTCACTTGGCACTGTGATGCTGATGGGAGGGGGCTGATACACTATTGAAGAGCGGAGGCAGAGTTTTCTTACATACACCTTATGCCTCAGAGCCTGGAAGAACGCATTACCATAACCAAATAAAAGAGTATTTCTCCACAAAAAGACCGCAGATATGAGACATAGATGGATCAGTATTTTAACCATTCTCTAACCTGTATGCCCATATTAATAGATTACATAAGTCTAAGCAAAAATCTTGTATAAATAGGACGTGCTGCCAGAACAATGAAAGTCTATAAACACAGAACGATCATTTTAATGATCTCTCTGTGCACATGGAAAGTGTCGTTGGACTGTATAAACCAGCTCTTACACAACCACCTATTGCTTCGATGTAGTCAATTGATGGTCATTAATGGTTGTCATCGGCCAGTGTAAACGAACATCGCCTGCCAGAGAACGGGTTACAAATATTAGATTTAACGAGGAGTGCTCAGGACATGGCATAATCATTTTCCTCAATCAAACGAGGTACGAATATGAAAAATAGATATATATAGCTAGAAAATGAGATGTTCATTGCTTTGCTCTCAAGTCTACATATTAAACAAAGATAAAAAGAGATATCTCGTGTTATAAGCTGACAGTTCCTGTAAATGAGTCTTTATGAAGTATTTTACACTTTTGTCAATAAAAATATTTTAGTGTTAAATAGTGTCACATGAGCATTGTTTGGATTTTGCTTTTTATACCCAAAATTTGGCCTTTTTAAACTTCTTGAATAGAGTCTTAAGTACTGCCAGATGGTTCTGAAATTTAATCACCATGGGGTCTTTTTAACAAAGGCAGATGACGATCAGAATTGCAAACATTTTACAATATTCATTACCTTTTCTAACTGAAATGTCTCTATGTTCAAATAGAATGTCTGCCTTTAATGTTCTCTGACATTTGGTTCCCTTTTTTCTCACTAAAATGACAGGAAAAATTAAAGCAGGTTTTTATAATCCATGCAATACTTTCGTGTGTCAAATAAAAGGCTTTGGATTTTGCAATACATATATCTCTCTACTAAGTTATGTGCACTGTTTTTTTCATAAGATCTCTCTTTGTTTGGAAATGAAGAGGATAATTCAGTAAGGGACGACATGAAGCTAGACATCCACACCAAGGAGAATGTCATCTCACCTTAGGAATTGTGAATTAGTAGAATAGTGACATGCTGATAATTTGCTCATTTGCATATGTTCCAAAGTGGGAACCCAGTGAAACATCTGTCATGGAATTCCTATTTGCATCTT
The DNA here is from genome assembly GCF_039654945.1 of Dendrobates tinctorius. Classification (NCBI taxonomy): domain Eukaryota; kingdom Metazoa; phylum Chordata; class Amphibia; order Anura; family Dendrobatidae; genus Dendrobates; species Dendrobates tinctorius. Next base: position 2,767,659 of record NW_027361694.1, on the reverse strand, counting down.
AATTTATGTTTCTAGGATTTCCTTTTTGTACAGTACTACATAATTGCCTGCCACTATCAGTGGGGACTAAATGGGTTTGCTATTTTCCAACCTTTTATATAACTCATTCTTTGGATCCAAACTAGCTCTTGACTAGTAATTTCAAGTCATTGAATACTTCATATATCGATATTATTATTACAATCCACATGGGAACTCTCTAAGGGAATATAACCAATAAAATCATTTTAGTCTGCCATATGGAACACCCCACAGGGCCTTAGGTTACTCGGTACCGGGCCGGTCAGTTCTTAAAGGGGATGTCCCGACAGCAGTGACCCGGTCCGTGGCGATGGGGGATGAGTAAAAGTAATAAAAGATGATGATGATGGGGTAGTTTATAAGGGATTTAGTCGTGACGCCACCCGTGGTATTCGGTAAGGGTAGCCAACGCTGCAATGCAGATACTCTGGGATGGTGTTAGGACAGCAAAGATGGTTAAGCTCTCCACGGGCAGAGCTGTGTCCCAGGGCAGTTAGTATGTTATGAGTAAAGATGGTGGCTGTTGTGGTAAATGCGGTGCAGGGCAGGTGAGATGTAAAATGACACAGATGACACAGCGGGCTGCAGTTTCCAGAGTTTTAGGGTCCCGTTACATTTAGCGATGCACCAGCGATCCCGACAACGATATGACCCAGTCAGGATCACTGGTGCATCGCTAAATGGTCGCTAGTGAGCTGCCAAACAGGCAGATCTCACCAGCGATGCAGCGACGCAGCAGCTGTCGTTACTTACCTGTCAGACGTGGCAATGAAGACGTCCTCCCGCCCGCGTCCACGCATAGCTCGTCAGCCCCAGCAGGAAGCTGCCGACGAGAAATGGCCCAGGAAGTTCTCTCGCGATCAACAATAGCCAGTGGGGGAGCCGGTCGGAGGTAAGTGTCACATAACGATATCGCTAGCAATATCGCTGCTGCGTCACAAAATCAGTGACGCTTTAAGGATATTGCTAGCAATATCTCTATGTGTGAAGCCCCCTTTACTCTCAGTTCTTGTGTATACAGGTGCCCACTTGGTGCCATGTCTTCCAGGTGAGGGATCCAGCAAGCTCCCAGGTAGATTGGGATACACCTTTGCAGGACTCCCTTCTATGTATTTCTCTGCTGACCAACTCACTGTTCTGGTTTCCACTTCTTCTGCCCAGCACCTTCACAAACAGCGCCCCCAAGCCAGCAGCCGCAGACCTTGTCGGATGACGTTATTGGAGTCCCCTTGCTCCTCTATGGTTGCCTTTTTGATGAATGGATGTGGTTGCGGCTGAGGTACATACAGTTACCTCAGCTTTCGGCTTGCTAGCCGAGTCTTGTAGTCCTCCACTAGTCTTAGAGGCCGGTTTCCCAACTGCAACCTGGTCCCTCCACTTCTGGATGTGGGCCCCACAGGTGGCTTCCACACTTCCCACGCCTTAAGGACCCCTTCTGTCCTCCCAGGAGCTTCATTCAGGCTCCCCTCACAACTCTCTCTCTAGCTCTTCCTTCTGCAGTCGTTCTCCTTCTTTGTCTCCAACTCACTAATTCTCCTCAGACTCTCTCAGCCCTCACTCTTTCTCTCACTCTGCTCTGACTGACTGTGTGGCTGACTGACTGACTGAATCTTTCCAGAACAATCTTCTTACTTCAGCACTAACACCTCCCACTGTCACTGCTCACTCACTCTCACCTTCTAAGCTCCTCCCCCTTTCCTACCTTCCCCACTCATTTCCCAACACCCTTACTTAGCCAGCCTGGGATGAGGCCATCCTCCCACAGGACACACCCAGATGTCCTGACTGAACTGGTGTGTGTTGGGTGCGAGAGTGTTAGAGTCCTGGTTAGTGCTCCCTCATTACCTGAGAGTTGGATACCACACCTCTGGATGAGGTGCAGTACCTCTGTGGCGACTGAACCCTCAGGGGCAACACATTCGCCCCCCGTTAAACACAGCACGTCCGCGGGCTGGAACAAAATAAAACAGGTGTTACGGAAACATACAAAAGATTTTTGCGTAATGCATTACAACAGATGTAAAAATCAAATGTGACTTCCCTTTATGGGAGGCACTTTGTCTTTAACAAATAACTACTATAGTAATAAATATACATAAAAAAATAAAAACTAGCAAAATATTAAATATGAAATATAAATATCAATATTAAATATATATAAACATGAAATATAAATCATTTGCAATACAATAGAACTACACTATCAATAAAACATTTACTATCAAGTACAACAAAGTTCAGTGCATCCCGAATCAGGGTATTCTTCTTCTTTAGAGCCATATGGGAACCCGTCTCAAACCCCCAACGTAGGCCTTGGGTGGGCTACAAGGCATGGTTGGTCTCCACGTTGGACCACTTCTTCAGCCAAACGGGTTTTGGTTCTGTGGTCTATTAAGGCAAGTGAACTTTCTCTTTCAAGGGTTTTATGTAAAACCAATAGGGAGCACATCAAGAAGTGTTAACTATTTACACTAAAAGTTTGGGGTTATTCATCATTAATAACCACATTGTCCCTTTTAAACTTTAATAATGAACAAAACCTAACCAGGTAAATTTTAATTATATACATTCATTTCAATACGATCTTTAATCCTTTATTTCTTTTTCCAGGGTGACTCTTGGTGTCTGCCACTCCCTGGCTGGGAAAGTTCATATACCAAGGTCACTCCTGGTGACATAAAGATGTCATGGCTGATACAGTCATGTACAGTTAAGTTATGTCCTGCTATTGGTGTCTGAGTGGCATGTGTTCTCATAGTACGTCCTGCTACTGGTGCAGGGATTGGCATAGAGCTAGGTGACAAGGCAGGGGTCACTTTGGCCTTAGGTGATGGTGGCACTGGTTGTTGTTCTTCACCGGCAGTTATTGGGCTAGGGGCAGAAGGCCTGCTGTTTTTCACATTCAAGGCATACCAGCTTTTCTCATCCCAATGGCTGGTGTAGGTCACACGGTCTCCTGGATACAGGCCCCAGTCAGGGTGCCCCTCCATGAGATGTGACTCAACATCCCACCTGTTGACAAAAACTTCCATCAGCATGCTGGGTTCTTTAATGAATTCTGAGCCTCTGCTGAGCCGAAAAGCCAAAACAGTGCCCTGTTGCAACGGTCCATGGTCCGCACTCCTAGCCCTGCGGGCCTGCTTCTTAGCCTGCAGGTCCCACTCGTCCATAGCTCTGCGCTGGGCATCGCGCTCCCTATCCTCTTCTGCCCACTTGTGTGACAACCGTCCTTGATACTCCCCCCAACTGAGGACCTCAATATGAGACCCATCCGGTTGGACCTCTCCAGGGAACACGATCATGTTGTCCCTCGGGTTTTCCCATTTAAAAGCCACTCTTTCTGCCTTCACTGTCAGGCTTTAATAGTTCTCTCTGCCGTTCCTCTATACCCATCGGCTGATCCCATGCCCCATTATAGTGAGCCCAACTGGGTTCAGGGGCTATTGGAATTTGAAGGGGGTCCACCAGGGTGTCATCAGCCTCTGGAACCGGGTCACCTGCAGTACCTCCTGAAACAGCCTCTCTAGTGTCAGTTTCCCCCTGCTGTCTTGCTGCTGCCATCCTTGCAGCTACATGCTCCATGTACTTCCTATTCTCCCCTGACCTCTTCCAGGGGCAGGCCTTCCTCCTTTCTCTATGCCCACCACAGCAATGCAGGGAGGGGGTCTTTCTTGCTGACAGACACCTCTGCATCACGTGGGTGGGCCTGGTCTTCGCACTTCACTGTGAGGCACCGCCCATTGCAGCTCACCCCTCTCAGCTCGCACTCACTCTGTGATGCAGCTATTGTGGTTATGTAGGTGTCAGTAATAAGGCAGATGACTACAGTGAAATTTGTTAAAATGCTGGAGGGAGTAATCATAGTGGATAATTAGGAGAGGTCTGCCACAAGTAGGGGAGAATCTATATGTGATAACTTGTAGGAGCTGTAGTTATCTTCTGGAGTATTTTGGTTGAGGTCTATTCCACATAGAAAAAATTCAGTGTGCTGAAAGCTGCTGTAGGCTTGCACATTGGTAGTGATGATAGACTGGGAGCTTGGAACAACTGGCCCATCAAAGAGATTTGCAAAGAGATGGAAGCTAGGAGGCATAAGTGTCTTAAAAAGAGCTATGTGGATGTTCACCTAGTGTGTTTCCAGAAGCTCCTTATAATGAGCAGTTAATTTGCTTCACAAAGCAAGGCCTGGTTATCACAGCAACTTGTGAGACAAGGGCCACTGTGGCTATCCATGGATGAGAGTGGTTTGCTGTGCTTTGTGCTGGCTGTCGCCTGCAAAATTTTGGTGTACTCCCTTAACGGTGATATTATATCACATGCACTAAAATGAAGACTAAATGTGTACCCATGGGCAAATCTTAGGTATTTCTATGTCACTTATCTCAGCTAAAATCTGTACAAAAAAAATACAACGTAAATCATTTAGGCATATGATGTACTGTGAATGTGTATGGGTGGAATACCCTGTAATAGATAGTGCCAAAAAATATTTTAATTTGGCCACCTGTAATACTAATTGCCATTAAAAACAGCTTTTTATGTGAGTGGTTACTTTACTGGTGACTATATTTAACATTTCCTAGGTAGTTAGCAAAGGCAAATTGAGGCCATCCCTAGTACAACATTTCTGTGGGAAACAGTTTTAAGGAAAATTTAGGGTTACTGCCATATTCCATGTTATGAACTACATTTCATGTGATTCAACGTTGATTTATAATGTTTTGGTAAATGTGCTTCATTTGGAAATTGCTGGTCATTATGACAGACCTCCATTAAAAAAAAAATCACCTTTAATAAGAAGCCTACACTGAGAACATTCAGTTAGTCATACAGAAACCCAAACCATACTAAAATATAATTTTTTGTTTATTCATGAACTTAAGTGTATTTTAGGACCCACGTGTGGGTCAAAGCATTTGGACTTTAAAAAAAAATTGGAACCAATGTATGTAACCAACACTGCAAGTTATGATTTTATCCTAATTTGTATTTCTTGAAATGATTCCAAATCGGGTTTGGCTCTTTGAGGTTACGATATGTAATCTAAGAGTGTGCTCTGCTGATATAATGGTTATCTTTGGCAGCCGGTGGGGCAAACTGCACATGTTCAATGTAATAACACATAGAAGAAGCAATAGATCAGTATTATTACGATGTAGAGAATTGGGATAGGAGAATGAGGAATGTATCCAACTATCTGTCCTGGTTACTAACTAAAATATATTGAAGCCAATGCTATCAAGAGCAAACCACTAAAAGGCAACTTGTCATTACGATGATTTCTGGGAAAATACCATAGCATCCTTGTCTCTGCTTACACCACTTTTATGTCTTTTACTAACTTACTTTAAAAGTATGGCTTGAAATACATATATATATATATATATATATATACTGTATGCATAATGTTTGAATATTTACATTTATTTGCGTGCTCGCCCCCTATAGATTACGCAGGAAGCCATCCAAATCCTCGATGGAATAATTCATTCATATAGATTTTTTTTCCAGCCAATCTCCCCTTTTGACTTCAGCTGGAGAGTTTTGGCTAAACGAGACCCAGATGGTTTTAGTGTTTAATGAATTACTCCCTACTAAGATATTAGCCCGGCTTCTAGCTGGGTGCAGGCCTCATCCACATTTCAATTATTCATCACGAGGAACAAATTATGCAGCAATTACAGAATCCAATATGTTTTACACACATTTTACTATGCTTGCATATTAGCATCTCTTCAGTTCATCGATGAGTAGTGGTGTTCCTTTTTTGGTCTATTTCTTATTGGTAATCATTTTATGTTGACAAATTAAAGTTTAAAGTAAATATATAAAAAGTTCATATATATATACGTGTAAATTTATGATGGCATATTTTAGGATATATTCACACAGCATTTTTTATGCAAATGTTACTGTTTATTTTGCACTGAAGTCCAAATGAAATCTAAACACAAGCCACATCTTATTATTTTGAATTGGAAATCTGAGTTCCCATTTATATGGCCATGGATTTTAGCTCAATTAATTTTAAAATCTGTTTCAAAGTGGAACGGCACTTGTTGAAGTGGTTTCAATGATGAAGCCATGGCACTTTACCCTGTCTTAGCACCTTTAAATGGTACAGAAATTCCATGTTCAATCATAGAATTATGCCATGGATTCCAGTCTAAATACACATTGGATTTTTCCTTATGAAAAACTTGCAGTGTGAGTATACCCTAAAGCCTGCCATACACAATAAATGGCTATTGGATGAATGATTGTTTGGCTGATCATTCGGCTGGCAGCCATCTTGAACGGCTCTCCCATACACAGTAACACTCAGTCATCCGAGTGCTCCTGTGTTCTCTAGAAAGAGCTGCTGCCAGACATATCTGGTGGTGGCTTATCTTTGAGAGAAAACAAGGATCGTCAGTCAAAAATCGAACATATCAGATTTGTAACTTTATAACTCCCTCATCACATTAGACTGTCAGCCAAAACCATTGTAATCGGCCAATTCGGTTGACATTAGTCTAAAGTATATGGGGGGGGAAAGAGTTATTGAAAATTCCTTTATTACAGTAAACACAATGTAAACAGTATAGCTATAATTCAAGATTCTAGAATAGCTCATATAGACGGCTGCATTCACATGTTAATTAGAATTTACCACCATGAACGTTCATAGAGTAAGGTAAAAATAATTTTTCTGAGAATTATCCTCAGTGCTCAGATGAAAAGTTTAATATGCATAATTACCTGGAAATTTCCTATGCATATGTTCTTTTTTTGTTATTTTAACTTGTGTCTGGTATTTGTTTATTGGATAATGACATTGGAGGCGTAAGTGAGAAAATGGCAAATTGTGTTTCCTTCTGAAAATAATCTCTATAATGCTGGCCTTATGTATTCAGATAGTATGGATCAATCCAAAGATTAATTGTTGGGATATATATGCTATTTGAACATTTCTCCTAAGATGTAACTTGAAGCTCTCGGTGCCTAGTGCAATGTCTGTACACCCACTCTACCATTTTCCATATTTCCACTTCTATATCTGCACTCCCTGTAGCTACCCCCCAGTAAATCATAGCCAGTAGTGACCCACCTTATGAGAAACATTCTTCAGTAAATGAAGAATCGCCATCTTGGAATTAAGATTCAACACTGATACCTGTGGCTATGACAAAATGTCTGAGATAGGAATACTTCTTTAAAATATGTTCATTTAGATGTATTGGAGAGGTTGTCCACTTTATCTTTAAAAATACGTTGGAGACATGATTGAGGTACTTTCTAAATTGTAAGTATTATGGAACCTTCTCCTGCACTTCTTACTTCTGCATTCCTTACAGCATTCCTGTTCACAAAATTTCTGTTGATGGAGGAGCCTATGACCAGACCTGTCCATCAGCCAATTGCAAATGAAAACATTATTTCCCTGTGCTGTGTTTTTCAACTCAAGGAGACTGCTGGTCAGGTCTGGTCATATGGTCCTTCATAAACTGAAATTTGGATGGAGAGTAAGAACAGAATAGCTGTGCAGGAAGGCTGCATTGACAATGGTGAGACATGTAACAAAAAGAGGAGATCGGAGAAGAATCTGGAATACCTATATATCAGTAAGTGCCACAAATTCAAGTTGCCAGAATGTTTTTTTTTTAGATTAGATAAAGTGGACAAATCCTGTAAAGTCATATGATCACAATAACAAACCAATGACATATTAAATGAGTATGAAATGAAAGAGCTATATAGTAGTGTATCTCCATCACTGGACGCCTAAATGCTGAGCTCCACCATGTCATGTTACAAGTTATTCAGCCTTCCGACAAAGAATATATTCACAGTGGTGTAGCTTCAAGGGAAAAGTATGCAATATGCTCACCAGAAACAATATGTAATTTCATTTTTTGCAATATGCTGTAATAAAAGACTTTGCTTTAATTATTCCCCCACTACCTGAAAATTGACACTTTTGTAAAAGTAGCAGAGATATCTTTGCAGGGATCCCCATCTTGGCTGACAGATCCATTGTGTGGTGCAGGCTTATGATTTCATTACTTTCGGACATTAAATTGTTCAGTGAACTGAGCTCATTCTGCTCCCAGCATGTTGCGTCATGAAACTCCTTAGCAGGATTTTGGAGACTTCATTATCTTTAGTAACCTCTGTGACATGGCCTTTTGACTGGTTGGCATTTGCACGGTGTGAGGTGAGGCAACCTCAAAGCCAGCGCTCTGAGGAGTTTTTGTAAAGGCTCCTTTCACAAGTCAAACTCAGAACCTTTTTTTTTTCCTTTTAACATCTTACACCATTCTGTATGAGATGATTTCTGCCTGCTTAGTCTTTTCTGAACTACAACAAAGTATGAAAATCAAAGCACCATGAGGCAAAATAGGAAGTTAACTTGTGGCGGGGATCCCCACTGAAAGCACACTGCTCAAGATTGTAGGGGGCATATTGCAAACCGGTACTGACATTTTTTTTTATCAGCCTTCTGTTCTTTATTCACAAGAAATATGTCATATTAAACTTGACCATAGCTCTAAAGTTTCACCGACAGATGAGAAGTTTCATATATACTCAATCTATGATAAAAACAATATTTTTTTTATACTGCGCTAACGTATTCTGCAGCACTTTACGATTCGAAAAAGGACATGTGCAGGCAATACCAGACATCCCTGAGTTATAACAAATCAAGAAATAGGAGATGTGAAAATCAAGATATACTGCTTACAAGTTTACAATCTATATTTCCAAAGATACTCTGCTACAGTAATGCATTTACCATGGCCGATTATCATAAAGAAGCGTTACTAGCAATGCTCGCTTCTCGCTTCTTGGCCATTGAAAATAGGCTGCCAATCACGCAGCGAATGAGCTAAGCTCTTGCTTATTGGTTGAAATAATTGTTAAGCTTGCTTAAAAATCATTATTCTAGACACCACATAGTACTGTGTAAAAAGAATATATGCTGTCAAGAACAATGAAAGTCTATGCTCACAGAATGATCTACTACCAGTCATTCAATATGCAAGCAAAATGTGGCAGCCCTCAGTCTCCCCAGAAATGGCACAACCATTTGATTTCTTCAAATAAAGGACTTTTGTTATGAATGAGTCACCGTAGGAGGCAAAAACAATTATTTTTGAAATTCAAAAATTTAGACCGATCCCCAAAAAATACATCAGGTGTAGGAATCTTAGGTTCAGCAGCATGTGAATGAGCAAGGTAGGCGGAAATTCCCCGCACTTCCGCAGCGAGCTGCTCCACACGATCAGACAATTGCTTTATCTCCATTGAGAGAAAAAAAATTCCCCATACGGCCTCAGAGATATAGAGGAAAAAATATACACACTTTTTTTTTTTTTTTTAACAATTCTTTCCTGCTATTGAGTACCCTAGGATCTGCGGTATGGTGGGTGATTCTGTTATGAATGAGTCACTGTAGGAGGCAAAAGCAGAAATACAAGCTAAGTCCAGAAAACCAGAGAAGTTGGCAACTATCAGATTGCAGACCCCTGAAACCTATCAACACAACTAGCAGTAGCCGTGGGGGGTTCCTACGATGCCCTAGACCCCTCGATCACAGCCGGAGAATTACATAGGCCTAAAGAAAGAAAGGGGAAATCTAAACTGCCCCAGAGCAGACCCCAAAGCAATAGGCAGCCCCCAACATATAATGACGGTGAAGCAAGATGAAAATACTAACACAGACAGAAAGATAGACTGAGCAAAGACGGGGCCCAAAACTACCTAGATAGGAAAGGACAGGAAGGCTGCTGTCTGCAATCTGCCAAAACCCTATCAAAGCCATAAGCCAACAAGCTGATATGAAAAAGGCCCTGAAGCAGCTAGGCTTCAAAAACTAAATCAGCACTCAGGTATTTTCAGAAGACAGAGCTAAATGAATTCAGCACACCCCAGCAGGGAATGGCAGAAATCCAGAAAAACAAAGCAAAACAAAGACAAAGCACCAAAGCAAAAGGCCGAGCAGCAAACTTAGCTTTAGAGGAGCAGGAATTCAGACTGGTCTCCAAGGATCCCACAGGGAAATCACCCGCAGGGCAGAAGGGCGTCGGCAGCCTTATATCCAGTCAGTAACTCCACTCAGCCAGTCATCATCATCAGCCTCAGGTGTTTGATAATCAGGCTCACTACCTTTCTTTACCAGAAGAGGGAGTTCCTCGGGCCTCAGTAATGAAGGGGAAAATGAACTCACAACAGTACCTCCCCCTTGAGGAGGGGTCACCGAACCCTCAACTACGCCACCAGGGCGATCAGGGTGAGCCCGATGAAAGGCACGCACCAATCTTTTGGCATGAATATCAGAGGCAGAGACCCAGGAATTATCCTCCTGACCATAACCCTTCCACTTAACCAAATACTGGAGTCTCCGTCTAGCCAGACGGGAATCCAATACTTTCTCTACCTCATATTCCATGTTACCTTCAACCAATACAGGGTCTGGAGGTGCCACCCCCGGAACAACAGGTTCAACAAACCTCTTCAACAAAGATTTATGGAACACATTATGGATTTTAAATGTGACAGGAAGAGCCAAACGAAAAGAGACCGGATTAATAATATCCACAATCTTGTAAGGTCCAATAAATCAAGGCTTAAATTTAGGAGAAGCCACCTTCATAGCAGTATTTTTTGATGATAACCACACCATATCACCAACCTTAAACTGGGGACCAATGGTCCTATGTCGGTTGGAAAACCGCTGGGCCTTTTCCTGGGAGAGAGATAACTTATCCACCACTTGGTGCCAGATCTGGTGCATTCTCTCCACCACAGTGTCAACACCTGGGCAGGCAGAGGGCTCCACCTGCCCTGAAGAAAATCGAGGATGAAACCCAAAGTTACAAAAAAAAGGTGACATCAAAGTGGCAGAACTAGCTCTATTATTTAAAGCAAATTCGGCCAAGGGCAAAAATGAAACCCAATCATCCTGATCAGCAGAAATAAAACATCTCAAATATGACTCCAAGGTCTGGTTTGTTCTCTCTGTCTGCCCATTGGTCTGAGGGTGAAAAGCAGAGGAGAAGGACAACTGAATTCCCAGCCTGGAACAGAAAGTTCTCCAAAATCTAGACACAAACTGGACTCCTCTGTCAGATACAATGTTCTCAGGAATCCCGTGCAAACGAACCACCTGTTGTAAAAACAGGGGCACCAACTCAGAGGAAGACGGCAACTTAGGGAGTGGTACAAGATGAACCATCTTAGAGAACCTATCACAAATCACCCAAATAACAGTCATCCTCTGAGAGACAGGCATATCAGAGATGAAATCCATTGAAATATGGGTCCATGGCCTCTTTGGGACAGGCAAAGGCATCAACAACCCACTAGAGCGAGAACACGATTTAGACCGGGAGCACGTCCCACAGGACTGCACAAAATTCCTGACATCACGAGACAAGGAGGGCCACCAAAAAAACCGACTCACCAGATCTCTAGTACCAAAAATACCTGGATGACCAGCCAAAGCAGAGCAATGAACTTCAGACATCACTCTCTTCTTCCACTGGTCAGGAACATACAACTTTCCACTGGGACAACGCTCAGGTTTGTCCTCCTGGAACTCTTCCAGAGCACGTCTCAAATCGGGCGAGATGGCAGAAAGAACTACCCCTTCGCCTAAGATGGTAGCAGGCTTGGTCACCATAGGAGAATCAGCAAAGAAGCTCCTAGAGAGGGCGTCTGCCTTGACATTCTTAGTTCCAGGAAGAAAAGAAACCACAAAATCAAAACGTGTAAAAAACAAGGCCCACCTAGCCTGTCTAGGGTTCAAGCGCTTAGCCGACTCTAGGTAAATCAAATTCTTGTGGTCAGTGAGGACCATGACTTGATGCTTAGCTCCCTCCAACCAATGTCTCCACTCCTCAAATGCCCATTTCATGGCCAACAGTTCCCTATTCCCCACATCATAGTTACGTTCAGATGGAGAGAACTTTCGGGAAAAGAAAGCACAGGGATTCATTTTAGATGTTACAGGATCCTTTTGGGACAAAACAGCTCCTGCACCAATCTCAGAAGCATCCACCTCTACCTGGAATGGAAGTGAGACATCAGGTTGCCGCAAAACCGTGGCAGAGGTGAATCTTCGCTTCAGCTCCTGAAAGGAAGAAACAGCCTCCAGAGACCAATTTAACACATCAGCACCCTTCTTAGTCAAATCAGTCAATGGCTTGTCAATACTAGAAAATTTTGCTATAAATTTCCGATAAAAATTAGCAAAACCCAAAAACTTCTGGAGGGCCTTCAAAGAAGTGGGCTGAACCCAATCGTGAATGGCCTGTACCTTGGCCGGGTCCATTTCAATAGTTGACGGGGACAAAATAAATCCCAAAAAAGAAATCCTCTGTACTCCAAAAAGGCATTTAGATCCTTTGACATACAGGGAATTCTCCCTCAAGATCCAGAACACAGTCCGAATATGTTCCACATGAGAATCCCAATCCTTGGAGAAGATCAAAATATCATCCAGATAGATAATCAAAAATTTATCGACAAAATCTTGGAAAATATTGTTCATGAAGCACTGGAAGACATAAGGAGCATTAGTGAGCCCAAAAGGCATCACCAGGTACTCAAAATGTCCCTCCGGAGTATTAAACGCCGCCTTCCATTCGTCCCCATGCTTAATGCGAATAAGATTATATGCCCCCCTGAGGTCAAGCTTGGTAAACCAGCAAGCACCTTTAACTCTGGAGAATAGATCAGAAATCAGGGGTAACGGATACTGATATTTAACAGTAATTTTGTTGAGGGCACGATAATCAATACAAGGTCTTAATGATCCATCCGTTTTGGCTACAAAAAAAAACCCGGCACCTAAGGGTGACGAGGATGGTCTAATATGACCCTTCTCCAACGCCTCCTTAATATAGGATCGCATAGCTTCGTGCTCGGGTACAGATAAATTGAAGAGCCGACCCTTGGGAAATTTACACCCCGGGCTCAGTTCAATTGCACAGTCATAACTCCTATGAGGAGGCAGAGACGCAGACGCATTCTCACTAAATACATCATAAAAGTCCGCCAAATAATCAGGAACATCATGCGACTGAGGAGAGGTGGAAAACACCGGAGCCTCACTAAAGGCACACCGACAACCCCAACTCACCACAGACACAGATTTCCAATCCAAAACTGGATTATGAATCTGTAACCAGGGAAACCTCAGAACAATAGTATCATGCAGATTATGCAACACCAAAAATCTGCAATTTTCTTGATGGTCTGGGGCGACCCGCATTACCACCTGGGTCCAAAACTGGGGTTTAATTTTAGCCAAAGGAGTAGCATCAATCCCCCTCAAAGGGATAGGCGTCTGCAGAGTTGTCATCAGAAATCCACAACGTTTAGCAAAATCCAAGTCCATTAGGTTTAGGGCTGCTCCCGAATCCACAAAAGCCTTGGCGGAAAATGTGGACAGGGAGCAGATCAGAGTAATAGCCAGAAGAAACTTAGGTTGAACACCCCCAACAGAAAACGTGTGTGCAAAGCGTTTTTCTCATTTAGGACAGACAGAAATAATATGCGAGGCATCTCCACAGAAAAAACACAACTTATTACGCCTTCTGAACTCCTGACGCTGCTCTCTGGAAAAAACTCTATCACATTGCATAGGTTCAGACATTTGTTCAACAGGTGGCAACACCTCTCGTGCAGCTTTGCGTTCGCGCAAACGCCGATCAACCTGAATGGCTAATGACATAGAATCGCCAAGACCAGAGGGAACAGGAAATCCCACCATAGTATCTTTTACGGCTTCTGACAACCCCTTCCGAAAGAGAGCAGCCAAGGCATTATCATTCCAGGTAGTAAGTACTGCCCACTTTCGGAATTTTTGACAGTACAATTCTGCAGAATCACGACCCTGGCTCAATGCCAGCAGGGTCTTTTCAGCCTGATCAATGGCATTAGGTTCGTCATACAACAACCCCAAAGCTTGAAAGAATGCATTCACATTAGTCAGAATAGGATCATCTGGTTTCAAAGAAAACGCCCAATCCTGGGGATCGCCACGCAGCAAAGAGATGACAATTTTAACCTGCTGCGTGGAGCTCCCTGACGAGTTAGGCTTCAAGGCAAAAAATAATTTACAATTATTTTTGAAATTCAAAAATTTAGACCGATCCCCAAAAAATACATCAGGTGTAGGAATCTTAGGTTCAGCAGCATGTGAATGAGCAAGGTAGGCGGAAATTCCCCGCACTTCCGCAGCGAGCTGCTCCACACGATCAGACAATTGCTTTATCTCCATTGAGAGAAAAAAAAATTCCCCCTACGGCCTCAGAGATATAGAGGAAAAAATATACACACTTTTTTTTTTTAACAATTCTTTCCTGCTATTGAGTACCCTAGGATCTGCGGTATGGCGGGTGATTCTGTTATGAATGAGTCACCGTAGGAGGCAAAAGCAGAAATACAAGCTAAGTCCAGAAAACCAGAGAAGTTGGCAACTATCAGATTGCAGACCCCTGAAACCTATCAACACAACTAGCAGTAGCCGTGGGGGGTTCCTACGATGCCCTAGACCCCTCGATCACAGCCAGAGAATTACATAGGCCTAAAGAAAGAAAGGTGAAATCTAAACTGCCCCAGAGCAGACCCCAAAGCAATAGGCAGCCCCCAACATATCATGACGGTGAAGCAAGATGAAAATACTAACACAGATAGAAAGATAGACTGAGCAAAGATGGGGCCCAAAACTACCTAGATAGGAAAGGACAGGAAGTCTGCTGTCTGCAATCTGCCAAAACCCTATCAAAGACATAAGCCAACAAGCTGATATGAAAAAGGCCCTGAAGCAGCTAGGCTTCAAAAACTAAATCAGCACTCAGGTATTTTCAGAAGACAGAGCTAAATGAATTCAGCACACCCCAGCAGGGAATGGCAGAAATCCAGAAAAACAAAGCAAAACAAAGACAAAGCACCAAAGCAAAAGGCCGAGCAGCAAACTTAGCTTTAGAGGAGCAGGAA
This sequence comes from Dendrobates tinctorius, assembly GCF_039654945.1. Lineage (NCBI taxonomy): Eukaryota > Metazoa > Chordata > Amphibia > Anura > Dendrobatidae > Dendrobates > Dendrobates tinctorius. The sequence continues at coordinate 2,752,650 of NW_027361694.1, read as the reverse complement.
TTCAGACTGGTCTCCAAGGATCCCACAGAGAAATCACCCGCAGGGCAGAAGGGCGTCGGCAGCCTTATATCCAGTCAGTAACTCCACTCAGCCAGTCATCATCATCAGCCTCAGGTGTTTGATAATCAGGCTCACTACCTTTCTTTACCAGAAGAGGGAGTTCCTCGGGCCTCAGTAATGAAGGGGAAAATGAACTCACAACAGACTTTTGTGTGTGTGTGTGTTTATTTCTTTTGGATATGGGAGTTAGTAATGGGAGTGTCAGACAGATGCCTCTCCATTACTAACCCATGGGCTTGATGTCAGCACCAGTTGCTGACATCAACCCTACAATCCCATTGCCTCAAGTGCCAATGCACCAGGGGAATTGGGAGGAGCCGAGGCTAAGTGCCAGAATTGGCGCATCTAATGGATGCCCCACTTCTGGGGAGGCTGATTGCTGATCTAATTAGGCTGGGAGCGGGAAAATATCCATTTCTCTTCCCAGCCTATTAGTAGCAACCTCCAGCTGTCTGCATTGCCTTAGCTGGTTATCAAGGAGGGACCCTACATCATTTTTTAGGGTCCCTTATTCATATTAACCAGCAAAGGCATAGCAGACAGCTGGAAGCTGATATTAATAGGCTGGAAAGGTCCATGGATATTTGCCCCTTCTCAGCATAATAAGGTCAGCTCACAGCTATCTGCTTTCCTTGGCTGATTATTAAAAATAGGAGTGACCCCACATACTATTTTTCATTTATTTATTAACAAATACAGTAAAATACACGCACAAGGCACTGCTCCACTCTTCCCCTTGGAACTCTGCCTCCTGTTTCAAGATGATTTTCTTTTTTTTTATCCTATGTTATTTTAAGTTATTTTCCTATCCATATTTGTTTGCAGTGAAATTGACCTGTTTTTACCACCATTTTGCAGCCCCCTAGCCCTTACAATGACCATTTTACAGCACCAAAGTTCAGGTCCCCATTGACTTCTATTGAGTTCAAGTCCGGGGTCAAGTTTGGTTTAAGCTCAGGTTCGCTGAACTTCCACAGGTCTACTCATCCCTTATGGTAAGATTTTAATACTAGAAGTTAGGACCATCTCGATTGGGTACACCATCACTGGTGGGATGGCTTTTATGCTTTTTTATATCAAAAACAGTACTCTAAGCTATTTATTTGCATTATTGCTTTTTACTTGTGTACAGCAGAGTTAATGTTCATTTTTTTTCTTTGTATGTATAAAAACTTATACTCCTGTTAATTTCTTTTAGTATTGTTTTAGGTTCTTACAGTCAGTGTAATCAAGGGTGTGGCATCTCTTTCTTTGAGCTGGGCATTACATTTATATAGCTCTCTATGGTTGGGTGTCCATAGTCGGGCCCCGATCCTACTCGGCCCTTACTCACATTGAGGTAATTTTTTACACATGGTAAGTTTTTAATAATAGAGGTTAGGACAGTCCCAATTGTTTACACCTTGTTACTGGTGGGATGGCTTTTATGCTTTTTTAATTAAAAACAGTATTTACTAAGTACCCTGTGTTATTTATGTGTACTATTGCCTTTTACTTGCTTACAGCAGAGTTCCTTCTGTTTCTATCTAAGGTTTTGTTTTATATCATGTAGCATTAGGTCACTTGTCTGAATCATGTGATTTTCTATTTGTTGTGGTGGTCCTGCTCTATAAAGAAGGACATGCTGGAAGAATCGAAACAGTTGAGCAATTGTGACCTATAGTCTGTATTAGATCATTGATGTCTTGTATACATTTTATAGCCTGACGGACAAATTAAAACAATAATTAAAGGCAACTTGATAGGTTTTCTATGTGACTATGGGTTGAAAAGTTATATAACACCAACCTATTTCCTCCATAGCATAGAAGAACCTTCCTGGATTCATAGCAAATTATGCGAAGATTGTAATCTTAGGTCTATGTGCGTGATACTTGTTCTTTCATTTTTACATAGATGGTCAACAAGATAATAGAGCAGTGCGATTTCAAATTGCATAAAAAATGAAAATAGCACATAAAATCAATTTATGTTAATTTCATAATTTAAGGCCAACATGCTTATTTGCATTCCTGATAATGTCTGGCATGCTCCTGGTGAGAAGGCAATTGGAGTATCTCCTCTTTGACTTCAATCAATGCATCAATGAATTCCTGGACAGTCTGTGGAACTATGAGACAGTATAGTGTGCACTGAAACATAATGTAACAAGTTTTCAGTTGGATTCAGGTCCAGAGAATTTGAGGGGCAGTTGCTGGCACCAGTAACTTCATCATCCAGGAATTTTATGCACACTCTGACCACATGAGATCGGGCATGGTTCCTGCACCTAGCGGAACCCAGGGCTTAAAAGCATTGCTAAGTCATTGCCATATATGTCATGTTTGATGATGTTATAGGGAGCATAATGTTCACTACCACATCTCTATATGCTATATTGTGTCTCCCATGTGCTTAATCTGCCTTCATCTGTGAAGAAAACATGGCACCAATTGCAAGATCTGAAAAATTGTGGTGTTCTGTCATGCATACCAATCGAAATGCATGGCACTGGGCTGAGAACAAGTACCACTATTGGGCTTCCAGACCTGATGCCTGCCTTATCAACTCTGCTTCTGTCAGTTTGGTCAGATAATTAAGTAACAATAGTACTTCATTTCTTCCTTAAACAAAGGAACAGATAGCGATCCTGCTAAATGGTAGGGTCCTGTTTGGTTCTCTTCATGTAACTCATGTAACAACATGCTTCCCTAAATCTGGTCCATGCTTTTGAGGCTTTCAACGAGCATACCTTGCAAAGACATATATTGATGTGCCTTCCTGGAGGAGTTGGACTACCTATTAAGCGTGAATGGACTGATGGACTGCAGGTACCACCACATGATACCAGTAGTGACAAGGAAATTGGCAAAATATTAAACTAGAGATGAGTCAGTCAGAAACAATAAGGAGAGAGCAACCAATAGCAAAACTATTCCTTTTTTGGAGGCTGTCTTGTTGTGGCCTTGTAAGCAGGTTGCGGGATGCAGTGACAGACAGAAGGCAGAGCAAGGGTTAGCAACTTTACTTAACTGGGAATACTCCATGCAGGGAGGTAAATAGTTAACAGGGGTGTAAAAAAGTTCAGGTGTAAATAATATGCAGAAATAATGAACAAGGTATCGGCAGTTCTGTTGTACACTTATTGTGTCAGAAGTTTCTCCGGCTGTAGATGCTCCTTGAAAGTCAGTAGCGCCGACAACATCTGACGTGGAGCTTGTCCAAGAAGCTCCTGCTGGTAACGGTAGTCTGTCTTCTGACGGCAGTGGTCAGTGTCCAGTACCTTCCACAGATATATACCATATGCATTTGTGTAATTTATATCCTGACTGCTGCATTCACACACATCCACCGCCCTGGCATTAACTCTCTACACTCCATCCATATTGGCCCCTCACTCCTTTCCTCTCCTATGTATAGCACTCACGCTCTTTTCACATTGTTAAATTGCACAGATCCAGTCAGTCCCACCATTCAACATAAGAGACGCTCTCACAAATCACTTAACCATCTGCTCCCTCTTTCTATCCTCCTTCTCCTAGTCGCAGGAGACATTGCTCCCAACCCTGGTCCCCCATGTTATAGAAAGTCAAACCCCCCAACTGCTACACTCAGAAACCCCTCTAATCTTATTAATATTCCCTGCATGCCATCTGTCTCTCTTAATTGTGCACTTTGGAATTCTCGCTCAGTGTGTAACAAACTCTCATGACTTTTTCCTTTCTAATTCTCTTAACCTCCTGGCTCTTACTGAAACCTGGATCTAGAAGTCAGACACTACCGCTGCTGCTGCTGCTCTTTCATATGGGGACTACACTTCTCTCATACCCCAAGATCAGACAATAGAGCAGGTGGAGGCGTTGGTCTGCTCCTATCACGAAAATGTACCTTTCAGGTTATCCCTCAACTACCCTCACTAGCCTTCCCTTCTTTTGAGGTCCATGCCGTCAGACTCTACACCCCCTTCTCCATGCGAGTGGCAGTGGTGTATCGTCCTCCCGACCCCTCCCATCAGTTCCTGGGTCATTTTGCCACTTGGCTTCCACACTTTCTCTCCAGCGACATCCCTACCCTCATCATGGGAGATTTCAATATCCCCATTGCTCTTCCCCTCTCCCCATCTGCTACTCACCTTTTATCTCTAACCTCCTCATTTGGCCTTTCGCAGCTTACTAATTCTCCAACGCATGAAGACGGAAACTCCCTCGACTTGGTCTTCTCTCGGCTTTGTGCAGTGGATGATTTTGCAAACTCCCCTCTCCCGCTCTCTGACCACAATCTTCTTTCATTCTCTATCAAGAACTGCCAGGCTGCTCAGGTCACCCCCATTGTCCATACTTATAGAAACATACAGACCATTAACACCCAGAAACTTATGAAGAACTTGCAGTCTTCATTGGCCCCTATCTCCTCCCTCTCAAGTCCTGATTCTGCACTGAAGCATTACAATGAAACACTTCAAAGTGCCCTGGATGAATTTGCACCCCCTATAAATAGAACACCACAACACAGCCGGCGACAACCCTGGCACACCCTGCAAACACGTTTCCTGCAGCAGTGCTCCAGGTGTGCCGAACGTCTGTGGAGAAAATCCAATCTACACGAAGATTTCATCCATTATAAGTTTATGCTTAGAACATACAACACTACCCTTCACCTCTCCAAGCAAACCTATTTCAACACCCTCATCAACTTACTGTCCAATAACCTGAAACGTCTCTTTGACACTTTTCATTCTCTACTCAACCCAAGAGTACAGGCCCCAACCACGGAGCTCAGAGCTGACGATCTGGCCAATTGCTTCAAAGAAAAAATTGACCAGATTCGACAGGAAATTATCTCCCAATCACCTCATACCATGCACTGTCCTCCCTCCCCCACTGCATCTAGCTCACTCCCTGATTTTGAACCAGTCACAGAAGAAGAAGTAAGCAGGCTCCTTGCATCTTCTCGCCCAACCACTTGCATCAGTGACCCATTTCTGCCACATCTCCTCCAGTCCCTTTCCCCTGCTCTCACCCCTCACCTAACTAAAATATTTAACCTCTCTCTCTCTACTGGTATCTTTCCCTCCTCATTTAAGCATGCCATCACACATCCACTACTTAAAAAGCATCCCTCGACCAAAACTGTGCCGCTAACTATAGACCTGTCTCTAATCTTCCCTTCATCTCTAAACTCCTGGAATGCCTGGTCCACTCCCGTCTTATCCGCTATCTCTCTGATAACTCTCTTCTCGACCCTCTCCAATCCGGTTTCCGCTCTTTACACTCTACTGAAACTGCCCTCACTAAAGTCTCTAATGATCTACTAACAGCTAAATCAAACGCTCATTACTCCATGCTAATTGTCTTGGATCTCTCTGCAGCATTCGACACTGTGGATCATCAGCTCCTCCTCACTATGCTCCGTTCCATTGGCCTCAAGGACACCATTCTCTCCTGGTTCTCCTCCTATCTCTCTGACCGCTCCTTTACTGTATCTTTTGCCGGTTCCTCCTCCTCTCACCTTCCCCTTACTGTTGGGGTTCCTCAATGATCGGTTCTAGGCCCCCTCTTCTTCTCCTTGTACACTTCCCCTATTGGTCAAACAATCAGTAGATTTGGTTTCCAGTACCATCTCTTTGCTGATGACACCCAATTATACGCTTCTTCTCCTGACATCATGCCAGCCTTTCTAGAAAACACCGGCGATTGTCTAAATGCTGTGTCTAATATCATGTCCTCACTATATCTGAAACTGAACCTGTCAAAGACTGAACTCCTTGTGTTTCCTCCCTCTACTAATGTACCTATACCCGACATTGCCATTTCTGTGTGTGGTTCCACTATTACTCCCCAGCAACATGCCCGCTGTCTTGGGGTCATACTTGATTCCAAGCTTTCCTTTGCCCCCCACATTCGATCACTGGCTCGCTCTTGTCATCTGCACCTCAAAAACATTTCTAGAATTCGACCATTTCTTACTTTTGACTCTGCAAAAACTCTTACTGTTTCTCTTATTCATTCTCGTTTCGACTATTGTAACTCTATCCTAATCGGTCTCCCTCTTACCAAACCCTCCCCTCTCCAATCTGTTTTGAAAGCTGTAGCCAGGATCATATTCCCCACGAATCGTTACACCGATGCCTTTACCTTGTGCCAGTCATTACACTGGCTGCCCATCCACTCCAGAATTCAGTATAAACTTATTACCCTCACCCACAAAGCTCTCCATGGCTCAGCACCACCCTACATCTCCTCCCTTGTTTCAGTATACCACCCTACCCGCGCCCTCCGTTCTGCTGATGACCTGAGGTTAGCATCCTCAATAATCAGAACCTCCCACTCCCGTCTCTAAGACTTTACACGTGCTGCACCAATTCTTTGGAATGCACTTCCCAGGTCAATACGATTAGTCCCCAATCCCCACAATTTTAAGCGTGCCCTGAAAACGCATTTATTCAGACTGGCCTATCACCTCAACGCATTAACCTAATCTATCCCTGTGTGGCACAGCCAAAAGTTTTACCATAACCAGGTTCACCGCATCATGTTCCCACATGCTTTATGCATCCATTAGCCCTCTGTGTCTGTACTGTTACACACTTAACATTATGGCTGGTCCATACAATCAGGGCAACTGTTACCACCCCACCTTTTGTGTCTACCTCTTTCCTCATAGACTGTAAGCTTGTGAGCAGGGCCCTCATTCCTCTTGGTATTTGTTATAATCTACGTGATTATTGTTATGCTGTAATGTCTATTGTCTGTACAAATCTCCTCTGAAATGTAAAGTGCTGCGGAATATGTCGGCGCTATAGAAATAAAATTTATTATTATTATTCCACTGGGCCCCTAGTCCATAAGTGGCTGCGACCAACGCAGGCAAGACTGCAATACGGTCAGGGTCCTGGTCGAATGATGTGGCAATGTCCGGCAGTGTGGGCAGCAACAAACAGTCCTTCACCCTGTCCTTGCTCTTAAGCTACGTGCCGCGCTTAGATGAACAGGGCTCCCAGCTGTGGCAGGTTCTGACAGCGTCCAGGCATAAGGTCAGCCACGTTTCATCCTGGCCCTGCTGTGTACCTCGTGGAGCATGCTGCGCACGCACCTTGCCCCTCTCACAGCTGGTGGGAAACTCCCTGAAGCTGTGCGCGCGTTCACTTCTAACCGCGCACCCAGCTTCGGGGTCAGAGCATCAGTCCTTTCCTTTTTATCTTCCACCCGGGAAACAAGGGACGCAGCCTCAACAGTTGTGGACCCGGCTCCGCACAGGTACCCGCAGCCCAGTCTTCCTCCTTACAGCCTCTCCAGTGCTTCTGATGTCACTTTAATTTTTCCAAAGCAGGCAACATTGATTCACAATTGCTCATGCTTCCTAAGTGGACAGATTAATATCCCTGAATTTTAACAGACTTGGGGTTATACTATGATGTGAAAGAGTTCACTTACTTTTTTGAGCATTATATACTGTATTTCATATGAGCCATTGCTGCTCCTTTGTTCAATAACATGTATAAGTATATGTGACATGACAAATATGACATCATAAATCAAACACATTGAAATGAACTCTATTGAAAAAATAGTAATACAATAAATGAAAAAGACAAACATAAATATTTTCGGTTTCTTCTTATTGTTCATTTTTAAATTATAATAACAGTGAGAAATAGAATCAGCAAATGAAACCAATATAGTTAAGAGCAATTAGTCTAATTACAGTTTAAGTTCACATGCTTTGTTTTCAGCTATAAACAAACCACATTAGGAGATTAAAAAAAATAAACAATTAACAAAAATAAAATTTTCATTCAATAGCGTGGAAGACAAATCAATGTGAGGTCCAGGTGACCTTCAGAATGTCTTTGATACCTTCCAATTTTCCTTTTGGATTCAATGCAAGAATACTTCAAGTGGTGGACCTCCACCCCCCTCCCCAGTTCAGAGGTACATGTACTTTGTACAATTGAAACAATATTGTGTACCTATCCAGCTAAGGCTACTTAGACATGTCATAAAAGTGTGATTAGGGTATCGTTACACCTAGCGACTCACCAGCGATCCCGACCAGTGACATGACGCGATCAGGATCGCTGGTGAATCGCTAGGTGGTCGCTAGTGAGCTGCCACTCAGGCAGATCTCACCAGCGACATCGCTGGGGACGGGGGTTGCTACTTACCAGTCAGACGCGGCGATCCTGCGTCCTCCCGCCCGCGTCCACGCCTCGCTCGTCTTCACAGCAGGAAGCGCCGCAGGAAGTGGACGACGAGGAATGGTCCAGCAGCTTCTCGCACGATCAGCGATAACCAGCGGGGGAGCCGGTCGGAGGTAAGTATCAGACATAGCGATATCGCTAGCAATATCACTGTAACGTCACAAAATCGGTGACTTTACAGCGATATTGCTAGCGATATCACATTGTGTGTAACTGGCACATTAGTGGGGGAAATGTCATTGGGAGATTATCAATGGCAAGAATGAGAGCTCATAGTCCATTCCCGGTTACAAGGTAGCTGCCATTTCGTAGTCACTTTTAGCTTAAATAACTATGAAGTGCAGATATAAACAGTTATCACACTCGCCTATTTTTGGATAGAAAATTTGTTTTACTGCATGCTTTGCGATATGATTGCTGAGTTCCTTATTATTCCTGATTGTATAGCTTTTCTTTTTGACATGCCATAAAAGTATACTTTACCTATAAACTAGTGGTTTGCTTTATAGTCTGCACATCTGTGCTGGGGAATACTTGTCAAAGATGAAGAGGTTGAGCAATGCGAAACAACCCATTTATATGATCCGATACATGGCAAATGAATGAATTAGAGCCTATAATAAAAACAACTCTTTCTCTAGGGGACCTATCTTGTTCATGGATAACATGGGTGTTAGAAATGTAGAGTCAGCAGCGACTTCTACGCCAATAATAGTTGATCACAAAGGGCACGTAATTGGAAAACCAAATCAGAGCACCTCTTCAAGACAAGATTTACACAGTACAGTTTAATACACATTTAATGTACTTTTCATCTAAAGACAGTGGTAGATCACAGCGTAAAAGTATAAAACGCAAAGACCAATTCATCATTGTTTTTTGTGTCTTTTTTTCCAGAGTAAAAGTGCACCATATGTGTTACTTAATTTGAGCCTTTTTTAAGATTACTCCTTTACGTCTTTTGTTGTTCAGCCTTACGGGAGTGGTTTTAGTTATCCAGATGTTTTAGCCTAACTCATCATTTGTGACTTTTCAAAATGTCACAACATTTTTGTGCATTTCTCCTCCAGATGAATGAAATGAAAGTAACAGCGGGAACCTATACAATCCACAATTCAAAAAAAGTTTAGATGCTGTGTAATTTGTTAGGAAATGTCTATATGAGTTGTTTTTTTTCAACTCCTATGAAAAAATGTCTACATTTCAACTTTGGGTATGTCAATAAAATATTGTAGGAGCAAACGATGGACCGGCACCACAAAAACAATATTAGATTAATAAATGGACTCTTGTGCCATATACCAGAAAAAGCAAATAAGAACAAGAAAAAACGTATACCTGATATCTACAAGCTCAAAAAGAGTAATAATCATCATTATATAGACATGTATGAGAAGCAAATAGTGTGAAACTGTATCTTTATTATATACAAAGTGCAAAAAAAACAATTAAGAACACTTAAAAAAAGGTGGAAAAATGTAAAATACTAGACCACCTGTACAAAGTCCATATTATGATAAAAAAAATGGACAAAACAATCTCTCACATAATCCAGCAATATGGAAAACGTTCCATGCCGGTGCGCACAAGCAACAAAAAAAAATAAATAAATTACAGTAAATTAAAAAGAATATATGTATAAAAATTGGGAATGAGTGGTCCAAGATCATATCGCTGTGTGCGCTCCTTCCTGGCTTTGTTTCTCTTTATCGAGACCCCTTGTTTTGCCCACTGTATTTTGTGTGCCCCAGGTCGGAACGCACACAGCGATATGATCTCATTTCCTAGAGTGGAACAGAGAAATGGAAATCAAAACACAGATGAGAACAAAGTCCTAATGTCATTGTTTTACAGTGTCGTATTAGAGCAATGCACTGATTAGTTCTTGTACTCGTACTGATAAAATATGTCCAATTTAATACTGACAAAGTCAATTCACATGCAATAGGGATTTAATACCAAAGTGGTATTTTGTTATTTATCACTATGTGACTTTATGGTCAGTGATGGTCCAAACTTTGAGACCTCCACCAATTCTTACTATAAAGAAGATGCAGTGTTGGTTTAGTACTGCACCCCTTTTCCCGCTATTTTCCCCACAGTCAGAAAAGCACAAGCTACATCATATGTTGGGAAATCTGCAGTTCCATGCAGATCTGAATGGACAATAGTGCCACTTGTGCAAGGAAATATAGTTTCTCTGCATGGTCAGGATGATGGGGGACACAGCAGTCAGATCCAGACTCATCATATTATAGAACTGAAATACCACTTTAAGACGATGTCTTAGTTCATTGCAATTACGTGCCCACATATAAGCAATAGATGAGATCATCTAGCAAAATGTATGCCTGCCATTTTCCAGAATGGTTGGGTGCACCCTCAAAAAACATACTATAATACCACAGTATACTTCACATAGAATTTTCTGCTTATTTTACAACTGAGATCCTTAGAAAATATATTTTATATATTAATAGATGATTTCGAGCAAATTAGCACTACGTGGGCGGATAATGGCCTTGGGCAACTTTGGCTTCTCTTGAATTACCACGTCTCTTTTTTTAAAATTGGGTCAAATAATTTGGCAGTGCTTCAGTGAGCTGACCAGCGCAGGGGTGAAAAGGCAAGTGTTCTGCGCTGCACAAATTAATCTTTATACTGCTGCTTGACCCTTTGTAAAGACTTATACCCCTAGTCAAGACTTGTATGGTCAAGCTCGAAATGCAAGTCTGAGCTCCATACTCTGAAGCAAAATAAGAAGTCAAACTCCTCAGCAGTCAGTCTTATCACATTGCCCCAGGGGACTGGCAATGCAACTAAATGCACTGATTTGTGCTGGCTTGATTACAGTAGCTCATAAATGATTGAGATGCTGCGAATCCCATTTCAATTGTTTGCAAGATGAATCTAATATATTTTCATATCATTTTCTTATATTCATAACATGCAGATTGGAAGCTCTCAGTATTTCCGTATGCAAAGCCGCTGCTTTTTTTATTTCATTTTCTCTTGTTTTTAGTATGATTCTAGTATTGATTATTATATTCATCTGTGTCAGAAAAATGAAGAAGACTGGACATATTTATACAAATTTCCATATATGCAATCAAAGGCGCAACTTATGTATAACGAATTTAGCATGTGTCTGATCAGCACTGAACATTATCAGTAAGTTAGTCAAAAAGAAGGCTGACAATTTTTTCTTATTCTTCGTGCCTACATTTATTGCTTCTTTTTATTAAGATGTTTTCTTCCTCTGGGGTAATAAAAATCACTATAGCATTGAACAGTATTACTTTACAATAATTGAATATTTATGGATTTTTTTTATCAGAGATATACTTTAGCAAAAGGGGTTATTCCACATATTCTATCAATAAAACAGGTTTTATTAATAGTTACACGATTCAGAAGGAACCTAGAAAGAATTATTGTTAAAACTGTTTCCCTATGAAATCAAAGATATCAGTAAATATGTCCATGGACTGTCATCAAAGACCTGACAACTTATTTATTTGCTGATGAAGCTTGGTGACAACCTATAATATTTATTTTCTCAGGCTCAAACTTAAAGAGGTTTTATAATCAAGCATGCTGTAAAACAATGAAAGACAGTATAATAACTTTACCGATTCCTCACCATTCCTCTACCAATTCTGTTCGTGGTGACAAAACAGCCTCAGCACTTCTTCTGGCAACTGGACAGAATTATAAAGACTGGAGCCAGTGATTGACTGCAGAAGTAACATATCTGCACAGCCAACACAGCATGTGCAGAGCCAGTCACATGTCTAACCAGCTGGTAGATGGTATGGAAACCGAGAGGACACCCAGACTGCATTGAAAGATGAGTGGTGTGAACTTGGTCAAGGCAGTATATATACACTGCTCAAAAAAATAAAGGGAACACTTAAACAACAGAATCTAACTCCAAGTGAATCAAACTTCTGTGAAATCAAACTGTCCACTAAGGATTCCGTTACACATAGCGATGCACCAGCGATCCCGACAACGATATGGATCGCTGGTGCATCGCTAAGTGGTCGCTAGTGAGCAGCCACACAGGCAGATCTCACCAGCGACATCGCAGGGGTCGGGGGTCGCTACTTACCTGTCAGACGCGGCGATCCTGATGACCTCCCGCCCGCGTCCACACGTCGTTCATCGTCACAGCAGGAAGCGCCGCAGGAAGCTGATGATGAGAAATGGTCCAGGATCTTCTCGCGCGACCAGCGATAACCAGCGGGGGAGCCGGTCGGAGGTAAGTATCACATGTAGCGATATCGCTACCAATATCGCTGCTACGTCACAAAATCAGTGACTTTACAGCGATATTGCTAGCGATATCGCAGTGTGTAATGGTGGCTTTATGAAGCAACACTGATTGACAATCAATTTCACATGCTGTTGTGCAAATGGAACAGACAACAGATGGAAATTATTGGCAATTATCAAGACACCCTCAATAAAGGAGTGGTTCTGCAGGTGGGGACCACAAACCACATCTCAGTACCAATGCTTTCTGGCTGATGGTTTGGTCACTTTTGAATGTTGGTTGTGCTTTCACACTCATGGTAGCATGAGACGAACTCTACAACCCACACGAGTAGCTCAGGTAGTGCAGCTCATCCAGGATGGCACATCAATGCGAGCTGTGGCAAGAAGGTTTGCTGTGTCTGTCAGTGTAGTGTCCAGAGGTTGGAGGCACTACCAGGAGATGTAGAGGGGGCTGTAGGAGGGCAACAGCCCAGCAGCAGGACCGCTACCTCTGCCTTTGTGCAAAGAGGAACAGGAGGAGCACTGTCAGAGCCCTGCAAAATGACCCTCAGCAGGCCACAAATGTGTATGTGCCTGCACAAACAGTTAGAAATCGACTCCATGAGGATGGTCTGAGGGCCTGATGTCCACAGATGGGGATTGTGCTCACAGCCCAACACCGTGCAGGATGCTTGGCACAGAACACCAGGATTGGCAAATTCACCACTGGCGCCCTGTGCTCTTCACAGATGAAAGCTGGTTCACACTGAGCACATGTGACAGAAGTGACAGTCTGGAAACGCCATGGAGAGCGATCTGCTGCCTGCAACATCCTTCAGCATGACCAGTTTGGCAGTGGGTCAGTAATGGTTTGGGGTGGCATTTCTTTGGAGGGCAGCACGGTGTTGGGCTGTGAGCACAACAGTTGTATCTATACATGTATGTACAAGAAATATGTTATATACTGTATATATATTGTAATTTGCATAAAGAAGAAAATAATGCGGCACTCACCACATGGATTCAATATTCCAAAGTCCTTTTTTATTTCATCCATGCATCAAAAGACTTTTTATAGGATATGCGGGCTAGGGAGGCATGCAGGGAGAGTGCAGGTGAACAGCAATCTTCAAGTCTGACCACAGATTCTCAATTGGGTTAAGATCTAGACTTTGACTAGGCCACTCCAAAACTTTTACACGTTTCCCCGTATACCACTCAAGTGTTGCTTTAGCAGTATGCTTTGGGCCATTGTCTTGTTGAAGGTTGAACCTCTGGCCCAGTCGCAAATCACTGACAGACTGAAAAAGGTTTTGCTCAAGAATATACTCGTATTTCGCACCATCCATCTTCTATCTGACTCTGACCATAGTCCCTGTCCCTGCTACCGAAAAACATCCCCATAGCATGATGATGACACCACCATATTTCACTGTGGGGATGGTGGTTTTGGGATGATGAGTTGTGTTAGTTTGGTACCAGACATAGCATTTACCTTGGTGGCCAAAAAGTTTATTTTTGGTTTCATCTGACCACAGCACCTTCCTTCATACATGTCTTTTGGCAAACTGAAAACCAACCTTAAAATTTGTGCCTGTAAGTAATGGTTTTCTTCTGCACAATCTTCTATAAAGGCAATCGTTATGGAGTGTACAGCTTATTGTGATCATTTGAACACATACTCCAGTCTCTGATTGGGAAATCCACAGCTCCGTCAGGGTTCCCTTTCATCTCTGTACTGCCTCTGATTAATGCCCTCCTTGCTCAGGCTAAGAGTTTTGATGGGTGTCCCTCTCTTGGCAAGTTTGTTCTGGTACCTTGTTCTTTCCATTTGATGATACTAGATTTGACTGTGCTCTGGTTGATCATCAGAGATTGGGATTTTTTTATGATCCAACACTGACTTGTAATTCTCACTAACTTTGTCCCTGACTTGGTTGGAGATCTCCTTGGTCTTCATGGTGTTGTTTGGGCAGTGATGCCTCTTGCTTAATGGTGTTACAGCCTCTGTGGCCTTTCAGAAAAGGTGTGTATATACTGTCAGAACAAGTGACAGACTGCACACAGGTGAACTTCCTTTCACTGAGCATGTGACTTATGAAGGTAAGTACTTTCCCCATAAAGTTTTAAGGGCTTAACGTAAAAGGCGTGAATGCATATGCACATGTAAATTTTTAGTTATTTGATCCCATAAATTTTATGTATGCCTATATTTTTCTCACTTCACTTCACCAAACCCATACTATTTAGTGGTGATGCATCACACACAAATCAGATTTCAAAAATATTTAAACACATGTTGTAATATAGCAAAGTAGGTAAAAGGCCAAAGGGCGGGAATACTTTCATAAGCCACTGTTTTTACACTATATATATATGTATATGCAAAAAAAAAGCAGGCAGCACACTGTATAGATATCAAAAGTTTGAAGAAACTTTTAATTAGCCGTGTGTGCAAAAAAGCAACGTTTTGGCTTTGTCAAGCTCTTTGGAACCGAAAAATGACTTTTTTGCAAACTTGGCAAATTAAAAGTTTGCTCATACTTTTGGTACCTATACAGTGTGCTGCCTGCCTTATTTGAATATGTATATACTGGTTACCGGGCTGTAACCTGCAGACTTGCACCTAACAGCTTATATTTTTTAGCTTGTGTTGCCTCACTTCTTGTTATACAGGGTGGGCTATTTATATGGATACACCTAAATAAAATGGGAATGGTTGATGAACCAGATCGGCACACTGAATTTGCAGAATGGGCAAAACAAAAATTGGAACAGGACCCTCAGTTTAAACAGAACATTATGTTCAGTGATGAGACAAACATTTTTGAGTGGGCCATTTATATGGATACACCTAAATCAAATGGGAATGGTGACAGTTTTCTTGCATAGTGTGTCTTGCATTGAAATCTGCAATGACCCGGGTACTGAGTTCATCAGACATAAACACAATTTCTATGCGCTCCTCACGTGTTAACCTATGCGACATGTCAATGGCTGTAAACAAAGAGAAACTTGTAAATAAATCATGAAAGAATAAAGTTATGTTAAAGCCAAGCACGCCATTGTTTTTCTTTGAAATTCTCAATAAGTTTGATGTGTCACATGAACCTCTGCTCATTGAAAAAAATAAAGTTGGATCCAAAATGGCCAACTTCAAAATGGCTGCCATGGTCACAACCCATCTTGAAAAGTTTCTACCCTCCCATATACTAATGTGCCACGAACAGGAAGTTGATATCACCAACCATTCCCATTTTATTTAGGTGTATCCATATAAATGGCCCACCTATTTTTCTGTAGGTATGCTTTGCAGACAATAGGGAGTGAGGAGTGGACACTGATGGACTACTGAGCATGCACTGAGACACAGGAGGTAGAGGAATGAATAACATCACCTTTAACATACAGTGCAGCATTGTGAGTCAATCGGATTTGCTAAAGACATGAATGAAAGACGAATGCTGATTGGGTGTAAATGTAAACACACGATAGGAGTAGGTGTGACTGGATTGTGGTCACCATATTAGCATATCATGTTGTGTTATATGATTGGATGTGCTTTTATGTACACTTTCTATATCTCGTTGATGTTGAATATTTGATGTATTTCATATGTGATTGATATATTTGTAAACTCTGAATATGTTAATGAGAATTACAATTTTTTATTATGTATAATTTTTGTATTTGATAAGAGTGGGTGTTTTTTGATGTGGGAGTGGTTTGTGTGAGCCACCTCACTATATAAGACCGCCATTTCATGGATTTTGTATGCTTGACAAAGACCTGCAAAGGTCGAAACGTTGCATTTTGGCAGAATAAAGTTTTTGAAAACTTCTAATCACCTGGAAGAGATGCTGTTCTTTTTTTCTATTTTATAGAGGAAAACTAGTCAATCACTCTCTGTCGGGGGAGGGTAATAGCTCCAAAGCTTTTACTATGAGGCTGTAAACAGTTTCTTACATGAAAATTCTGAATGAAATCACAGAAAGCAAAATATTTTTTAAATAGAAGTTTCTCCTTTTATTTTATGCTGTCCTTAGATAGGAAACCTGACAGAGCTGCTTTAAGGGCATGGATAGAGCATTGAGAGCTCTCCTAGGTAAAGCCCCCGTTACACATAGCGATATCGCTAGCAATATCGCTGTAATCTCACCGATTTTGTGACGTAGCAGCGATATAGCTAGCGATATCGCTACATGTGATACTTACCTCTGACCGGCTCCCCCGCTGCTCATCGCTGGTCGTGCGAGAATGTCCTGGACCATTTCTCGTTGGGTGCTTCCTGCTGGTCTTCCTGTGGTGCCGACGAACGACGCGTGGACGCGGGCGGGAGGATGTCAGGATCGCCGCATCTGACAGGTAAGTAGCGACCCAGGACCCCTGCTATGTCACTGGTCAGATCTGCCTGTGTGGCAGCTCACTAGCGACCACTTAGCGATGCACCAGCGATCCATATCGTTGTCGGGATCGCTGGTGCATCGCTAAGTGTAACGGTACCCTAAGTTGAGGAGTCAGAGTCTGTCTTCTGCTATCCATGGTCATGTGGCTGCTAAGAAGTATGTCTCTAAATGCTGATACCTGAAGCTAATGCAAAATGACTTCCTCATAACTGTGTAAAGAAAATCAAATAAAACACATATATAAGCGTAAAATGAAAACAGCATAAACAAAAGAATGTGAATAGATTGGATTCTGAGTTTATTTATTAAAAACATTTATAGACTACATTCCCTTGAAGACTGTAAATATTCTAATGACCATGAGATAAGTTAGACTGTATTGTACTGAACATGTTGTCATTTGCTTATGCACAAGGCCACTGAATTTAATATCATCTGACACAGACAGCTCGGTCCAGAATATAAAGCAGCTATGACACATCCTTCTACACGGATTTAAATAAATAAACCAGAGATTGTTCTTATTTTGCAGAGATTAGCTATGCAATTTGGCAGAATTCATACATTTTGCAGATTTTATGTATGCATATTTGAGAGCTAGCTTACGTCTCATTAGAATAAGTAAAAGAGGATTAGAAATGTAGTGTATGCGTTCTGACAGGGAACAGGTCTTCAATTTTTAGTTTAGAGACTGAATATAGTCACACTGGTAAGATTAAAGCGCACAAATGTGTGTTCTGCAGAACCTCTATCATGTATAATACATCATAACAATTATTCAGGGATAGAAGAGTCACATTTATCCCCGTCCTTATATATTACCGGGTTTGATTCCCTGCCAGTCTCTTATTTTTTTTTTCTCCTTTCTCCTTAATACATACAGCATAAATGTTAGATCCCACTGCCAAGGCGAGATTGTTGTTGAGCTTGCCCAGTTTCATACAAATATAGCCACAACTTTATATCCTGGCCTAATGAACAAAACTGACAGTATTAAGCTTGTATTTGTATGCTTTGTTTCAAAGTTAAGCTATCATCAGAAAATGACCTATTTATTAAATCAGGTTTTTCTACTAAATATTTCTTTTTAATGCAATTGTTTTTGCAATGTTTATTTTTTTTTTTACATAGAAGAATCGGTATTAAAAATAAAAAAAATTAAAATCTTTCTATTTTCACACTGGCCACTGGAGCCAGTCATACTTCCTTTTGTTTCAGGAAACAACTCATGTACACAGACAGAATAGTCCAATTCCAATGCTATCTTTTGTACTGAAGTGTCTAATGAGCCTGTGCAAAGGTCATTGTAAAGGGAGGAGGTCTCGGGTGTGACATCTCCAATCTTGATTGGTGGATACTATGTTAACAGTGGTGTTTAGATATGTTACCTGGCATTGTAACCTTGCTTCTACTAATGAGAAAACTCTTGCAAACTCTTCCTGAAAGAACAGGAAGTAAGAGTTTAAAAAAATTCTCATTATCCATTGTGAATTTGCAAGATTGTTATTTTTTTATAAACATTGTGATATAAAAAAAAATTGAACAAAGTTGATTTAAACAATAAATAATTTTTCGATCATAGCTTCCCTTTTTTTTTTTACAGGGACTCTGTCAGCACAGAATGACTGTTCAAACTAAGTCCCACCGCTCGCTGCTTCACCACAAGGCCAATCGTTTAAATACATCTTCACACCTCCTTATTTTCCCTCAATTTCCACCCATATTTTTTTGATTGACAGCTCTGACTTCATAGGACCAGTGGAGGAGGGAGATAGATTGAATCCAAGCAGTGGGAAGATGTATTTAAATGTTTGGCCTCGCGAGCACCTGTACTTGGTTTGAACAGTCATTCTGCGCTGACAGAGTCCATTTAATGAATATTATTTACCCCATAAAAATAGTTTTCTTGTGCTTAGAAATCTTCAATATGTGCTGATTGTGTAAAATATGACATTACAGCGGTAAGATTAAAAATCCTGTAGCTTTAAACACATTTATTTCCATTACTTTTCTAATCATCCAAGTGGAGAAAATTTTAGTGAAGGATTAAATTAGATAGGACTTTTGTAGAAAACACTAAAATTGGTAACTGACTAACTGAGGGAAAATATATTAAAATTGCATAATTTTCTTGAACTCTTTAGTGTACACTCTGAACCAAAACCAATACATATGTATCGAATTTTGTAATCAAATGATACATTTGGCACAACTTTTTAAGAATGTTAAGTAAATGTGTCTGGACTTCATAGGTGTTTAACAATTTTGCAATAGACTACAATACTATTCATGCTATTCAAACAATTGTAGGTTCTAGTCCACTGAGGGAACTAATAAAAATGTAACAGACCAAAATATTTATCTAATATTTAAAAAATATATAAATCTTTACCCTTTACCTGGAATAACAAAGTCTAAAAAAAAAAGCATATTTGTAATTACCACATTCATATCTTTCTGAACTAATGATAAAACATATTTATGGTATAAGATGAATACTAAGTTAAAGTCTAGACAGCAGTATTACCGTATTTTAAGGACTATAAGACACACTTTTTTTCCCCAAAATTTTGAGTGATAATGGGTTTGCGTCTTATGGTCGGAATATACCTACAAATACTGAGTCGGGTGATTCTGCTGTGGTCCCGGTCCGACACTGCCGGGCGAAGATCACTCTCCTTTTCCATACTGGTGCGGCTGGTACAGCATGTGCAGCAGGTTCTGCCGGTGTGCTCTGTGGTGTGTGGGGGGCTCTGCCAGCATTTTGTGAAAGCACGGAGGCCTCACACATCCATCGCTGCGATGCGGTGGCCTCCGAGAAAATAGCGGCAGGGGCAGCGCATGCTCAGATTGAGATCTCGGAAACAAGATCTCATCCCGAGATCTCGTCTCCCGGGACGAGATCTCATTGCCGATATCTCGATCTACGCATGTGCCACCCCTGGCGGCCATTTTCCGAGAGGCCACCGCATCACAGCAATGGATATGCAGGGCCTCTGGGCTTTCACAAGATGCCAGCGGAGCGCCCCGCACCACAGAGCACCACCGCTGAACCTGCTGCACCAACCAGGGATGGGATTTCCCAGAGGCCGCCACATCTGCCGCACAAGCCTGGGATAGGAGTTATGTCACTGGACCACAGAACATCTCCTGTAACCACGCTCCAACAGTGCTGCTGATTCCCTGGGTAAGCTGAATTTGGACTGTAAGACGGAGCCCCATTTGAAACATTAATTTTTTTCCCTATTTTCCACCTGAGATTTGGGGTGCGCATTATGGTCTGCTGTGTCTTATAGTCTGAAAAATATGGTACTTTTTTGGTCACTTTGAGGTCCATTTTCGGTGTGATGACTATGGTGGTCATACTATGATTGACACTTATCTCCTGTAAAATAAGTCATGTTGAAATGCAAAATGCCTGATACTTGTTTCCCTCAACATTTACCATCAAGGTACAGTCATGAAATGTCATACAAATTTACATAATCAGCTGCTTCTGCCAATACTGATCTAAATCCCAAGACAGTCCATTTTTCTATTCTATTTTAACCACTGTAATAATCTTTTGTAATCAAAAGTATGAATGGATCCTAGCTAAAGGAAGAAGTACTGAAATCCATTTCAACCTTTAAAATAGAAAAAACTCTTAGTGTGAAACCACTATTAATGCGCTCACATTTCTTAAATAGCTGTCAGCGAAACAATCGATCCTCCAACAGTTAAGTCTCCTGACTGCCCATTACACAAGAATGCACAGCTAAGGCTGGTTTCAGATTTGCGGATATCAGAGCTGCGGAGGGCTTCGGAGTTCCTCCGTGAAGCTCCGCCCACTGCCTCACCTCCTCCGTTCAGCTCCGCCTACGTCTGCATGCGGCCTGCATACCTACTTTTAATGATGAGTATGCAGGCCATGCAGATGTATGCGGATGCATCCCCATGCGTCATTTTGATGCTGCAGCGACCTGTGTCAAACACGACATGTTGCATTTTGTTGTGGTCGCTGCAGCATCAAAACGACGCATGTGGACGCATCCGCATACATCCGCATGGCCTGCGTACCCAATGTTAAAAATAGGTACGCAGGTTGCATGCAGGTGGTGCGGCAGTGGGTGGAGCTTCACAGAGGAACTATGCAGCCCTCTGCAGCTCTGACATCCGCATATCTGAACCTAGCCTAAGCTGAGCCTTCCTGTGTTCTCTATGAGATAGAGCTTATCTTCAGGTAGAACAATATGATTGGTCACTGAAGTTTAGCAAGCCAAATCTTTATCTTCCCTGACATCTGACTTCATCTGATGGGAGATAGCCTAATGTGTATTGGGGCCTTCAGACTTTGTTGACATGTTCAGTAATGATGCATCCAGCATCAATCTGCAGATACATCCTTTTAGTCCATTTTTTTCTGGATCTGTTTTTTCATCATTGAAGTCTATGGAAAACGGATCCGTTTATTAGTCAGCCATATTCTTTCATTTGTAAAGGATCTGTTTTCTCTTACTGTCTCTATTATAAATGGAAGAAATCAGATGGCTAATAAACGGATCCATTTTCTATAGACTTCAACGTTAAAAAACGGATCTAGCGGAGATTAGTTTTTAACCCTCCATCAGGAACAATGGATCTGACAGGCGCAGCTCTTCTACTTTCATTTCTCCCTTCTCCCCAGATTTTCAGGAAACCCCCTCCCTCTAGATAGTCTCCTGGCTCTAGCTGCTGTGTGAAACCTGATACCACAGTCGGTCTGCAAAGCTTCAGGAAGGAAGATATAGCTGTGCTGGCTTCTCAGGCTCATTGGTCCCGAACACATCACACTTTATAAGGTTGGTATGTATTGTTTTTAGTCATTACTATTGTTTATTTAGTTTGTTTTATGAATGGATAGAGAAAGGTTTGTGGATATTTCATATAAATAAGGCAGATTTTCTTACAAATGAAAGTGTACTCAGGAGTTTTGAAATTTGTGTATATCAAAGTTATTACTTTTATGTTGAGTAAATGGGTTTGTTTTGCACCTGATAATGTGTAGTCTCTTTTATTACATCCCTATGAAGGTCTCTGATCACATTTAGATCACTGAAATTGAGAAAATTAGATATTCTAGGCATTTTTCTAGCCTGCGCTTGACAGGCACATTGTTCCATTACGAGTAAGTGCGAATATTGTTCCTGACGGAGGGTTAAAAAATGAGCTAGAAAGTTTGTCTGCACAAGTTTTCCCAACACATTGCTGCTGAATCTGTTCTAACTGATCATTACTGGACATGTGAGTATAGCCTTAGATAATCAGTAGACCTCACTGGTCTCAATGGGTTTGGATTGCTTTAATGTTTTATTGATCGGGACATTTAAACCTCACTTGCCCATACTATTTATTCAGCTTTTTTAACTCATGCAAAAAATGTGAGTTTCAAACATTTTTGCAATTTTTTTATAGAAATGTCTTTGTGGATTTTTTATTTTGAAACATTTATAATATGTGCTTTGTATCATAATATTTTTGTCCTATCGAGAAACTTACATGAAAAAAAAACACTGAGGCATATTTATTCATACAGTCATATGTAAAAGTTTGGGCACCCCTATTAATGTTAACCTTTTTTCTTTATAACAATTTTGGTTTTTGCAACAGGTATTTCAGTTTCATATATCTAATAACTGATGGACTCAGTTATATTTCTGGATTCAAATGAGGTTTATTGTACTAACAGAAAATGTGCAATCTGCATTTAAACAAAATTTGACCGGTGCAAAAGTATGGGCACCCTTATCATTTTCTTGATTTGAACACTCCTAACTACTTTTTACTGACTTTCTGAAGCACTAAATTGGTTTTGTAACCTCATTGAGCTTTGAACTTCATAGCCAGGTGTATCAAATCATGAGAAAAGGTATTTAAAGTGGCCACTTGCAAGTAGTTCTCCTATGAAGAGTGGCATCATGGGCTCCTCAAAACAACTCTCAAATGATCTGAAAACCAAGATTATTCAACATAGCTTTTCAGGGGGAAGGATACAAAAAGTTGTCTCAGAGATTTAACCTGTCAGTTTCCACTGTGAGGAATATAGTAAGGAAATGGAAGAACACAGGTACAGTTCTTGTGAAGCCCAGAAGTGGCAGGCCAAGAAAAATATCAGAAAGGCAGAGAAGAAGAATGGTGAGAACAGTCAAGGACAATCCACAGACCACCTCCAAAGACCTGCAGCATCATCTTGCTGCAGATGGTGTCACTGTGCATCGGTCAACAATACAGCGCACTTTGCACAAGGAGAAGCTGTATGGGAGAGTGATGCGAAAGAAGCCGTTTCTGCAAGCACACCACAAACAGAGTCGCCTGAGGTATGCAAAAGCACATTTGGACAAGCCAGTTACATTTTGGAAGAAGGTCCTGTGAACTGATGAAACAAAGATTGAGTTGTTTGGTCATACAAAAAGGCGTTATGCATGCGCTGTATTGTTGACCGATGCACAGTGACACCATCTGCAGCAAGATGATGCTGCAGGTCTTTGGAGGTGGTCTGTGGATTGTCCTTGACTGTTCTCACTATTCTTCTTCTCTGCCTTTCTGATATTTTTCTTGGCCTGCCACTTCTGGGCTTAACAAGAACTGTACCTGTGTTCTTCCATTTCCTTACTATGTTCCTCACAGTGGAAACTGACTGGTTAAATCTCTGAGACAACTTTTTGTATCCTTCCCCTGAAAAGCTATGTTGAATAATCTTTGTTTTCAGATCATTTGAGAGTTGTTTTCAGGAGCCCATGATGCCACTCTTCATAGGAGAATCAAATAGGAGAACTACTTGCAAGTGGCCACTTTAAATACCTTTTCTCATGATTTGATACGCCTGGCTATGAAGTTCAAAGCTCAATGAGGTTACAAAACCAATTTAGTGCTTCAGGAAGTCAGTAAAAAGTAGTTAGGAGTGTTCAAATCAAGAAAATGATAAGGGTGCCCATACTTTTGCACCGGTCAAATTTTGTTTAAATGCAGATTGCACATTTTCTGTTAGTACAATAAACCTCATTTGAATCCAGAAATATAACTGAGTCCATCAGTTATTAGACATATGAAACTGAAATACCTGTTGCAAAAACCAAAATTGTTATAAAGAAAAAAGGTTAACATTAATAGGGGTGCCTAAACTTTTACATATGACTGTACTTTCTAACTCTTATACTGTATGAATTTATTTTCGATAATTATTTGCTTTCAAAAAGTCTCAAAAAATGTACATGGCATATTGATTCATTAATTTGAGACATTTTTACATTTTACACCATTGTTACCACTTGAGAAAAATGAGTGTAATCTAGGTTTTGTTTGCTATACAAATAAGAATTACAGCAGATTTATATATTGTGAGTATTAAAAAGATGCACAAAATGTCACAAATGTACTCTAAAAGTGGATATGGAGCTACGGGATGACAAATGAGCTCTAGACAGAAGTGTTATATCTAAGGATGCACCAAATTTATCAAACATTGTGTAACACTTTAATAAATTTGGCACAAATAATGGTAATGCAAACCCCAGCAAAACTGACTTAAAAAATTCCTCTCATTATAATTTCTCCCTCAGACTATTTTGATACAGGAAAAATATATGACTTTGTACCATGTAAAACAGTAGATAGAAAAATCAAAAACAAATTGAGCGACCTCTGTGGTTAATACCTTTTAATAAAAAGATGGTAACAAATTGCAAGCTTTCGAGACTACTCAGGTCTCTTCATCAGGCATAGGGTCCCGTTTCACTTAGCGACGCACCAGCGATCCCGACAACGATACGACCTGGTAAGGATTGCTGGTGCGTCGCTAAATGTTTGCTAGTAAGCTGCCAAACAGGCAGATCTCTTCAGCGATGCAGCAACCATCCAGCAATCCTCGGCGGTCGTTGGTACCTTGTCACACAGCAGCGTTTCTGAATGATGCCAGCCTGCGTCCCTGAGTTCTGCGTCGCCAACAAGGTCACTCATCGGGTCAAACACAGCGATGCGCGCTGAACAGCGGGACGCCGACGATGAAAAAATGGCCCAGGACATTCTTGCATGATCAGCGATATCCAGCGGGGGGGCGGTCGCCGCTGCGTGTCACATGTAGCGAGATCGCTGGCGAGGTCGCTGCTGCGTCACAAAATCGGTGACGCTTCAGTGATCTCACTAGTGATCTTGCTATGTGAGATGGGTGTGGCTATAGTATAGCACAAGATCTGAAGAGTCCCATATTTAAGCACAAGAGGACAAAGGAATAATACAATAGATAAGACAAGTGACATAAGAGAGATAATCCTTTAATCGTCCCACCATGGGGAAATTCAGAGCATTACAGCAGCAAGGCAGGAACAAGTACAGATACAGATGCATAAAGGCATTACATTGACAGTAGGTAGGTACATATATGGAAAAAAAAAATGTAACTGGACTGTCACAACTTTGGATCTATCAGTTCTCTGTTTGGGTCGTTCTCCGTTTTGGACAGTGCTGGTTATACAGCCTAACTGCAGCAGGAAGGAAGGACTTTCAATAGCGCTCCCTCTCACATTTAGGATCAAGTAGCCGGTCACTGACAGTACTGCACATCTTTGTCACGGTCTCATGCATGGGATGGGAATCATTCTGCACCATGTAGCTCACCTTGGCCAGTATCCTCCTGTCGCCTACTTCCTGAACTGGGTCAAGGGGGCATCCCAGGACAGAGCTGGCCCTTCTAATCAGTTTGTCCAGCCTATTCCTGTCCCTGGTTGACATGCCACTACCCCAGCATGCCACACCAAAGAAGATGACTGATGCCACAACAGAGTTGAAGAAGGATGCAAGGAGTGCCCCTCTAACTCCGAAGGCTCTCAGCCTTCTGAGCAGATAAATCCTGCTTTGGCCCTTCCTGTACACTGCATCCAAGTGATGGGCCCAGTCAAGCTTATTATTGAGGATCACACCAAGGTACTTATAGGTGTCGAATATCTCAATGTCATTACCCTGAATGTTCACCACTACTGGTGGATTTTTGCCCTTGCGAAAGTCCACCACCAATTCCTTGGTCTTCCCGGAATTAATCCTAAGGTGGTTCCTCTGACACCACTCCACAAAAGCTTGGTTAGTATCTCTGTACTCTCTTTCATCTCCTCCTGTGATGAGGCCTACTATTGCAGAGTCATCAGAATACTTCTGCAAGTAGCAGCTAGATGAGTTGCACCTAAAATCCGCAGTGTACAGTGTGAAGAGAAAAGTGGCAAGAACTGTACCTTGAGGTGCCCCTGTATTGCAGATCACTGTGTCTGACACACTGTCCCGAACCTTTACAAACTGAGTTCGGTTCGTGAGGTAGTTAAGGATCCAGGTGGAGAGTTGGAGGTCCACACCAACAAGGCCCAGCTTGTCTCTCAGTAGACCTGGCTGTATGGTGTTAAAAGCACTAGAGAAATCGAAGAACATTATTCTCACAGTGTTCCCAGGTTTCTCCAGGTGAGATAGAGTCCTATCTAGAAGGTGGATAATGGCATCATCCACACCAATGCCCAGCCTGTAGGCAAACTGGAGAGGGTCCATATCTGAGCTCACTAGAGGACGGAGACGTGTGAGAACCAATCTCTGTAATACCTTCATCAGGTGTGATGTCAATGCTACAGGTCATTAAGGTCTTTCGGATAAGGTTTCTTCGGAACTGGTACCACACACGATAATTTCCACAGTTTTGGTACTATACCCATTCTCAGGCTCATATTGAACAGATATGTAATGATCTCACTCAGCTGGTGCCCGCAGGTTTTGATTAGCCTTGCACTGATGCCGTCAGGACCTGCAGCCTTCAAAACTTTGATCTTATTCAGTTCTTTTGCAACCTGGGTACTTGTGAAGAACAGACCCTGGCTCAGTTGACAAGTTGCAGCAGGGGGTGAGGTAATTGTAGCAGAGAGGTGTGAATGGTATGCAGGGGCAGGAGCAGCCAGTGTGTGATTAAATCTATTAAAGAATAGATTAAGTTCATTAAGCCCCTCTTTATCTGCAACCATCCTGGAGACAGTCTGTCTATGCCCAGATATAGACTTTAGACCCTCCCAGACTTCATGGATCCTTTTCTGTGACAATTTCAGTTCAATCCTTCTCTTATAATTAGCCTTTCCCTGCCTGATTAGATACTTTAGATCCTTCTGAACCTCTCTCAGCCTGCCCTTGTCACCTGATCTGAAGGCCAATTTCTTCTCTTTGAGAAGAGCCTTTATTCCGGGGCTGATCCATGGTTTGTTGTTAGAGAAGCACCTCACTACTTTTATGGGTACCATGTTGTCTACACAGAAATTAATGTAGTCCGTTATACAGTGTGTGAGACCATCCATGTCGTCACCATAGGAATCTTGCAGCACTTCCCAAGTGGTTGTTTCAAAGCAGTCTCTCAGAGCATCATCACTCTCCTCAGTCCATATCCTCACTGTGCGAGTGACAGCAGGTTCTCTCTGTACAAGTGGCTTGTACACGGATTGGAGGTGCACTAGGTTGTGATCCGATCTTCCAAGGGGCGGTAGGGCTGATGAGGCATATGCCCCTCTCACATTGGCAAAGAACAAGTCCAATGTTTTGTTGTCTCTAGTAAGGCAGGTAACATACTGTGTGCAACTCGGTAGTATAGATGCTGGAGACACATGACTGAAGTCTCCCGAAACCAGAAGGAGTTCTTGGGGGTGAAGGGACTGCATCATGCTTACTGTGGATTGTAGGACCTCAGTGGCGGCATCAGCTTTCGCAGAAGGGGGGACATATGCAGCTATCATGATTACATGCGATAGTTCCCTCGGTAAATAAAAAGGTCTCATGCCCACAGCTAATAGCTCAATGTCCTTACAGCATGTTTGCTCTTTGACCACGATGTGCCTAGAGTCACACCATCTATCATTCACAAATATCGCCAGCCCTCCGCCTTTCCTCTTACCGCTCTCCCTTGTCCTGTCCGCGCGAATGAGTTTAAAGCCATCCAACGAGACAACAGTGTCAGGAGTACCTTCGGTGAGCCAGGTCTCTGTAAACAGCAACATGCTGCTCTCCCTTAATTCCCGATGATGTCTGGTCAGCGCCGACAGTTCGTCCATCTTATTCCCGAGTGATCTCACATTGCCCATAATGACGGAGGGAAGAGCAGGTCTATAGCGCCTTCTTCTAGCTTTCCTGAGGGCTCCAGCTCTGCAACCTCTTCTCTTAGTCTTCCTTATTTCTGGTGGAATGTCCTCTGGTCTATTAGCAGCATGCTGCCTTGCTGTATCCCTAAGCAGCAGTATAGCTTCTCTGGAGTAGACAATAGGGTCTTGTTCAGTTCCTGGATTTCCCACACAATAGATCCAAGTAAAAACAAGGTAAAAAGTCCATCAAAGGTCCAGGTCCTCTTATGGTTTTCCATAGTGCAATGTCCCTTTGGAGTAACAATAAAAAAAAAAAAAATGAAGCAGAACTATCAGTATGAGAGAGAGAGAGAGAGAGAGAGAGAGAGAGAGAGAGAAAACAGTTGTGGCCATAAAAATTCCAATAGTTCATAGATAAGGAGTGCAGAAAGTTTTATTGTCCTGTCATTAACTGGTCCATGATTGTGATGCCCCCAAATGGTCTGGAGGGCAGATTTCTTGGTTGATATAGAAAGACATAAGTCCATGTGACACATTCATTCCTGTGAGTGTGTCAAAGGATAATGACCACGGACAAGATAAAGATCCCCAATTCACATCAGGACTACAAGATCCCAGGCACTATGGGCTGTGCCTGCATCACATCTAATGTAGTGAACTTAATTATATGTAAATGTCATTCTATATCAAGGAAAAATATATATTTTCATACTGTGTTAGCAAGTAAATAGAATTTGAGAGTCCTCAGTGGTTGATACCTTTTATTGGCTAACTGAAAAGATGGTAACACATTGCAAGCTTTCGAGATTTCTCAGGTCTCTTCTAAGCCTGATAAAGAGACCTGAGTAGTCTCGAAAGCTTGCAATTTGTTACCATCTTTTCAGTTATTTCTATATCAACATAAGGGGGGTTTACATATAGCGATATCGCTAGCAATATCGCTATAACGTCACAGATTTTGTGACGTTATAGCGATATCGCTAGCGATATCGCTATTTGTGATACTTACCTCCGTCTGGCTCCCCCCCCGCTGTACATCACTGATGGCGCGAGATCGGCTGGCTCCATTTCTCGTCGGGCGCTTCCTGCTGGGCTTCCTGTGGTGCCGACGAGCGACATGTGGACACGAGCGGGAGGACGTCTTCATCGCCGCGTATGAAAGGTAAGTATCATCCGCTGTATCGCTGCTGCATCGCTGTGAGATCTGCCTGTGTGGCAGCTCACTAGCGATCATTTAGCGATGCACCAGCGATCTCGACCGTGTCATATCGCTGGTCGGGATCGCTGGTGCATCGCTAAATGTAAAAGGGCCTTAAGAAATGGTAACTCAGACCATTTGGGGGCATCACAATCATGGACCAGACGTTAATCAAAAGACAATAAAACTTTCACACTTCCTATCTATGAACTGTTCAATATTTATGGCCACAACAATTTATCCCTCTCCCATAATGATAATTCTGCTTCACGTCACTTGTCTTATCTATTGCCTTATTCCGGTGTCCTCTTGTGTGCAAATATGTGACTCTTCAGTTTTTGCATTAGTCTATCCCTGATGAAGAAACCTGAGTAGTCTCGAAAGCTTGCAATGTGTTACCATCTTTTCAGTTAGCCATTAAAAGGCATCAACCACTGAGGACTCTCAAATTTTAATATTTTTGCCTCAGACTAAATAGTTTTAAAATTGTAGATGCTTGAGAAATCTGACCCAACTTTATACTATGTATATGTAGTCCTCAGACTTCCTGTAGACTTCAAAACGCGTTGAGAGAACAAAACACCATTTCTTCACCATCTACATGACTGGACCGTTATTTGGATAGCAGCGCAGATGATAACCACAATTTTTCCCTATTATCATACGATTTGGTCATTGGTTTGACCTGCGGATCTGCTGCAGCTGGTGACTCGGATGTGTCTATATGCCTTGGTATTATAAAAATCAGGTGAGTGCAAACTTCTTAAAGGATTATTTTAACCTCGGATAAGACTCTATTTGCTCTCTTTTCTCCTGCAGCATTTTACTTGTGTTTAGACTGAATAATAAACATATAGGAAATAACTTAAAAGTAAACTACAACTTGCATAAGGGCGTTGAGTGTTTCGGTGATCTCTAGTGTTGAGCATTCCGATACCGCAAGTATCGGGTATCGGCCGATACTTGCTGTATCGGAATTCCGATACCGACTTCCGATATTTTTTCAATATCGGAATTCGGCATCGGAATCGGAAGTTCAGTTGATTGACGGCCTGACGTCATCATGATGCGCGGTGTGTGCGCATCATGATGCGCCGTCATTTCGGGCCTTCCGGGGGTCTCTGCCGGCCTGCCGGGGGGCTGTGCCGGCCTGCCGGGGGGCTGTGTGGACTGCCCGGGGTCTCTGCCGGCCTGCCGGGGGGCTGTGCCGGCCTGCCGGGGGGCTGTGCACCCTGTGGGGGTCTGTACCGGCCTGCCGGGGGGCTGTGCCGGCCTGCCGGGGGGCTGTGCTGATGTCCGGGGGTCTGTGCAAGCATCGTCCGATGGGACTACAAGTCCCATCGGGCGATGCCTGCTACCATGACAGTGATTGACACATTAGCCAATGATGGGACAGTAGTAGTCCCATCATCCGGCTAATGTGTTAAATGTTAAAAAAAAAAAAAAAAAAAAAAAAAATACTACATACATACTACATGCTACATACATACTACATATATACTACATACATACTACATACATGCTACATACATACTACATGCATGCTACATACATACTACATATATACTACATACATACTACATACATACTGCATGCTACATACATACTACATACATACTACATGCATGCTACATATATACTACATGCTACATACATACCACATACATACTACATGCATGCTACATATATACTACATGCATGCTACATACATACTACATATATACTACATGCATGCTACATACATACTACATGCTACATGCATGCTACATACATACTACATACATGCTACATATATACTACATACATACTACATATATACTACATGCATGCTACATATATACTACATACATACTACATATATACTACATGCATGCTACATATATACTACATACATACTACATATATACTACATACATGCTACATACATACTACATACATACTACATATATACTACATGCATGCTACATATATACTACATGCTACATACATACCACATACATACTACATACATGCTACATATATACTACATGCATGCTACATACATACTACATATATACTACATGCATGCTACATACATACTACATGCTACATGCATGCTACATACATACTACATACATACTACATGCTACATACATACCACATATATACTACATACATACAATACATTCATACAATACATACATAGACATACAGTACATATAACATAGAGTAACATACTTACCAATACTTGTCACATTGTTCCCCGAAGCCATTGTCGTCTACGGAATAAATATTAACATAACAAACCACAAAAATACTCACCCACGATCCGAAGCAGTCCACGAGTGTGTCCCACGACGATCTTGGGTAGAGAACTGCAGCATCAGATGATGCTGCCGTTCTCTACGGGCTGCAGGAATCCAATGACGGAAGGTAGGTATCCTTCCGCACTGTATTCCTCCGCCACTTAAAAAAAAAAAAGTCCCTAGTCTCACTTTATGCCATTGCTGTGTGGGAAATTCCCACACAGCAATGGCATAAAGTGAGACTAGGGACTTTTTTTTTTTTTAAGTGGCGGAGGAATACAGTGCGGAAGGATACCTACCTTCCGTCATTGGATTCCTGCAGCCCGTAGAGAACGGCAGCATCAGCTGATGCTGCAGTTCTCTACCCAAGATCGTCGTGGGACACACTCGTGGACTGCTTCGGATCGTGGGTGAGTATTTTTGTGGTTTGTTATGTTAATATTTATTCCGTAGACGACAATGGCTTCGGGGAACAATGTGACAAGTATTGGTAAGTATGTTACTCTATGTTATATGTACTGTATGTCTATGTATGTATTGTATGAATGTATTGTATGTATGTAGTATATATGTGGTATGTATGTAGCATGTAGTATGTATGTAGTATGTATGTAGCATGCATGTAGCATGTAGTATGTATGTAGCATGCGTGTAGTATATATGTAGTATGTATGTAGCATGCATGTAGTATATATGTAGCATGTATGTAGTATGTATGTGGTATGTATGTAGCATGTAGTATATATGTAGCATGCATGTAGTATATATGTAGTATGTATGTAGCATGTATGTAGTATATATGTAGTATGTATGTAGTATATATGTAGCATGCATGTAGTATATATGTAGCATGTATGTAGTATATATGTAGCATGTATGTAGTATGTATGTAGCATGCATGTAGCATGTAGTATGTATGTAGCATGCATGTAGTATATATGTAGTATGTATGTAGCATGCATGTAGTATATATGTAGCATGCATGTAGTATATATGTAGTATGTATGTAGTATATATGTAGCATGTATGTAGTATGTAGCATGCATGTAGCATGTAGTATGTATGTAGCATGCATGTAGTATATATGTAGTATGTATGTAGTATGTATGTGGTATGTATGTAGCATGTAGTATATATGTAGCATGCATGTAGTATATATGTAGTATGTATGTAGCATGTATGTAGTATATATGTAGTATGTATGTAGTATATATGTAGCATGCATGTAGTATATATGTAGTATGTATGTTGCATGTAGTATGAATGTAGCATGTATGTAGTATGTAGTATGAATGTAGCATGTATGTAGTATATATGTAGTATGAATGTAGCATGTAATTTTTTTTTTTTTTTTTTTTTACATTTAACACATTAGCCGGATGATGGGACTACTACTGTCCCATCATTGGCTAATGTGTCAATCACTGTCATGGTAGCAGGCATCGCCCGATGGGACTTGTAGTCCCATCGGACGATGCCTGCACAGACCCCCGGAGCCTGCACAGACCACCGGCAGGCCGGCACAGCCCCCCGGCAGGCCGGCACAGCCCCCCGGAGCCTGCACAGACCACCGGCAGGCCGGCACAGACCACCGGAGCCTGCACAGACCCCCTGGCAGGCCGGCACAGCCCCCCGGCAGGCCGGCACAGCCCCCCGGAGCCTGCACAGCCCCCCGGCAGGCCGGCACAGACCACCGGAGCCTGCACAGACCCCCTGGCAGGCCGGCACAGCCCCCCGAAAGGCCCGTACAGACCCCAGAGAGGCTGTACAAGGGCAGGAAAGGGTTTTTCTTATTCCGATACCGGAAGTCCCATAGACTTGAATGGGACTTCCGGTATCGGAATCGGCGATACCGATACTTTTTTTAAAGATCGGCCGATACCATCCGATACGATACTTTGAAGTATCGGATGGTATCGCTCAACTCTAGTGATCTCTAATACCCTAAAAACGAAAAAATGAACATAAAAATATTACACAGCAGCAAACAAGATATACTCACATTTTTAAATAAAATTATATACATTTAATGAATAAAAAAAAAAAAAAAAAAAAAATAGATATAATCCAAACAAAAAAAAGCTACCGTATATGGAAAAAATAAATGCAAAAATTACTGTATATATATATATATATATATATATACACACACATACACACATCGGCTTGCGAAAGTATTCACCCTGCTTGGCATGTTTCACTTTTGCTACCTCACAACATAGAATTTCTCTGTATTTTTTAGGGATCAGTCCAAGGAAAGACTAGAAGCAATGGTTGAAACTGAATGGGAGGAGACACATATTAGATATTAGAAAAAACTTTGACAGTTAGAGTGATCAATGAGTGGAACAAGCTGCCACGAGAAGTGGTGAGTTCCCCTTCAATGGAAGTCTTCAAACAGAGGCTGGACAGACATCTGACTGGGATGATTTAGCGAATCCTGCTTTGAGCAGGGGGTTGGACCAGATGGCCCAGGAGGTCCCTTCCAACTCTACGATTCTATTATTCTATGATTCTATGCCTACAACTGTGTACATTTGGTTTTCTTCTTATTATGTAGCATGTATGTGCATCGCATAATTGCGGTCAAGTGACCTCTCCACTCTCACTGGAAATACCAGTGAAACATCACACAGTGCACACTGCACACCGCAAGGGTACAGTAGGTGCACATGTTGCAGATTGGTCCGCGGAATTTTCTGCAGAGAATCTGCACCTCTTGGCAGAAAGCGCAGATAAAAATCTGCAAGTTTTTATGCGTTTTTGATGCTGATTTTCATGTGTTTTTTTCATGCGGATTGTATGCATTTTTGTAACCTAAATAAAGATATGTTATTTAACAAAAAAAAGATTTGTGATGTAATTTCTTGTCCAACCTCCTCTTTTACATTTGTCCAACACACACTCCATTACATACAGATAGATAGATAGATCTATGCTGCATGGGCACATAGCCATATGGGCTATTAAAAAAGCACTTCATTGAAAATTATTATGGTGTGCTGCTTTCTTTTGTGATGGACTATATAGATAGATAGATAGATAGATAGATAGATAGATAGATAGATAGATAGAAAAAATCTGCTTTAGGCCGGGGTCACACTTGCGAGAAACTCGCTCAAGTCTCGCACCTCAATATCCGGCACTGCGCCGGCACACAGACCGGAGTGTTCAGCTGCATAGAAATATATGCAGCCGAACACTCAGGTCCCAAGTACTGGCGGCACTGCCGGGTGATGAGGTGCGGGCCTTGTGCGAGTTTCTCATAAAGTGTGACCCCAGCCTTAAATGCAATATCTGTTTAATTAAAAAAAAATGGAAAAAAAATTGCGTGGGCTCCCGTGCAATTTTCACGTCCAGAGAGGGAAAGCCAGTGACTTGGGGCCAATAGTTATAGCCTGGGAAGGGGGTAATACCCATGACCCCTTCCCAGGATATGAATATCAGCCCACAGCTGTCTGCATAGCCTTTACTGGCTATTAAAATTGGAGGGCCCCCCAAAAAATGACGTGGGGTTCCCCTATAATTAATAGCCAGAAAGGAAATGCAGACAGCTGCGGGCTGATATTCATAGCCTAGGAAGGGGCCATGGATATTGACCCCCCCTAGGCTACAAACACCAGCCTGCATCCACCCCAGAAATGGCACATCTCTAAGATGCACCAATTCCAGCACTTAGCCCCTCTCTTCCCACTGCCCTGTAGTGGTGGCATATGGGGTAATAAGGGGTTATTGTCACCTTGCCATTGTAAGGTGACATTAAGCCCGGTTAATAATGGAGAGGCGTCAATAAGACACCTCTCCATTAGAGATGAGCAACTTTGCCTTTTTTCGGGTCGAGTCGGGTTTCATTTGACCCGACTTTCGCAAAAGTCGGGTCAAACGAAATCGGCTGATTATAGGGAAAAGTCGGAGGCCAACTGAAACACGAAACTCAATGCAAGTCAATGGGGAAGCAAAGTCGGCAGGGAGTGGAAGACAGTAAACACACCTACAGTGCCCATTTCAATGCCAACAACATCAATTCTTATTATTTAAGCTTGTCAACCTTAATTTACTTTATAATAATAGTTACGCATTGAAAACTGGAGGTTATTTGGCTAAAGTTGTGGGGGGTTGGGCTGGCTCCAGGTTTTCGTGTGCCCTGGGCCAAAGAGTGTCAGTGCGCCCCTTTAACACATACCACAACTCATGATGCTCCGATACGCCACAGAAATATAGGTATAGTACAATGACACATACTTCACTGCTTACATGACATGACTGATCTATTTTAAATTGTACAATAGCTCAAAAACAGGACAGTATATTACTCCATACAGTATTATGGCCACCACATTGTGTGCCATACAGAATAATGAGCCCCATATATTTCTCCATGCCAAATAATTAGTCACATATAATGTTCCATACAGTATCCGATGAGCTCTACATAATGCTCCATATATAATGGGCCCCATTAGTAATGCTCCAGTGTATAATGTGCCCCTTAGATGCTGCTCCAGTGTCTGATCTGCCCCATTTACATTGCTCCAGTACATGATGGGCCTCATGGATTCATGGATGATGCTCCAGTGTATGATGGGCTCCAATAATGCTCCATATATAATGGGCCCCATTTGTAATGCTCCAGTGTATAATGTGCCCCTTAGGCTGCTTTCACACTAGCATTCGATCGCGCAGCGCATCGTGCGCTATCGGGCGCACGCGCAATGTTCTCCTATGTTTAACATGGTGATCGCAGGGTCTTGCGAATGTACGCGCTCTTCAGCATTTAGCGTGCGCTGCGCATTTTACAGGTGTGCGCCCAGACGCACCGTACGCTACATGTTGCATTTTTTTTTCCGGCGGCATCGTTAAAAAAAAAATCACGCGCGCACATGTGCGCCCGGTGTGCACACAAAAATAGCATTACAGTCTGTGTGGTTGCTGACGAGCACTTGGCACCGCGCACGTCAGCGCCTTGTGTGCTCACGCGATTTGATTAAACAATGTCTAGACACTGGTCTAGAACTTCCCCTAAACAAGCAACATTGTTTTGGAGGAGTGTAAATAGAAGAAGGTGTCTTCAGGGTCAGACAATTACTCTACATACAGCCTTGCAGAGAGCAGACAAGAGCATACAAGTGTGGATTCCAGCTTCAGGAGCCAAAATGTGAGTATTCTTCAACATAATATCTGTGTGTCCTGTACAATTTTATAATGTACTAATATATTTTTTTTTTCTTTTCAGCATGTCTTCTTCTGGCTCAATGTATTCGCCAACACAGCAAGAACTGGCCCAAGCTGATCGTGAGGTGAGAATCTTGCTGCCTTTTGGTAAGTATAGCTGCCTCTAGAAATGTGTTTTAATTTTTTCTATCTTTACAGATATCGGACACGGGCACTGAAGAAGTGCAGGAGCAGTCTGAGCGGCAGTGGTCTGAGAGGGAGCGTTCTGAGCGGGAGCAGTCTGAGCGGGAGCCATCTGAGGATTCTGAGCGGGAGCAGCGTAGTCAAGTCGTGGCGAGGAGACGCAATGTGAGTGTATATATATATATATATATATTTTCTGTCTTTATTTATCTTGCTTCTTTTCTGTTTCTTTTTGTATCTTTTCCAAAATTCTAAACATTCTATATTTTTTTTCTAGGTTCCACAACGGGATGACGAAGTCTACATCGACAACGAGCACTTTATCCACCTTGTTGAGGAGCGTATCCCGTTGTGGGACAGCAGTGACCAGCAGTACAAAGACACAGTGGTGACCCGGCAGCTCTGGAATGAGGTGGCCGCAGCGATGATGGATGGCTGGGACAGCGCCTTTGCAGCTTCAAAAAGGGCGTTCAGTAAGTATAATGATGCTCTGTGATACTGCATTGATTTATGGTCCTGATGGTGCTGGTGTTTTTTAGGCAAGATATATTCTTGCATTTAAAACACCAATGCCTTGTGGAAAACTGTGATTGATTTGTGTCTTCAACTGCTGCATTGATTTATGGTCCTGACGGTGCTGGTGTTTTTTTGGCAAGATATATTCTTGCTAGGGATGGGCGAATCTACTCGTTAGGACTCGTTACTCTGCGAGTAGTAGGGGACTCGCAGGAGTCGGTACTCTGCGAGTTTCCAAGCGATAACTCGCACAGTAACGAGTCCAATGCAAATCAATGGCAATCCTAGTTTTTTCAGAGTTTAATACAAGCAATCCTAGTTTCTTAGCGATTTTGTGTCCCGCTGTCAGCAGCGAGTCTTAGCGAGTCTAGGACTCCTATATACTGTATTCGGGACTCGCAGAATACAGAATATGTTAATTTTCAGAGACAGCCTAGTTTGTTAGGTGAGAAAACTGTGAAGAGCACTACTATGATTGGCTGCTGTCCATCGTGATGCCTATGTCATGTTTCACAGGCAAGGCTGTATATAAACCCTGCCCCCGCCATTTTGGGCACATTCCTGTGACGATCTGAGCTAGTGCAGGGCGAGTTGGAGACATAGAGCAGATCTAGGGACTGTTAGTCAGTGTAGGACCTCAAGATTCCTCACATATAACACAAAAGTTCTTTTCAGAACTACCAGGACGGAGGAGTACTGTAGAGGACTGTAGGCAGGGAGAAAGGCAGGAGCAGCCTTACAGTGCATACAGCACCATCCTCAGAGCTTAGCTTACTCACTCAGCTTCCATCAGAGCTGAAATCAGAAGCATAGCTGAGCAAATTTTCTTTTTTTTTTCCACCAGATATTATTGGGGTCATATTTACCCCTGCAGCGTTATTGTTTCTGTGGCAGACCAGTGCGTTGCTGCTATCTATCCCACCAGCTAATAGCACGCACCTGCTTGTGTGCACTAAACAATTTTTTCAGGGAGAGTGCGTTGCTTCTCTGCTAAGTTACAGCACACACTTCACCCCAGAGCGGTGACGCAGACAGCACCACAGTCCACCTAGGTGACTGCCTTTGCGCACTAAACAATTTTTTCAGGGAGAGTGCAGGGCTTCTCTGCTACCAGCTAATAGCACGCACGTTACCTTCCTGCTGTGCCAATACGCATCACTAGCCTTGATTGTCCTCCTATTACAGTCCCCTGTAGTTATCCTCTTTGCACTGTGCATCCCCTGAGACTACAGCACGGGTCACATCACATCCCCCAGTGAAGCAGACCCCGGCCCGGTGCTGGGTACCATGGTTTCAGTGCGTCACAGACGCCAATGGTGACACAAGAAATCTCACTCTCTCCTAATCCAAAAAAGGGTACAGTAAAAGAAAATAGAAGAAATGACATCACATAACTCTTACCCATGTTTGCCTGCCCATCTTCTCCAGCGTGATCAAATGACGGGAACATACTTATGGCGATGGACCTCCAAGCCATATTTCGCTGTCTTTCATCACCATAGCCAGGGTGGGTGGGCTGCCACAGCTGGGGCCACTCTTCAACCAGGCCGATCAGCCTCTCTGTATCACGTCTGCTACACATCTTTGGTGGGCCTGTGTGTGCAGATCTGATCGCCCTGTGTGTGCAGATCAGATCGCCCTGTGTGTGCAGATCAGATCTGCCTGTGTGTGCAGAATATCAGATCAGCCTGTGCAGTAAATCGGTTAGCACAGGCGACTTCCTGTTTAGCTTCTAGCGTGATGTAGAAACGATTTTCTGTGCTTTAGGGATGAATTCTAAATCGCTAAGCTAGGGGCCACTTGCGAGAGTAAAGAGTAAAAAAAATGGCAGCACAGGAATCGCTGCAATACTCGCATCCCCATTCATTAACATTGGACTCGCTAGACTTGCAACGAATAGCGAGTTTCCGAGTCGGACTCGTTAGAGTCTAGCGATTCCGAGTATTTCAGGATTCGCCCATCCCTAATTCTTGCATTTAAAACACCAATGCCTTGTGGAAAACTGTGATTGATTTGTGTCTTCAACTGCTGCATTGATTTATGGTCCTGATGGTGCTGGTG
The DNA here is from genome assembly GCF_039654945.1 of Dendrobates tinctorius. Taxonomy (NCBI): domain Eukaryota; kingdom Metazoa; phylum Chordata; class Amphibia; order Anura; family Dendrobatidae; genus Dendrobates; species Dendrobates tinctorius. The sequence continues at coordinate 2,713,225 of NW_027361694.1, read as the reverse complement.
TTTTTTTGGCAAGATATATTCTTGCATTTAAAACAACAATGCCTTGTGGAAAAATGTGATTGCTTTTTCAACTGCTGTCTTGATCCTGTTTTCACTCTTGCTCCTGATGATACTGTTGTTTTCGCTGATAGTTGTGGCCAAAAGTATTGACACCCCTGCAATTTTGTCAGATAATACTCAGTTTCTTCCTGAAAATGATTGCAAACACAAATTCTTTGGTATTATTATCTTCATTTAATTTGTCTTAAATGAAAAAACACAAAAAGAATTGTCCTAAAGCCAAATTGGATATAATTCCACACCAAACATAAAAAAGAGGGTGGACAAAAGTATTGGCACTGTTCGAAAAATCATGTGATGCTTCTTTAATTTGTGTAATTAACAGCATCTGTAACTTACCTGTGGCACTCGAAAGGTGTTGGCAATAACTAAATCACACTTGCAGCCAGTTGACATGTATTAAAGTTGACTCATCCTCTTTCCTGTGTCCTTGTGTGTACCACATTGGGCATGGAGAAAAGAAAGAAGACCAAAGAACTGTCTGAGGACTTGAGAAACCAAATTGTGAGGAAGCATGAGCAATCTCAAGGCTACAAGTCCATCTCCAAAGACCTGAATGCTCCTGTGTTTACCGTGCGCAGTGTCATTAAGAAGTTTAAAGCCCATGGCACTGTGGCTAACCTACCTAGATGTGGACAGAAAAGAAAAATTGACAAGAGATTTCAGCGCAAGATTGTGTGGATGTTGGATAAAGAACCTCGACTAACATTCAAACAAGTTCAAGCTGCCCGGCAGTCCGAGGGTACAACAGTGTCAACCCGTACTATTCGTCGGCGTCTGAATGAAAAGGGACTGTATGGTAGGAGACCCAGGAAGACCCCACTTCTTACCCCAAGACATAAAAAAGCCAGGCTGGAGTTTGCCAAAACTTACCTGAAAAAGCCTAAAACATTCTGGAAGAATGTTCTCTGGTCAGATGAGACAAAAGTAGAGCTTTTTAGGCAAAGGCATCAGCATAGAGTTTACAGGAGAAAAAAAAGAGGCTTTCAAAGAAAAGAACACGGTCCCTACAGTCAAACATGGTGGAGGTTCCCTGATGTTTTGGGGTTGCTTTGCTGCCTCTGGCACTGGACTGCTTGACCGTGTGCATGGCATTATGAAGTCTGAAGACTACCAACAAATTTTGCAGCATAATGTAGGGTCCAGTGTGAGAAAGCTGGGTCTCCCTCAGAGGTCATGGGTCTTCCAGCGGGACAATGACCCAAAACACACTTCAAAAAGCACTAGAAAATGGTTTGAGAGAAAGCACTGGAGACTTCTAAGGTGGCCAGCAATGAGTCCAGATCTGTATCCCATAGAACACCTGTGGAGAGATCTAAAAATGGCAGTTTAGAGAAGGCACCCTTCTAATATCAGGGACCTGGAGCAGTTTGCCAAAGAAGAATGGTCTAAAATTCCAGCAGAGCCTTGTAAGAAACTCATTGATGGTTACCGGAAGCAGTTGGTCGCAGTTATTTTGGCTAAAGGTTGTGCAACCAAGTATTAGGCTGAGGGTGCTAATACTTTTGTCTGGCCCATTTTTGGAGTTTTGTGTGAAATGATCAATGTTTTGCTTTTTGCTTCATTCTCTTTTGTGTTTTTTCATTTAAGACAAATTAAATGAAGATAATAATACCAAAGAATTTGTGTTTGCAATCATTTTCAGGAAGAAACTGAGCATTATCTGACAAAATTGCTGGGGTGTCAATACTTTTGGCCACAACTGTTCATATTATCTAGCAGGAAACATAACAGTGTCCTCAGTATCAACAGTGACTGCATTTGTCTAGAATTTTATTTGTGCTGTAGCATTGACTGTTTGCAAAGTTCTATCCGGCGTGTGTGCTGATAATTAAGTTGCCTTAAGTGCATTTTCTAATTTTTTTTTTCTTTTTTTCCCAACAGTGAACAAAATCCGCACACGTTGGCGCTCGATGAAGGACCGCTTCAACACTGATGTTCGTGCAGAGGGACAGGTTTGAAGTGGTTCTGCGGCAAGGCGCAGAAGAAAGTACCGCTATCATCATGAGTTGGCTTTCCTGAGACCAGTCCTTGCCAGCAGAGCGTGTTTTTTTTTTTTGTTTGTTATTACTATGTGCTTTTCTATTCCACAGGTGATGCTTCTTGTAAATGCATGATACTCATGGTTTCCCTTTCTTTCCACAGCACTTGGAGCAGCACCCTGCAACCTTTCCCAGGAGCAGTTCTTAATCGATCGACCTCGGACCCGTCCCAGCCATCCGACAGCCAGGAAGCATCTTGCAGGTCAGCAACACAGACAGCTGGTGACCAGGAAGCTGGTCCACCAGGTGTTCCCCTGTCCCAGGTCTCTGTCACTGGTTATACGGGCACTACCCGACAGCAGCAGAGAGCCTTGGACAGGAATGTCATGCCCGAGTTCATGCACTTGAGCGAGGCCTTTAAGGCCAGCCTCAAGACGCTGGCCGCCTGAACGGAAAGCGGTTTTTCCCTGATGGAACGTGGTTTTAACCACATGGAACACCGCTTCCACTCTGTTGACCAGCGCCTTGACCGTCTGGAGGCCGACCTCAACAGACCAGCACACCATTTTTTCAGTAAAATTGAACAGGGCATGGCGGAACACCTTAGTCCTGAGTAGCGTTGAGCGAAACGGGTCGAAAAATTTCAAAAGTCGCCGACTTTTGGCAAAGTCGGGTTTCATGAAACGAAACCCAACCATAGGATGAGGTCGGCCACGAGGTCGGCGACTTACGTGCCAAAGTCGCGTTTCAAAAGTTTGTTTTGCGCTCTTTTTCAGCCAATCAGGATCCACGGACACTGTGGGCAACGTGATGACATAGACAGGGGTCACCACCATCTTTCAGAAGGGCATGCAAGTGATTGGCTTGCTTTGGTGGGCGTCACAGGGGTTATAAAAGGGCGTGCATGCCGACCGCCATCTTACTTCTGCTGATCTTAGCATAGGGAGAGGTTGCTGATTCTGTAGGGAGAGCGTTAGGCAGGGAAGAAGAAAAAAAAACTGCTTCTGCTGCTAGCGATTTTGGCTGTACAACACACCAGTCACTGTGTGTGCAGTGCAAGGGGAGGCTATATTGTGGTGGATCAGCGGTGTTGGTTGTTAGGCTGCCTTCTAAGGCTTCCTGACAGCTGCATTGCTGTTTACCCACTGCTCTGCAAACTGCTTTTTTAAAAGCAATCCCAATTTTTTTTTTTGTCCTGCTGAGGTACTGAGCGTGCATTTTTTCACACCATACAGCGTCAGTGGGCCTCACACAATCCAAAAGTGTCCAGTGTCCAATAGTGTCTGCAGAAATTCAAAATCTCCCTTATCCTGTAGTCACTTTTTTCACACCTGTGCCATCGAGCCTGTGACATAGCGCTCTGATATTCAGTGGGCCTCACACAATCCAAAAGTGTCCAGTGTCCACTAGTGTCTGCAGAAATTCAAAATCTCCCTTATCCTGTAGTCACTTTTTTCACACCTGTGCCATCGAGCCTGTGACATAGCGCTCTGATATTCAGTGGGCCTCACACAATCCAAAAGTGTCCAGTGTCCACTAGTGTCTGCAGAAATTCAAAATCTCCCTTATCCTGTAGTCACTTTTTTCACACCTGTGCCATCGAGCCTGTGACATAGCGCTCTGATATTCAGTGGGCCTCACACAATCCAAAAGTGTCCACAAGTGTCTGCAGAAATTCAAAATCTCCCTTATCCTGTAGTCACTTTTTTCACACCTGTGCCATCGAGCCTGTGACATAGCGCTCTGATATTCAGTGGGCCTCACACAATCCAAAACTGTCCAGTGTCCACTAGTGTCTGCAGAAATTCAAAATCTCCCCTGTCCTATAGACACCTTGTACCTTGTTTTACATTACTATATAGTTTGTTGGATTTTGTCTACATTTCTACAAAAAATGAGGAAGGCTGGTGGAAGAGGCCGTGGAATTGGGCGGGGGTTGGCAGCTGGTAATGATGGTGTTGGTGGTGGATCTGATGGTAGTGGCAAGAGCAAAATAGGACCGAATGCAGGAGGTGTTGAGCCTGCATCATCGTCTGGCTCCATAAGGCTTCGAAGGCTTAGTTTTCTAGGAGTTGGCAAACCGCTTTTAAAGCCAGAGCATCAGGAAAAATGTTTTGTCTTACATTGCTGACTCAGCCTCCAGCTCTATCGCCTCCTCTTCTTCAGTTGTAAAAAGTAAAAGCACTGAGTCGTCATTGGAGGCTCATGTTCATGAACCACACCTTTCCTTGTGTCCTTCACCCCAACCAAGATTGAAGGATGACGCAGGCCATACTACTGATTACTCCATGGAGCTGTTTTCACATACCATGCCTGGATTATCAAGTGAAATGGTGAATTACCCAGGCCAAGATGAATCTGACATGGAGTGCACTGATGCACAGCCGCTGATAGATGATTCTGCTGGTACATTCACTCAGAGCACTACATTGTCCTCGCAGTGTACAGAGCCAGATTCTGACCCTGATGAGACTCAGGTGTCCCTTCCCGCACACTATACCACCATACACGGTGACACAGAGGAAGGTGCACATGACATTGAAGAGGAGGTGATGGATGACCCAGTTGTTGACCCAGATTGGCATCCATTGGGGGAAGAGGGTGCTGCTTCCAATAGCTCAGATGAGGAGGAGCATCCACAGCAGACATCGACATCGCAACAGCTGTTATCTGGCAGGCCCGGAGCACTCCAAAGACAGGTTCCAAAAATCAAAAGAGTTGCTGGACAGCTTGTCCAGACGGTCAAAAGATCACAGCATGCTAGGCCGCAAAATGTCTGCCAAAGTAGGAAGAGTGCAGTGTGGCACTTTTTTGAACAAAATCCTCATGATCAGGCCAAGGTTATCTGTAAGAAGTACGCAAAGACCTTTAGCCAAGGGAAAAATCTGAAAAATTTGAATACCAGTTGCATGCTTAGACATTTAACCAGCATGCACTTGCAAGCGTGGACACAACACCAAACCTCAAGTGACACATGTGCAACTGATCACAAAGAAGGTAGTCAACAACGCTACATTGTTTCCCCCACTGTAAGCCCACCGGTTAGCACAGCAGCAAATGTTGAGGTGTCGTTGCAAGGCCACAGCAGTCAGGGAATCCCACTGTTATATCAACGAAATACTGAATCTAGGCCATCAGAAAGAACACCAACTCCATCACCATCATCAACCCTCTCTCAGTCCGCCCTGTCCACCGCTACTTCCACCATATGCAGCTCTCAAGTCCAGCTCACCCTCCCAGACACTATGAGTAGGTCAAGAAAGTACTCAGTCTCTCATCCGCGTACACTGGGTTTGAACGCCCACATTGCCAAACTAATTCTCGAGATGATGCCCTATCGGTTGGTGGAAAGCGCAGCTTTCCGCGAACTCATGGCCTATGCAGTACCACGCCATGACCTACCCAGTCACCACTTCTTCTCTCGCAAAGCCATCCCAGCCCTCCACCATCATGTAAAAGACCGCATTGTCCATGCACTCAAGCAGTCAGTGAGTGGAAAGGTGCACCTCACAACTGATGCATGGTCCAGTCGGCATGGCCAGGGCCGTTACGTGTCCATCACTGCGCACTGGGTTAATGTGGTGGATGCAGGGTCCACAGGGGACAGCGGTGGTGGGACAGTGCTGCCTAGCCCACAGTATAGGAAACAGTTGGCTGTAGGCGTTCGACCCTCCTTCTCCTCCTCCTCCTCCTCCAGAAGCGAAAGCTCGTCCACAGAGCGCAGTCGTACGAGCACTCCATCTGCAGCTGCCACTGTTGCACACGAGGTGTCCCCCTATCGAGCAGCTAGTGGAAAGCGTCAGCAGGCTGTGTTGCAGATGATGTGTTTGGGCGACAGACACACCGCCGAGGTGCTGGCCGAGTACTTGAAGCGACAAACTGAGTCATGGCTGGGCAGTGTACATCTTGAGGCAGGCAAGGTAGTTAGTGATAACTACCGTAATTTTGTGGCAGCCATAGCCCTTTCTAAACTCAGCCACATACCTTGCTTGGCTCACACCTTGAATCTGGTGGTGCAGTGCTTCCTCAAAAATCATCCGGAGTTAACAGCCCTGCTCCAGAAGGTGCAAAGACTGTGCGCGCACATCCGCCGGTCGCCTGTACACTCCGTTCGTATGCAGAAGCTGCAGCGATTGCTCCACCTTCCCAACCACCGCCTCTTTATCGACATTGCAACAAGGTGGAACTCCACCCTGCACATGGTGGAGCGGCTGTGCGAGCAGAGGCAGGCCATAATGCATTTGTGGGAGGATACACAGCCAGGCACTTTGAGAGCAGACATGGAGTTGACAGGTGTGCAGTGGTCGAAGCTGAAAGACCTCTGTAAAGTCCTTCAGTGTTTTGAGGAATGCACACGGCTGGTAAGCGCAGACGACGCCATCCTAAGCATGAGCATCCCACTTATGCGTCTGCTCATGCAAACTTTGACGCACCTTAAGGAGCAGGCGTCTGCAGCCAATGTTGATGAGGAGGAAGAGGAGGAGGGAATCCTTGATGACATTCAGCCATTGTCTGCTCAGGGACCTCTCCTGGATGAGGTGGAGGAAGAAGAGGAGGAGGAGGATGATGATGGGGATGATTACTTAGGGGAGGAGGATGCATCTCGTGGGGCAAGTGAAAATATTGGCGTGGCAAGGTCTGGTACAGGGTTTGTGCGTGACTGGAGGGATGTGGATTTGCCAGAAAGTGCTCCTCCACCCAGCACTCGCAGTGCATCATTGACACCGGGAACATTGGCCCACATGTCAGATTATGCCTTGCAGATCCTAAAAAGGGACCCCTGCATTGCCAAAATGATGAACGATGACGACTACTGGTTGGCCAGCATCCTGGATCCATGCTATAAAGGCAAATTACAAAACATCATGCCACAGCAGAACCTTGACCTAATATTGGCTAATAAACAAGTAACTCTGGTAAATCGGTTGCTTGAGGCATTCCCAGCACACAGCAGCGGTGATGGTTCTCACACGAGCCGTACGGGCCGGGGGCAGCTTGGCAGAGGTGTTCATGGTGCACACAGCAGAAGTGGCGTTGGAGACAGGGGTTTCATGACAATGTTGTGGACTGATTTTTCAAGTACCGCTCACACAACTGGTAATACTGCATCGATGGAAAGTGACAGGAGACAGCAGTTGTCAACTATGGTTACAAACTACTTTTCCTCCCATATCGATGTTCTCCCACACAGGTCATTCCCCTTTGACTATTGGGCCGCTAAACTGGACACCTGGCCTGAATTGGCACAATATGCCTTACAGGAGCTCGCTTGCCCAGCTGCAAATGTGCTATCGGAAAGAGTCTTCAGTGCAGCTGGATCAATCCTGACAGAAAAAAGGACCCGTCTGTCAACCCAAAATGTGGATGATCTAACCTTCATTAAAATGAACCATGCATGGGTTTCCAAGGATTTTGTCCCACCTTCCCCTGATGACACATAGGGTGACAGAAAAATGGCTTGCTTTGGTCCACCTCTTCCTGGGACTTGACCTATTTCGCCTTTTGCATCACCTGAATGTCCAACATCAACATATGCCACTTTCTAAAACTCCCTAACTGTGCTGCCTCCCCCCCCATGGCCGGGGTCACCACCTAGCGCATGACACCGTGGGAGTGCCGTTGCCCTGGACAGGTGGGTAGGCCGACTCTTGGGCGCGGGCACTGGCACAGGGTCCCTCATAGTGCAATCAAGTGTCTCTGACGGTGGTGGTGCACACCCACCGTCAGACACACCGCCGTACTATGAGGGGCCCAGTGCCAGTATCGACACCCACGAGTGGGCCCCCCTTGCTTGGGCAGGGCCCCAGCATTTGCAATCTTTACCTCTCCCTGCTCCTCCGCTGTGTAGTCTGGGCCGTCAAATCCATACTGTGCCTGACACCGTCTGAGCCTGCCTCCTGATGTATAGACATATATTTTGAATGTGTACGCTATCCATACATGTTATCCGGGGATGCGGTACCCTTTCTCACCTTTGTGCAATCACGTGCAAGCCATACTGGACCTAACACCGTCTGAGCCTGCCTCCTGATGTATAGACATATATTTTGAATGTGTACGCCATCCATACATGTTATCCTGGGATACGGTACCCTTTCTCACCTTTGTGCAATCACGTGCAAGCCATACTGGGCCTAACACCGTCTGAGCCTGCCTCCTGATGTATAGACATATATTTTGAATGTGTACGCTATCCATACATGTTATCCTTGGATACGGTACCCTTTCTCACCTTTGTGCAATCACGTGTAATCCATACTGGGCGTGAGGTGTCGTTGCAAGGCCACAGCAGTCAGGGAATCCCACTGTTATATCAACGAAATACTGAATCTAGGCCATCAGAAAGAACACCAACTCCATCACCATCATCAACCCTCTCTCAGTCCGCCCTGTCCACCGCTACTTCCACCATATGCAGCTCTCAAGTCCAGCTCACCCTCCCAGACACTATGAGTAGGTCAAGAAAGTACTCAGTCTCTCATCCGCGTACACTGGGTTTGAACGCCCACATTGCCAAACTAATTCTCGAGATGATGCTCTATCGGTTGGTGGAAAGCGCAGCTTTCCGCGAACTCATGGCCTATGCAGTACCACGCTATGACCTACCCAGTCGCCACTTCTTCTCTCGCAAAGCCATCCCAGCCCTCCACCATCATGTAAAAGACCGCATTGTCCATGCACTCAAGCAGTCAGTGAGTGGAAAGGTGCACCTCACAACTGATGCATGGTCCAGTCGGCATGGCCAGGGCCGTTACGTGTCCATCACTGCGCACTGGGTTAATGTGGTGGATGCAGGGTCCACAGGGGACAGCGGTGGTGGGACAGTGCTGCCTAGCCCACGGTATAGGAAACAGTTGGCTGTAGGCGTTCGACCCTCCTTCTCCTCCTCCTCCTCCTCCAGAAGCGAAAGCTCGTCCACAGAGCGCAGTCGTACGAGCACTCCATCTGCAGCTGCCACTGTTGCACACGAGGTGTCCCCCTATCGAGCAGCTAGTGGAAAGCGTCAGCAGGCTGTGTTGCAGATGATGTGTTTGGGCGACAGACACACCGCCGAGGTGCTGGCCGAGTACTTGAAGCGACAAACTGAGTCATGGCTGGGCAGTGTACATCTTGAGGCAGGCAAGGTAGTTAGTGATAACGGCCGTAATTTTGTGGCAGCCATAGCCCTTTCAAAACTCAGCCACATACTTTGCTTGGCTCACACCTTGAATCTGGTGGTGCAGTGCTTCCCCAAAAATTATCCGGAGTTAACAGCCCTGCTCCAGAAGGTGCAAAGACTGTGCGCGCACATCCGCCGGTCGCCTGTACACTCCGTTCGTATGCAGAAGCTGCAGCGATTGCTCCACCTTCCCAACCACCTCCTCTTTATCGACATTGCAACAAGGTGGAACTCCACACTGCACATGGTGGAGCGGCTGTGCGAGCAGAGGCAGGCCATAATGCATTTGTGGGAGGATACACAGCCAGGCACTTTGAGAGCAGACATGGAGTTGACAGGTGTGCAGTGGTCGAAGCTGAAAGACCTCTGTAAAGTCCTTCAGTGTTTTGAGGAATGCACACGGCTGGTAAGCACAGACGATGCCATCCTAAGCATGAGCATCCCACTTATGCGTCTGCTCATGCAAACTTTGACGCACCTTAAGGAGCAGGCGTCTGCAGCCAATGTTGATGAGGAGGAAGAGGAGGAGGGAATCCTTGATGACATTCAGCCATTGTCTGCTCAGGGACCTCTCCTGGATGAGGTGGAGGAAGAAGAGGAGGAGGAGGATGATGATGGGGATGATTACTTAGGGGAGGAGGATGCATCTCATGGGACAAGTGAAAATGTTGGCGTGGCAAGGTCTGGTACAGGGTTTGTGCGTGACTGGAGGGATGTGGATTTGCCAGAAAGTGCTCCTCCACCCAGCACTCGCAGTGCATCATTGACACCGGGAACATTGGCCCACATGTCAGATTATGCCTTGCAGATCCTAAAAAGGGACCCCCGCATTGCCAAAATGATGAACGATGACGACTACTGGTTGGCCAGCATCCTGGATCCACGCTATAAAGGCAAATTACAAAACATCATGCCACAGGAGAACCTTGACCTAATATTGGCTAATAAACAAGTAACTCTGGTAAATCGGTTGCTTGAGGCATTCCCAGCACACAGCAGCGGTGATGGTTCTCACACGAGCCGTACGGGCCGGGGGCAGCTTGGCAGAGGTGTTCATGGTGCACACAGCAGAAGTGGCGTTGGAGACAGGGGTTTCATGACAATGTTGTGGACTGATTTTTCAAGTACCGCTCACACAACTGGTAATACTGCATCGATGGAAAGTGACAGGAGACAGCAGTTGTCAACTATGGTTACAAACTACTTTTCCTCCCATATCGATGTTCTCGCACACAGGTCATTCCCCTTTGACTATTGGGCCGCTAAACTGGACACCTGGCCTGAATTGGCACAATATGCCTTACAGGAGCTCGCTTGCCCAGCTGCAAATGTGCTATCGGAAAGAGTCTTCAGTGCAGCTGGATCAATCCTGACAGAAAAAAGGACCCGTCTGTCAACCCAAAATGTGGATGATCTAACCTTCATTAAAATGAACCATGCATGGGTTTCCAAGGATTTTGTCCCACCTTCCCCTGATGACACATAGGGTGACAGAAAAATGGCTTGCTTTGGTCCACCTCTTCCTGGGACTTGACCTATTTCGCCTTTTGCATCACCTGAATGTCCAACATCAACAAATGCCACTTTCTAAAACTCCCTAACTGTGCTGCCTCCCCCCCATGGCCGGGGTCACCACCTAGCGCATGACACCGTGCGAGTGCCGTTGCCCTGGACAGGTGGGTAGGCCGACTCTTGGGCGCGGGCACTGGCACAGGGTCCCTCATAGTGCAATCAAGTGTCTCTGACGGTGGTGGTGCACACCCTCCATCAGACACACCGCCGTACTATGAGGGGCCCAGTGCCAGTACCGACGCCCACGAGTGGGCCCCCCTTGCTTGGGCAGGGCCCCAGCATTTGCAATCTTTACCTCTCCCTGCTCCTCCGCTGTGTAGTCTGGGCCGTCAAATCCATACTGTGCCTGACACCGTCTGAGCCTGCCTCCTGATGTATAGACATATATTTTGAATGTGTACGCTATCCATACATGTTATCCGGGGATGCGGTACCCTTTCTCACCTTTGTGCAATCACGTGCAAGCCATACTGGGCCTAACACCGTCTGAGCCTGCCTCCTGATGTATAGACATATATTTTGAATGTGTACGCTATCCATACATGTTATCCTGGGATACGGTACCCTTTCTCACCTTTGTGCAATCACGTGCAAGCCATACTGGGCCTAACACCGTCTGAGCCTGCCTCCTGATGTATAGACATATATTTTGAATGTGTACGCTATCCATACATGTTATCCTGGGATACGGTACCCTTTCTCACCTTTGTGCAATCACGTGTAATCCATACTGGGCGTGAGAACGGCTGGCGAGCTGTTAAGCAAGCTACAGCACCTGTGGTTTGCACACGTAAGTTTTTCAATTTTTCAGGAATGACGGTTAGGCCTAATTCCGGAACTGCGGTTGACCTGCACTTACTGGGAAATCATCGTTCGCGGGTAATAATTGTAATCAGTGATCCCCATCACTAACGTTGTTCAGCGGGTTATCTGCACCTGTAAGCGACAAACGCTGGCCTTTTCCGTGTAGCGCACATGCAGCCACGGACATGTAAGGGCATGACACACCAGTTATTGGCCAATCTCATGTGCCAGAGCCTCACGTGTCCCTCTAGTAAGCCAGACTCGGACCGTGGGGCATGACGGAGTCTCGTTCGTTGACAGAATTAAGCTTGCAGTGTGTGCATCTGTTCTGTAGCTGGCATGGTTGAGGTTTCCCAGGTGGAGTCGAATTTAACCGTAGGCTCCACGTCTGGTGGTGCCCTTCTGGACATTCCTTTAAGGTTCAGCTTTGCAACCATACTGCCCACGTAAAACAAACACTTTGCCTTCATGAACGCTGTTTGGAGGGTCATGACTCGTGGGAATAACGCCGCCCAATCAGTTAACCTGCTAGAGAGATCCTTCGTTGCTCCCAAGCATGACATCACACTCCCTAGGAGGAAGGTAATGCCACTGTGGCGACCGTACTCCTGGGGGCGACACAAGTGCACTGATGCCCAGCCACTGCTCAATGAATCTGCTGGTACATTGACCCAGACCACTACATTCCCCTCGCACGCTACACGGCCTGAATCTGACCCTGATGAAACTCAGGTTACCCTTCCCATATACAGTTCCATCTTACACGGTGACAAAAAGGAAGCTGCAGATGAAAGTGCAGGTTCGGCCCACCCGCCATCAGACACACCACCGTACTATCAGGGGCCCTGTGCCAGTGCCATCGCCAATGAGTGGGCCCCCCCTGCTTGCTCAGGATCACAGCACTTGCAAGGTTGAAATACTGTGCAGTGAGATGGAAGATGGGGACGACGAGGAGTCCAGACTAGTACAGGGATTCCCTAGCGAGGAGACTTATTTGATTGTTTTCAATGTTGGGACAGCAATTTTTGGGGAGCACTATACTCTGGAGAATGATAGATGGGGCCCACCATACACTGGAACATTCCAAAGGTGGACATCAGACACTGGAGCAGCATTTACAGGGCCCATTATACACTAGAGCATTAGAAATGGGGCCCATTATGTTTGGAGCATTATTTGGGCCCATAAGACAGTGGAGCTTCATCCATGGGGACCAACATATACTGTAGCATTATGTGGAGCTCATCATATACTGTTTCAAACATTATATGGGACCAATGATTCTGTATGGAGAAATAGATAGGCCTCGTCATGAGATGTAAAAAGTGAAGTATTTTTCATTGTACTATATCGCTATTTCTCTGCTGTATCGGAGCATGATGAGTTGTGGTATGTGTTAAAGGGGCGCTCTTTCGCCCAGGGCACATGAAAACCTGGAGCCAGCCCTACCCCCCCACAACTTTAGCCAAATAACCCCCATTTTTCAGTGTGTAACTTGTATTATGAAGTTAATTAAGGTTGACAAGCTTAAGTAAGAAGAATTGATGCTTTTGGCATTCAAATGGGCACTGTAGGTGTGTTTCCTGTCCTCCTCTCACTGCCGACTTTTATTCCCCATTGACTTACATTGGGTTTCGTGGTTCGGGACGACCCCGACTTTTCCCTATAATCGGACGATCTTGCTCGACCCGACTTTTGGAAAAGTCGGGTTTCACGAAATGAAACTCGACCCTAAAAAACCAAAAGTCGCTCAACTCTAGTCCTGAGCAACAGCTGAGTGTGTTACCGGCTGGCAACACTGCTTACTTGCAGGCTATGCAGCAGAATCGGTATGTTCAGCAGTCAGCGGTGTCATTTCCAACAGTTCCACCGCTCACTCACTTTACCACACTACCGACTTCTGCTGCATACCACTGCACGGCCACCTGCATTCCCAGCGAAGCTGGACATCACTACACCAACTCAAGTCTGAGTGCTGCTGGACACTCCTCCGCCACCACCACTATGGCAAGCGCTGCTCCTGTATGGAGCACCACCACCGCCACAGCACCACCAGCTTGGAGCCAAACCACCAGAGAACCTGCTTGGGCCACCGACACCACCAGTCAACACCAAAGGAGCACTGCCAGCACTCCGCAGCAACAGAGCACTGCCAGCACTACGCAGCAACAGAGCACCGCCAGCACTCATCAGCAAAGGAGCACCGCCAGCCCTCCGCAGCAACAGAGCACCGCCAGCACTCATCAGCAAAGGAGCACTGCCAGCACTCCGCAGCAACAGAGCACTGCCAGCACTCCTCAGCAAAGGAGCACTGCCAGCACTCCTCAGCAAAGGAGCACCACCAGGACTCCGCAGCAAAGGAGCACCACCACCACTCATCAGCAAAGGAGCACCACCAGCACTCCGCAGCAAAGGAGCACCGCCAGCCCTCCGCAGCAAAGGAGCACCACCACCACTCCTCATGTCAACATAACCGCCAACAATTCTCCTCCTCTGAGTCCCCCAAGAACTTTGGATGGGATCCCAGACAGGCAGCCTCCTGCTCAGAGCACCGACCCAAATTTCTCTCCTAGGAGCACCGCCACTTCTAGCAGCACTGCCACCGCCACCACAGAGCAGCAAAGGGGTGATCCGCATTCCCTATTTTACTGGGCAATGCCACAGTGCACCGTCACCAGGCGGTCAACAAAAGTAAGGCGGTCACAGGCTGCAAGTCGGTCCGGGCAGGATATTCCTGCGCCAAAGAAGAAGAAAAAAATAACTTTGTTTGTCCATCCACCATCTCCTCCTAATGTGTCTCAAGCTGGCTCAATGTCCATTCCGGAGCTCCCTTCCCCCAGTACTTTTGTCGCCCCTTCTCCTAGAACCCCTTCCTCTACCTTCAGTCGTCCCTCGTCTCTCCACACACCCAAAGTCTCCCAATCTTCCCCCAAACGTCATTCCTAATAAAATTTTTTTGGTTCTTTTTTGTTACAAAATAAATGTGCACTTGTGCTTTCAAAAAATTTGGAATGGCTACTGTGTCTATTGCCGACTACACACACTGTGCCGTACACACACTGCGCCGTACACACACTGCGCCGTACACTTAGCGTTTTTGCAACAACATATATCTCCATTACTGTTTCTTGTGTGAGACATGTGTCTTGTGTCAGTCTTGGAGATATGTGTGATGTCAAAAAAACAAATCTTCATGACTTGCCATTTCAACAACAGTCTCTACATTCTTTTTTAAATCAGATAATTTTTATTAAAAGTTTTTGGAAATGACAGGCATGTACAACTTACAACATGTTATCAAACATCCCCTTCCCCCATAACCCCCCCTCCCTTTGTCCGATGGCATGGACTGGTACATAGCGAATAGACCAATTATAACACACAACCACAGTCTCTACATTCTAGTAATATTGCACATAGTCAATCCAGCAGGGTTCCCCAACTCCAGTCCTCAAGGTCCACCAAAAGATCATGTTGTATGGAATCCTCTTTTTTTTGGGCTCTTGTGAAACAGTTGTCAACGGAGCTATGGATTTCATTACAACATGATCTGGTGGTGGACCTTGTGGAGTGGAGTTGGGGAACCCTGCTGGATCCAGTCTGTCTGTGCAATATTACTAGAATGTCGACACTGCTGTGAAAAAGACAAGTCATGTAGACTGGTTTCGTTGACAAAACATATCTCCAAGACTGACACAAGAAACGTCAGTAATTGAGATATCCGGAATATTGCACACACTGAATTGAGCAGGGTTTCCCAACTACAGTATTCAAAGCAAACCAACATAGCATGTTTTTAGTAATTAAATTTGAGTTAAAAAAAATAAAAAAAAGTAAACATGATATGTTGGTTGACATTTAGGACTACATTTTGAAAACCATGGCTATAGAGGATGGTGTTGAGTGCAAGGCATATCTATTGTTCTCATTTAACTATTAGACAAAAAGGCAAGGAAATATAGATATACCTTGTAAATAACCACATAATCTATATAGTCACCTACTCTGGAGTATTAGTGAAATCATGATGCACAAAACACAGCATCATAAATTCACTGATACACCTGGCTACTTGCTAATGGTATTGGAAGTGTAAAAACAGAGAATGCACTCAGTACAGGTATCAAAACAGTTTTTTTTATTAACATACAAAGAACATGCAATAAAATTTTTTTAAACCATTTGCTCTTGCCATTCCACCCATCCTACATCTGAGTTGAAGTATGCCGCAAATTGGTCCCTCATTTGGCCAACTTCAACGGATGACCTGAGAGGGTGCTGTGTAAATTCAGGCAATGGATTAGGATCAACATCATCAAGATCAAAGTTCGGGTGCTCTCGAGAAAGTACAAAGTTATGTAGAACAACACAGGCCTTGACCACCTCATCCACGGTTTCCAGTTTCAGATTAATAGCTGTGCCAAGAATGTGCCATCTTGATACAAGGATACCAAATGCACACTCTACTGTTCTCCTGGCCCTGGTGAGCCTGTAATTGAAAATTCTTTTGTTGTGGTCCAAGTCCCGGCTGGAGTAGGGTTTCAGCAGGTTTTGGCACATCTGGAACGCTTCATCACCAACCATTAAAAATGGCTGTGCAGACCTTCGGTGTTGGGAAGAGGCCGTGGCATGGGGAAATTGAAGTTGTTGCCATACAACCTCCTGCCCATGTCCGAGGTCTTAAAAGCCTGGGAGTCATTCCCACGAACAAATGCCCCAATGTCCACTGCAATAAACATACAGTCTGCATCCGCAATGGCCATCAGTACAGTAGAAAAGTACTTTTTGTAGCTAAAGAACTCAGAGCCTGTTCTTTTGGGCTTGATAATCCAGATGTGTTTTCCATCCACTGCTCCCAAACAGTTAGGGAAATTGCAGACAGTGCAGAATCTTTCGCCGATTTCCAACCACTTTTCTGTGGTTGACATGGGCATGAATTCGGGACAAAGAACGTTCCAGAGAGCTTGGCAGGTGTCCGCTACAATTCCAGACAACGTGGATATTCCAATCCGGTACTGGAAGTGCAGTGACAAGAGGGTCTCTCCAGTAGCCATGAATCTGTGACACAAAGAAAACAATAATTAATATTTGTGTATACATAATTTTTTTAACACGTTAAATTAAAAAAAAAAAAAAATTCTGCAGCCTTTGGTTCAATACATGCCATCCAAAAATTAACGCAGTTTGTAGTTACCGACATGGCAGAACTGTAATTATGCCAGATTTGGAAGAGTACATGTCACAAGCAAGAAAAATCAACAGACATTGGTTTAGCAAAACTACCTACCTTAATGTGACCAGGAGCCGTTCCTCAGGAGTAATCGCATGCCGGAGCTGCGTGTCCTGTCTCCAGATGACTTCTTTGAACCGACCAAGCAAATAGTTAAATGTTTCTTGGGTCATCCGGGTATAATCCGTAAATTTCTCCGGGTTTGCCTGTAGCTCACTGTAGAGGGTGTGGTACGCTCCACAGGTCTCCTGGAGTTCAATAATGGGATGTATCCACATACGCCGCTGCTGCCGTCTTCGCTGCCTCTCTCTCTCCCTCTGTTCATGGCAAGCAACGGCATAAGCCTGAGCCGTCCTCATGTCCAGATCCAAGTCAAAGTAAAAGCTCTTCCAGCGCAGATCCATGTTTCTCAAGTCAAATGCAAGCAAATGTGAAGAATTCAGGTGTAAACATGGACCATATAAAGAATTTCCATAGACACGCCCACTGGTGTCCCATAGGTGGTGTGTGTGTTGCAAGAATTTTTCAAGGATTTTTTCTCCTGTTTATTGCGCATAAAAAATGCAAACAAATGAAAAACGCTTACAAACACATAAAAACGCTGCGATTTTTTGTTGTAATGCGCACAATAATGATACAAAATAGCGCAGCGTTTACCAGCATTTGCATGCGCTTTTGACATGCATTTCATGTGCGCTCCAAACGCAGAGCAAAAAAAGCTAGTGTGAAAGTAGCCTTAGATGCTGCTCCAGTGTCTGATGTGCCCCATTTACAATGCTCCAGTACATGATGGGCCTCATGGATGATGCTCCCATTTATCATGGGCCCTAATAATGCTCCATATATAATGGGCCCCATTTGTAATGCTCCAGTGTATAATGTGCCCCTTAGATGCTGCTCCAGTGTCTTCTCTGCCCCATTTACATTGCTCCAGTACATGATGGGCCTCATGGATGATGCTCCAGTGTATGATGGGCTCCAATAAAGCTCCATATATAATGGGCCCCATTTGTAATGCTCCAGTGTATAATGGGCCCCTTAGATGCTGCTCGAGTGTCAGATCTTCCCCATTTACATTGCTCCAGTACATGATGGGTCTCATGGATGATGCTCCAGTGTATGATGGGCTCCAATAATGCTCCATATATAATGGGCCCCATTTGTAATGCTCCAGTGTATAATGTGCCCCTTAGATGCTGCTCCAGTGTCTGATCTGCCCCATTTACAATGCACCAGTACATGATGGGCCTCGTGGATGATGCTCCAGTGTGTCATGGGCCCTAATAATGCTCCATATATAATGGGCCCCATTTGTAATGCTCCAGTGTATAATGGGCCCCTTAGATGCTGCTCCAGTGTCTGATCTTCCCCATTTACATTGCTCCAGTACATGATGGGCCCCATTTTTAATTAACCCAGGCATGGTATGTGAAAAGAGCTCCATGGAGTAATCTGAGGTGTGTGCTTGCACATCCTTCACTTTTGGTGTGGGTGAAGGACACAAGGAAAGGGGTTGCTCCTGACCAGAAGCCTGCAGTTACGACTCAGTGCTTGCATTTTTTACAACTTCAGAAGAGGAGGCGATAGAGCTGAAAGCTGTTTCAGCAATGTAAGCCACAAACAGTTCCTGATACTCTGGCCGTCTTTAAAAGCAGTCTACCTACTCCCAGAAAAGGGAGCCTTTCAGGCCTTACAGAGCTACACCATGATGCTGGCTCAACACCTCCTGCCTTAGCTGCTATTGTGTTTTGGGCACTACCAGCAGATGCACCACCACCACCATCAGTACCAGGTGGCCCTCCACGCCCACATCTGCGTCCTCTTCCACCATACTTCCTCATGTTTTTGAAAATGGACCCAAAATACCAGCAGATATATGGTACTGTATCAGAAGCGTACAGTTCTATACAGTCTATGGATAATAATAGTAAATCTCCGTATATATTTTATGAGGCATACACAGATGCTCAAAGGCTCAGTATGGATTACCCAATAAAATAACAAGTTGAAAAAGGGTACAGTATCACCAGATACAAGGTATATATAGTGTAGTGTAAACATTCTGATTCTCCGTATACATTTCAAGAGGCAGACACAAATGCTCTCAGGCCCAGTGTGGATTACACAAGAATATGAAAAGCTGTAAATGGGTTATGTAACACAAGCGTACAGCTGTATACAGTGTCAGGGTAATCTTAAAGTTCCAAATATATTGCCGGAGTAACAGACAGACGTTTACAGGCTCATTATGGATTACACCAGAATCTAAATAGCTAAAAAGGTTACTGTATCAGAAGCGTTCTGCTGTATACAACGTTGGCCAAATTAAAAATATCGGTATATATTTCCGTAGTCACCCTCAGATGCTCACTCAGTTTGGTTTTGACCATAATAAAAAATCTTGTAAAAAAGGTCCTGGATAACAAGTATATATTTTTAGGGTACAATTGAAATCTCTGTATAAATTGTCCCGTATTCACACTCAGACACTTACACAGTATGGATTTGACTAATGCTAAATGTCGAACAAAGGTACTGTATAACAAGATACAAGCTGTATCGAGTATAGTGTAAAAAATTTTTTCTCCGATTCACCATATATATAGAAGGCGTAACCCACACACGCTCACTCACTATGGATGATGTAGGGAAGGTGGACTGACAGACAAACCAGCCCGTAGTGAGAAGCAGAGGTGTAACGCAGTGTAGGTGTGAAACCGCTAAGATAAAGAGAAAGGGTGCGGTGTTTTAGCTTGCCCATTGGAGGGCAGTGGAGAGTGTAGGAGTGGGACTGAATAACTGCCATTGGTCAGAGAAACTGCTAGGTGATGGGGGGTGGAGTTACCAGAACTGGAAGTATAAAAGACTGAGGGAAGGTTCTGGAAGAGTCAGTCAGCGAAGGGAGCACAGTAAAGAGGAAGTTCTGCTCAGGAAATAGAGAAAGTGGAAAGGCTCCAGAGAGGACTGACAGTTGATGCGGCCACGGGGGGGTGGCCCAGAGGACGGTAGCCGCAGACAAAGACGGCCTGGGTCTATCATACGGACGGTGTGCTCAGACTGGTGCAGCGCTGTGGTGGTTGGGCCTAGGCCAGCCACAGTGGAAGAGCCACAGAGGACGCCATGATTATAGTTACAAAGGAAGTGAAGGTACCGGGGCCTGTGTACAGAGAAATGTGAAGCGGCTGTGGTGAATTGCTGTTGTCGACAGAAGGATGGGCACTAAAAACGGACCTGTTCAATACAAACTCTGTCTCAGTCTTGTGTTTTTCTGCGGCAAGAAGAGGGTCCCCCCCTACAGTTGGTTATCCTACAGATGATACCTTAATACAAATTTTTGAATCAAGGTACTGTATCAGCACATACCAGGTGTGTTCAGTCTAGGGTTAAATTTCCGTCTATACTTCCGGAGTCAGACACAGACACTCACAGGCTCACTATGTATTACACCAGAATTAAAAAAGTAGAAAAAAGGAAAGGTATTCATAGCGTAAACCAGTGTGTTGTGCTACTTTTAAATCTTCGTATATATTTCAATATCAGTAAGCCAGTCAAGAATCTCCGCTACTGGAAACTACATGGATACAAGTTTAGATGCAAAGTCGAGTGTTAGCAGAAATTTTGGAATTACTCATCGCGGGAAAACCTCCCGGTAGATGTTGCAGAGGCGATGCAGACCCTCAATTACTGTGTCTGTGGAGAAAGCGAAAAAGGTTCTATGTGAAGAAAGGATTGCTTTATCGCAGTAGCGTGGATCACATCACCGTTACTCATCTCCATCAAATTGTGATCACAGGGAGAGATGTACCCTTGGTCCTCACTGCCTATCATGATGTGTCTGGTCATTTTGGAGAGCAAAAGACAGAAGCCACAGGCCGTAGACGATTCTTTTGGATTGGCATGAGAGGAGACATTGAAAAATGGTGGCAGGAATGTCACACGTCTGTGACTATCACAACTGTGAAAGGTGATCATAAACCACCACTGCATCCGCTTGTAAGTTGACGTCCATTAAAATGGTAGCCATTGATCATCTGAAGGTAGAGGCCAGAAGGACAGGCCATAGCTACATCTTAACCATCATTGATCAATACACCAAATTTCTAGTGGCGGTCACTGAGAAGGATTTAACTGCCCAGACTACACAGCAGTGGAGCAGGGAGAGGTAAGTATTGCAACTTGCAAGTACTGTTTGCATGACCAAGCAGGGGGGGCACAATCGTGGTCGACGGTACTGGCACAGGGCCCCTCATAGTACGCTGGTGTGTCTGATGGCGAGTGGGCCCTCCCACCGTCTGAGACACTGTATTGTACTATGAGGGGCCCTGTGCCATTGCCATCGGCCATCAGTGGGCCCATCCACGTGTTCAGAGCAGCGGCTCTTGCCAGGGTGCGCCAGGTCTTGACCCCAGCCGTTGGGGTAGGGGTGGGCAGCCCAGTTAGGGAGGTTTAAAAATTGGCATATGTAGATGTGTTGGCTGGACATTCAGCTGCTGCAAAGGGCGTAATTGGGCAAGTCTGAGGAAGAGGAGGAAAAAACCGAGGCACTTTTCTGGTAACCTATGTGTCATCAGGGGAAGGTGGGACAAAATCCTTTGAAACCCATGCGTGGTTCATTTTAATGAAGGTTAGATCATCAACATTTTGGGTCGACAGACGGGTCCTTTTTTCAGTCAGGATTGATCCAGCAGCACTGAAGACTCTTTCAGATAGCACACTAGCAGCAGGGCAAGCGAGCTCCTGTAAGGCATATTGTGCCAATTCAGGCCAGTCGTCCAGTTTAGAGGCCCAATAGTCAAAGAGGAATGACCTGTGAGGGAGAACATCGATATGGGAGGAAAAGTAGTTTGTAACCATAGTTGACAACTGCTGCCTCCTGTCACTTTTAAACGATGCAGTATTAGCAGTCGTGTGAGCGGTACTTGAGAAATCATTCCACAACATGGTCATTAAACCCCTGTCTCCAACGTCACTTCTGCTGTGTGCACCACGAACACCTCTTCCATTGTGCCCACTACGGCTCGTGGGAGAACCAGCACCGCTGCTGTGTGCTGGGAAAGCCTCAAACAAACGATTTACCAGAGTTGCTTGTTTGTTTGACAATATTATCTCTAGGTTCTCCTGTGGCATGATGTTGTGTAATTTGCCTTTGTAGCGTGGATCGAGGATGCTAGCCAGCCAGTAGTCGTTATCCCTCATCACTTTGGCAATGCAGGGGTCCCTTTTTAGGATCCGCTAGGCATAATTGCACATGTGGGCCAATGTTCCAGGTGTCAATGATGCACTGCCCGTGGTGGGTGGAGGAGCAGCCGACTGGGTAGGTCATAGCGTGGGACAGCGTAAGCCATGAGCTCGCGGAAAGCTTCGCTTTCAACCAAACGGTAGGGCATCATCTGTAATGAGATTAGTTTGGCAATGTAGGCATTCAAACAAAGTGTATGCAGATGAGAGGATGAGTACTTTCTTGTCCTACTCAGAGTGTCTGGTAGGGTGAGCTGAACTGGAGAGCTGCATATGGGGGAAGTAGCGGTGGACTGGATGGAGTGAGAGGGGGTTGGTGATGGTATTGGTGGTGATGGCCAAAATTCAGTGTTGTGTTGCAAAACCAATGTGATTCCCTGAGTGCTTTTGCCTTGCGACGACACCTCCACATTTAGTGCTGGTGGTGTGCTTAATGGTGGCGGTGGTCTTGCAGTTGGGGTAGCGATGGAGCGTTGTTGGCTACCTTCAGTCGGAGCAGGTGCACATGTGCTACCTGAGGTTTTGTAGTCCGTCCATGCTTGCAAGTGCATGTTGATTAAATGTCTAAGCATGCAACTGGTATTCAAATTTCTGAGTTGTTTACCTCGGCTAAAGGTCCTTCCACACTTCTTACAGGTAAACTTTGCCTCATCAGTAGGATTTTGGACAAAGAAGTGCCACACTGCACTCTTCCTACTATGGTAAATATTTTCTGGCCTTTCACGCTGTGCTAAGTTGACCGTCTGGTCAAGCTGTCCTGCAGTTCTTTTAGTTTTTGTTCCTCGTTTTAGGACAGCTACGGGCCTGCTAGATAACCGCTGCTGCGATGTCAATGCCTGCTGCGGGTCCTTCTCCTTATCTGAACTATTGCCAGCGCCACCCTCCTCCCCCAATAGATGCCAATCCAGGTCCAGAACTGGGTCATCCATCACCTCCTCTTCAAAGTCATCTGCACCTTCCTCTTTACCTTCCTCTGTGTCACCGTGTAAGGTGGTATAGAATGCAGGAAGGGGCACCTGGGTTTCATCAGGGTCAGATTCTGGCTTAATAGACTGCGAGGGCAATGTAGTGCTGTGGGTCAATGTACCAGCAGAATCATCTAGCAGTGGCTGTGCATCAGTGCAGTCCATGTACGATTCATCTTGGACTGGGGAATTCAGGATTTGACTGGATAACCCAGGCATGGTATGTGAAAAGAGCTCCATAGAGTAATCTGAAGTGTGGGCTGCCGCATCCTTAACTTTTGGTGGGGGTTAAGGACACAAGGAAAGGGGTTTTTAATGACCAGAACCCTGCACTGACGACTCCGTGCTTGCAGGTTTCGACTGTTCAGAAGAGGAGGCAATAGAGCTGGTGGCTGTTTCGGCAATGTACGCCAAAACCTGTTCCTGATGCTCTATCTTTAAAAGCGGTTTTCTTACTCCAAGAAAAGGCAACCTTACAGGCCTTCTTGCGCCAGAGGGTGATGCAGGCTCAACACTTCCTGCCTTAGCTGCTATTGTGCTTTTGCCAGAACCAGCCGATGCACCACCACCATCAGTACCAGCTGCGCCCCCCTGCCCACATCCACGGCCTCTTCCATCATACTTCTTCATGTTTGGGAAAATGTACCAAACATACCAGCAGAGAGATGGTACTGTATGAGGAGCGTCCAGCTGTGTAAGGTCTATTAAACAAATTAAATCAACTTATATATTATGTTAGTCACAGACGCTCTCACAGTATGTATTGGACCGTAATCCAACATGCAGATATACGGAACTGTATCAGAAGTGTACAGCTAGTATACGATTTTTGTGCAACTAGCAATCTCCGTATATGTATTTACGGAGTCATAGAATCATAGAATCATAGAATCGTAGAGTTGGAAGGGACCTCCTGGGCCATCTGGTCCAACCCCCTTCTCAAAGCAGGATTCGCTAAATCATCCCAGTCAGATGTCTGTCCAGCCTCTGTTTGAAGACTTCCATTGAAGGAGAACTCACCACTTCTTGTGGCAGCTTGTTCCACTCATTGATCACTCTAACTGTCAAAAAGTTTTTTCTAATATCTAATCTGTGTCTCCTCCCATTCAGTTTCATCCCATTGCTTCTAGTCTTTCCTTGTGCAAATGAGAATAAAGTTGATCCTTCTACAATGTGACAGCCCTTTAGATATTTGTAGACAGCTATTAAGTCTCCTCTCAGTCTTCTCTTTTGCAAACTAAACATTCCCAAATCCTGCAACCTTTCCTCATAAGACAGGGTTTGCAGACCGGTCACCATTCTGGTCGCTCTTTTCTGAAGTTGCTCCAGTTTGCTGATGTCTTTTTTAAAATGTGGTGCCCAAAACTGGACACAATATTCCAGATGAGGTCTGACCAAAGAGGAGTAGAGGGAAATAATGACTTCACGTGATCTAGACTGTATGCTTCTGTTAATACATCCTAGAATTGCATTTGCCTTTTTTGCTGCTGCATCACACTGTTGACTCATATTCAGTCTGTGATCTATTAGTATACCCAAGTCTTTTTCACATGTGCTGTACTTAGCCCTATTCCTCCCATTCTTTATATGCTTTTTTCATTTTTATTGCCCAGATGTAGTACTTTGCATTTCTCCCTGTTAAAAACCATTCTGTTAGTTGCTGCCCACTTCTCCAGTTTATTTATATCTTTTTGAATCCTCTCTCTCTCTTCTCTAGTATTAGCTATCCATCCTAGCTTTGTGTCATCAGCAAATTTAATCAGTTTACCCTCAATTCCTTCATCTAAATCATTGATAAAGATGTTGAACAATACAGGGCCCAGGACAGAGACATTCTTCCAACTGGATGTACAGCCATTTACGACCACTCTTTGAGTCCGATCACTAAGCCAGTTATGAATCCACCTAACAGTTGCCTTGTCCATTCCATACTTAGTCATTTTTTCAATAAGGATTGTATGAGAGACTTTGTCAAATGCTTTGCTGACGTCAAGATATACTATATCTACAGCATTTCCTTGATCCACCCAATCAGTGATACCGTCATAGAAGGAAATTAAGTTAGTCTGACATGACTTATTAGTTACAAACCCATGCTGACTCTGTTTAATCACTTCATTCTTATCCAGGTACTGACATACATGTTGTTTAATAATTTGTTCAAAGATCTTTCCTGGTATAGAAGTCAGACTCACCGGCCTATAGTTGCCTGGGTCCACCTTCTTCCCCTTTTTGAAGATAGGAACAACATTTGCTCTTCTCCAGTCTTCTGGCACTTCTCCTGTTCTCCAAGAATTTTCAAAGATTATGGAGAGGGGTTCAAAAATTTCTTCTGCTATCTCCTTCAGTACTCTGGGGTGTAATTCATCTGGACCTGGAGACTTGAATTCATTTAGGTTAGCTAAGTGTTTCCTCACTATCTTTCTGTTTATAGATATCCTGGATTCTTCTATTCCCTTAATAGGACAGTGAATAACAGTTGATGTTACATTTCCTTTCTGAGAGAAAACAGATGCAAAATAGGAAATTAAAAGTTCAGCCTTCTCAACATCCTGTCTTACCATTTCATCATTTTCATCCTGTAAAAATCCTATAGCATCTTTGACTTTTCTTTTACTTTTGACATATCCCCAAAATCCTTTATTATTGCTTTTGACATCTCTTGCAAGCCTCAATTCATTTTCAGCTTTAGTTAATCTGATTTGTGCCCTGCAGGTTCTGCAGACAGCATTATATTCTTCTTTAGATATGCCTCCCTCTTTCCATTTTATAAACATTTTTTTCTTCCTTTTTAGCATGTGCTTAAGTTCTGTGTTCATCCATCCTGGTTTCCTTAAATGCTTCCTATTCTTCCCTCTTTTCGGAATTGTTAACAACTGTGCTTTGAGAATTTCATTTTTCAAGATTTCCCATCCTTCCTGGACATTTTTGTCTTTTAGGATATCCAGCCATTGGATCCCTCCAATTCTCTTTCTGAATCCCATAAAATCTGCCTTTCTGAAATCTAACCTTGACGTCTGAGTCTTCACAGGTCTTCCGCCTCTAGTTATCCAAAATTCTAAAATAGCATGGTCGCACACACACGCTGACTAGGTATAAAAGTGACTGTAATGCGAACGGCAGATATACAATACTGTTGGAGAATCGGACAGTTCTGCATGATGTGTGTAAGGAAAATTGTCTAGCTCCGTGTATTTGTATACGGACTGACACATGCTGTCTCTGTCTAGTTTTGACCGTCATCAAACAGCAGATATACGAAACTGTTTGAAAAAAGGACACGACTCTAAGGTGTAGGTCTGGAAAAACGGAAAAACTCCTCAGCCTTTTTTTCCAGAGTCACACACAGGTAGCTTCTATTTGTCCGTGCTAGAAGGCGGTACACGGTAGTGTGTGAGGAGCATACACCGCTGTACGGTGTGTGCATGTAAAATTGTCAAGCTCCGTGTATTTGTATACGGACTGACACACGCTGTCTCTGTCTAGTTTTGACCATCATCAAACAGCAGATATACGAAACTGTTTGAAAAACAGACACGACTCTAAGGTGTAGGTCTGGAAAAACTCCTCGGCTTTTTTTTCCAGAGTCACAAATAGGTAGCTTCTATTTGTCCGTGCTAGAAGGCAGTACACGGTAGTGTGTGTGGAGCATACACCGCTGTATGGTGTGTATGTAAAATTGTCAAGCTCCGTGTATTTGTTTACGGACTGACACACACTGTCTCTGTCTAGTTTAGACCGTCATCAAACAGCAGATATACGAATCTTCTTGAAAAACGGACATGACTCTAAGGTGTAGGTCTGGAAAAACGGAAAAACTCCTCTGCCTTTTTTTCCAGAGTCACACACAGGTAGCTTCTATTTGTCCGTGCTAGAAGGCGGTACACGGTAGTGTGTGAGGAGCATACACCGCTGTACGGTGTGTGCATGTAAAATTGTCAAGCTCCGTGTATTTGTATACGGACTGACACACGCTGTCTCTGTCTAGTTTTGACCGTCATCAAACAGCAGATATACGAAACTGTTTGAAAAACAGACACGACTCTAAGGTGTAGGTCTGGAAAAACAGACAAACTCCTCAGCTTTTTCTTCCAGAGTCACACCCAGATAGCTTCTATTTGTCCGTGATACCAGCCGGTACATGGTAGTGTGTGAGGAGTGTACACCGCTAGACGGTGTCTGTATGGAAAATTGTCAAGCTCCGTGTATTTGTATACGGACTGACACACGCTGTCTCTGTCTAGTTTTGACAGTCATCAAACAGCAGATATACGAATCTGTTTGAAAAACAGACACGACTCTAAGGTGTAGGTCTAGAAAAACAGAAAAACTCCTCTGCTTTTTCTTCCAGAGTCACCCCCAGATATCTTCTATTTGTCCGTGATACCAGCAGGTACATGGTAGTATGTGTGAGGAGCGTACACCGCTATACAGTGTGTGAAAAAATGAACGCTCAGTAACTCACCAGGACAAAATAATAAAAGTTGGAGTGCTTTGAAAAAAGCAGTTTGAACAGCAGTGTGCACACAGCAATGCAGCCATCAGGTAGCCTTAAAAGGCAGCCTAATCACCACCAGCACTGCTGCACACAACAAAAATCCTCCCCATTAACTGCACACTAACTGTACAGTGAAAAGCGCTATCAGCAGAAGCAGTTTTTTTTCTTCTTCCCTGCCTAACGCTCTCCCTGTTCAGAATCAGCAGCACCACCTCTCCCTATTGTAAGATCGACAGAAGTAAGATGGCGGTCGGTGTTTACAGCCTTTTATACCCACTGTGATGCCACACAAAGCCAGCCAATCACTTCAATGCCCTTCTCTAAGATGGTGCTGGCCGCTGCACAAGTCATCGCATTGCCCACAGTGTGCGTCCTCCATTATTGGGTGAGAAAAGGCGCTGAAAGCATCATTTGAAACGCGACTTTGGTGTGCTGATCGGCGACCTCATGGCCGACCTCACGCGAGAGTCGGATTTCGATCGGCGAAATTTGACTTTGGCGAAAGTCGGCGATTTTTGAATCTGACCGACCTGTTTCGCTCAACTCTACTCTCCATTATTAATCTTATAGTAAGAAAGGGTTAAAAACACTAATAATAATAATAATAATAATAAAGTATATTAATGAAATAAAACATGACAGTTTTTCCTAATTTATATTTCATGCCTAATCCATTCAAAGCCATCGATGACCTGCAATAAAATTTCAAAAAACAAACCAACAGTATACTCCCTGATATGACGCAGTCCCTCTTTAATAACGAGTGTCCCACTACGATCTCCCCTAAAGAGCGGTCACATCAGCAGATGTGACCGCTCTATAGGCCTCTGATGACACACTGACCGGAGATAACCCTCCTGCAGTGTATCATTGGAGTTAAGCCTCTCTCTTTACGGCACTACAGCGTGAGAAAATTCTCATGTTGTAGTACCACAAAGTGACAAAATAAACTCCAGTGTCCTGTCAGTGGCAGAGTGATACAATGCGGAGGATTATCTATGTCATTGTACCACCAGAGCACCTGGACAGCGGTGGCATCTGCTGATGTGACAGATCTCCACAGGAGATCGTCATGTGACAATCATTATAAATTGGATTACGTCGGACACAGGGAGTATATTGTTTGTTTATTTTTTAATTTTTTTTCAGGTGAGCGAGGGCTTCGGGGATTAGCAGTGTATGGTAAGTATGGACTATATGTGTGTATGTGTTTTTTTTTTGTTTGTTTTTTTACATTCTACATATTAGCCGGATGATGGGACTACTGCTGTAGACAGCACAACTAATTTAAATGTCTTCTTATTTACACTAGAAAAATTGCATCTGTATTTTTCTTACATAAAACTGTATTTGCAATTCTGGTGCGGTTTTGTTAAATCCACCATTCTGTGTGCATAGAATATTACTGTTATTTGAGTTACAAGTTCTGTTTGGACAGGACAAAGTGCTGTAGAGAATGATTAAGAAAACTTAAATATAATTTTCCCATAAAACAAGCATGTTGCTTATTTGTGAGGTGATTGGAAGCCTATTTAAACTGACCGATAATCAGGATCAAGTGTTCCTAGGAAAGCTCGGTGATAAGCCAATGTAAATATACCCTAAATTTACACCATCTGTTAAGGGCCTGTCACACTAAGTGATATTTCTAGCAATATCGCTATAACTTGTGACATTATAGCGATATTGCTAGCGATATCGCTGTGTCTGATACTTACCTACGACCCGCTCCCCCGCTGCTTATCGCTGATCGCGCGAGAACAGGCTGGACTGTTTCTCGTCGTCAGCTTCCTGTGGCGCTTCCTGTGGTGAGACGAGTGACGAGCGTGGAGCCGGGCGGGGGGACGCAGGATCGCCTAGGTAAGTAGCGACCCCCGTCCCCAGCGATGTCGCTGGTGAGATCTGCCTGTGTGGCAGCTCACTAGCGACCACTTAGCGATGCACCAGCAATCCTGACCGTGTCATATCGCTGGTCGGGATCGCTGGTGCATCGCTAAGTGTGACAGTACCTTTACCTGGATTGTTCTGTATTAGAAATTTAAACTAGAAGCTTGGCACGTTTGTTTTGCACAAATGTTAAGCAACATCCACTTCCATGCCTCTTTTTAGCTTATCCTCTCCTGCAAACAGTGTATAAAACAATAAATATGGTGCAACTCATGAAAAACAGTTTTTGCCCCAAATTGTGTAAGAATTCTTAAAGAATTAGCTTAAAAGACATGTCTGGCAGTGACTCGCTCATAGAGAACACAGGGGTCCTTGACCAAACAAGTGGTCCTGTATATAGGAAATCTGGCCAAGATGGCCAAACCATCATTCAGCCAACAGTCATCTAATGTATACAATGGGCTTTAATGTTATCATTTGTAAAACTAATCAAGACAGTTGACAATAATCTTGTAACTTTAGTAGGGCATCTTGTCTATCCTCACAGTGTATGTGTGGATTTTGAAGTATAAAAAACTGCCAACGAGCAGATAAAAAAATTAAATTACTATTGTATACCACTGTGTTTTGTGAGTAGTCTACATAACTTTTCATATCACTTGACTCACTTGAGTCTTAACCTCTCATATAATTCATAGATTCACAGCGACGCACGTGCTCATCGTCACTGGTGCTGATCGCTGGTGAAGCTGCCATTTAGCAGCTCACCAGCGATCATGTAGCGACACACCAGTGATCCTGACAAGTTCATATCGTTGTCAGGATCGCTGGTGAGTCGCTATGTGTGACGGGGCCCTAACATGATGTCTGGGATCCCTTATACTTGAATGAAACCATGTGTTGCCTTCCTCACTAATGTCTATGATGCTGGTTCACATGATGTTTATGTCTGCATTAATGTTTTGTTGTTAAATGTACAGAGATTGAATTTCTTTCTTTCTTTTTCATCCCAGTCTGAAGAAGGTCTATGGATAATTTCCGAAACGTTATGCAAAAAATCTATTGGGATTGTACATGTCCCCGCTTAATTGTAAAGTGCTGCGGAATATGTTGGCGCTATATAAATAAAAATTATTATTATTATTATTGGGATTGTTTCACATTAATAAAAGATTATTCAATTTATAAAGAGTGCCAGAATTTGTGACGTTTTCATATTAGAGCTTGGTATCCTTTCTGAGCACCTTTGACTCTTTAATTATACGGAGTGACGTGCATTCCAGTTAAGTATCATGTGTGTACTTAGGGAAACACCTGTCAATCAATGGGAATGGAGCAGTTAAAGCTGGCCTTTGGCAGCTCAACACTAGTCAGTCTCTCCCTTTAATAACCAGATGACTTTTCAAACTTTATTTCAGAGCAAGCATTCCTGGCCACAGTCACACCTCCAGATTCTGATTCATGCTGCTCATAATTCGTAATTTAGGTAACAATTAGGCTGTGTTACTTTCCTTTGTTTCAGTTAATGGGATTATTTAAATGACCTCCATGCTGTCACCTATGACGTATGCACATAAAAGTTATCTTATAAGACTTTTTATAGACATCAAACAGTCACTTTGTAAGTATATCCCACAGTGAAGAAAGACTTTCTGAAAGTCTTTTCTTAAAAACCAATCACAGACAATTGGAATCGTATGATTAAAGGCAACACAGCTTTTGCTGAATTGTCACAAATACAAATTATTTAAATTATGCACTAAACTTTACCAGAAATGCCCTAGAACTTCAAGTGGACTGCAAATCATCTTCAGACCCATGAATGCACTTACATCATAACTCTCCAGGCAATGCAGGCAAAGTTCTACAGATTAGGTTAAAAGTAGGAATGATTCAGGACATTTTAACGCTGTGTATCTGTCTTTTTTAGTGAATATAACTGATCTAAGACCTACTTAAATCTTTGAAATGAGCCAAATACTTTGTTACCCTTTGTGAATGCATCCTTATCATTTATGATTTTAGGGTCCCGTTACATTTAGCGATGCACCAGCGATCCCGACAACGATACGACCCGGTCAGGATCGCTGTTGCATTGCTAAATGATCGCTAGTGAGCTGCCAAACAGGCAGATCTCACCAGTAACACAGCAGCGATAAGCTTTTACCTGTCACACGGCAGCGATGATGACGAATTCTGCCTGCGTCCATGTGTGGTAAAGCAGGTACACAGGATGCAGTGACGAGTCGCGAGACTGAGTATACTTTTGAAAATAACTTTTATAAATGAATGCCACTAGGGCTATATTAAGCAACCAGAAAAAATAACAATAAATATCCACGCAGGGACTCAAAACAACCAAACACTATTAAAGGGAGTACGACTACCCCGGCAGAGACCGGCTACTATAAGGCCGCGCGCGGTATGACCGACTATGGGTCCTTAGTGTCTATATTGCCACTTATCCGTTCTGTCGTCCCTCAGCATCTCTGAAGAAGATACTTTGGTGTCGTAGTTGCTGGGCCCAGTTGTTGAGAATCTGGTGTCGTCTTCGGGTGCTCCGGCACCCAGGGGAGTAGATGCACAATAGGCCCCGAAGGGGTCCTTTGAGGTTGCGACCCCCAATGAAGACAGCGGGGTTACGCTTAGTCACGGGTTTTAAGGAGACTCCAGTCCCCCCAAGCAGGGTTGTGTCGCAGTTTCCAGGGATGGCGGTTTACAGGCCACGTGCACGGCCTGGGGCTATGCACCAAGTCTCTCTGCTAGCGAGGAGCAGACCCCAACTGCCAACTGCAGCGGGGGAATGGCAGCTGTGGGCGGTGATGAACAGGCTGCAGCCACGGGCTGCACCTGGGCGGCAGCGTCCACGGGAGGCCACGGTAGGCCGCAACTGTGGGCTGAAATCGAGCGGTAGTCACCGCGAGAGGCAGCGGACAGTGCGTGACAGGCTGGAGTACAGCGGCAACGACCGCGGATGTCTGTGGGTAGGCCGCGACTCTGGACTGGAGTGAAGTGGTAGTCTCTGGTCAGTAATCCCGGCGTCTCCTAACGACAGGCCACTGTAAATGTCCCCTAAGCTGCTGGCCTCCTCTTCCTTCAGTGTCCTTGCTATGGCTTTCTCAAACTCTCACAGTCACCTGCTCTGTCTCTGCCGTGCTGCCAACTGACTCCCCTGCGCGTTTCCTGTCCCCACTCGCCCCTCCCCTTGCTGTTCTGTCACTCTCAGCCATCCACCTCCCTCTTTTGCTCCCCGGGTACAGTTCCCTTAGGAACCTAGCTGGCGGTCCCCTTGGTTCCGGCCCGGACACTCTGCGGGGGCCCTCCTCCCCACACATGCGTTGCTAGTAGGCGACAGCGGGATGCCAACAAGGAAGAAATGGCCCAGGACGTTCCAGCGTGATCAGCATTATCCAGTGGGGGGGCCGGTCGCAGGTACATGTCACATGTAGCGAGATAGCTAGCAATATCGCTGTTGCGTCACAAAGTCGGTGATGCTTTAGCGACATCGCTAGCGATCTCGCTATGTGAGAAGGGGGCTTTATAGTACTTGGCATTTGGTTGCTATAACATTACTTTGCTCAACCAAAGCTAAAAAGTGAAGACATACATATTACCAAGCATAACATGGATGTCTTTATATAAGAATACAAAAAGGGCATATTTACATTGCACCATGAACAACATTAAGCTACCACAGACCGGCAATATATTGCTGATCGGCAAACATTTAATAACCTGTTCTCACAGGCAGACTTCACTTCAGATGTGCACAGAGGGATGTGTAATAGATCATTCAGTGCACATAGGCTGCCATTGTTTTTGGCAGCAAAATGTCCTTTTTACACAGGATGATGCACTACTGAGAACAAGCATCTTTTGGAAAAGCCAAAACATCATTTCACCTGAATGAGCATTTTACTCATTCGTCAGGTGAGCAGCAATCTCTTTAGACTGCATGATTATAATAATAATAATAATAAATTTTATTTTTATAGCGCCGACATATTCCGCAGCACTTTACATTTCAGAGGGGATTTGTACAGACAATAGACATTACAGCATAACAATAATCACATACAGTAGATTATAACAAATACCAAGAGGAGTGAGGGCCCTGCTCGCAAGCTTACAGTCTGTGAGGAAAGAGGTAGACACGAAAGGTGGGTGGTAATAGTTGCCCTGATTGTATGGACCAGCCATAATGTTAAGTGTGTAACAGTACAGACACAGAGGGCTAATGGATGCATAAAGCATGTGGGAACAGCATGTGATTATTGTGAAATGCTCTTTTATAGGAACACTTGTTTGCAATGATCATTCAGTGAAAATGCACTTTAAAGGGAACCTGACAAGTGATACATGCTGCCCAAACCACGAGCAGCATGTATCAGCCACTGGCTGTATCATCACAGACGTATGTTTGACTCTGAAATGAGAAAACCATACTTTTAATAGTTGCCTGGATCAAGACCATGCTAGTCGTACACGTGGGTATGCGTGTATAGTGCACAGCTCGGTCTCAGTCCCCGGCACCCATTAAAAGTTTGTTTTTCTCTGAACCGCCGCAGAGTTTCAGAGTCAAACATATATGGTTGTGATTGTACAGCCAGTGCCTGATACATGCAGCCCATGGTTTAGGCAGTATGTATCACCTGTCATATTCCCTTTAACTCTTGTGTGTTCTGTTTCTCCTTGAGGAGATATAACTAGAGCTCTCAAGAGGGAAGAAAACAACCTCTCTAATGTCATCAATAAGATAGTTACCCAGATCATTATCATACAAGTTAGCCCGACAGCACTTCAATAGGGAGATGCACATTCTGATCCAATGGCCCAATTGGAACATATACCATCAAATAGAAAGAAGGAACAGCATCCCATTCAGGTGATTAGAAAGTTTCAAAGGACTTTATTTGGCCAAGATGCAATGTTTCGACCTTTAACCAGATCATGTCCCACCAATAAAACATCTGTACAATGTGACTTATTGCTCTCAACCGACAGCTGTCGCTCCTGACTCTCTCATATACAAAAACGAATGGCATTAAGAAGTGGTCCCATTCTGTATGAGGGTTACATTGCCAGACTCCTCAAGCAGAGTCTTGTCTCCTTGCCAGATAAAATAATGCTTTATCAATTGGGGGAGAATCAGGAGCACCACATACACATTAGGCCATTATTATTGGTGGGTTTGGCCAACTTTAGTCAAATCCATATGGAAGAAATGTAGCTAAGCTTTTTTTTAAACCTGTGTACAGTTTAGTTTGTTGCAATATTACTGAATGCTCTGAAGAAGACAAAAAGCTGTGCTGTTACCGCCTCAGACATCCAGCACCTGAGACATGGTCATCATGAACTCCTCTAGCTATGCCCCTTGCCAAGCCGAGCATTCCTGCATATGGAAGAGTCAGAAGACATAGCTGTCAGCCTAAAGATTCTCAGCCAACAGCTATCTAATGTGTATAGCAGCTTGGGATTGTCAGCAGATCTGACTTCAGTGGGTTTCGATCCACATTAACCTAATGTGTAACCATACCTTTTTCTAACCACTTGTGAGACCCCCAACAATTAGCTGATAATGTGTGGCAAAACACCTATTGAAATCAACCTTTTGTTGTCTCCTGACTGTAATTACGAGGAGCGCCTGAAAACTTCGAGGCCCACCCATGAAATCTTTTTTGCATGGTCTTGTTTTGCAATGCAGTATGTTATTTAGTTAATTTGATGGTCTCATGAGCAATCTGGATTTATTTTGTTTTTTTTTGTTTCCGTTACAGCATTTTAAAGTTGGGTCACAAGGCTGAAATATGGAAATGGAAAAGTTGGCAAAGTTCACACATCGGCTGCTGCAATTCACTCCTGTGGTTTCCAACTGCTTCAGCACCTACCCTATTCCCCTGATTTGGCTCCCTCGGACTATCACCTATTCCCACAGATGAAAAAGCACCTTGGTGGAAGGTGGAATTGCAGCCACTGCAGCCATTGCAGCCATTGCAACAGCCGATGTGTGAACTTTGCCAACTTCTCCATTTCCATATTTCAGCCTTGCGACCCAACTTTAAAATGCTGTAACAGAAACAAAAAAAATCAAAATAAATCCAGATTGCTCATGAGACCATTCAACTAACTAAATAATAATAATAATAATAAATTTTATTTCTATAGCGCTGACATATTCAGCAGCACTTTACATTTCAGAGGGGACTTGTACAGACAATATACATTACAGCATAGCAATAATCACATAGATCATAACAGATACCAAGAGGAATGAGGGCCCTGCTTGCAAGCTTACAATCTATGAGGAAAAAAGGGGAGACACGAAAGGTGGGTGGTAACAGTTGCCCTGATTGTATGGACCAGCCATAATGTTAAGTGTGTAACAGTACGGATGCAGAGGGCTAATAGATGCATAAAGCATGTGGGAAAATGATGCGGGGAACCTGGTTATGGTAAAAAACTTTTGGCTGTGCCACATAGGGAAAGATTAGGTTAATGTGTTGAGGAGGTAGGCCAGTCTGAATAAATGAGTTTTCAGGGCACGCTTAAAATTGTGGGGATTGGGGACTAATCATATTGACCTGGGAAGTGCATTCCAAAGAAAAAGATTTCATGGGTGGGCCTCGAAGTTTTCAGGCGCTCCTCGTAAAAGAGGTCCTGTGCGGTACTAATTAAAGGCTACCCTAGATGATAATAAGTATTCTCATTATATGTTAAGTCTGTAAACACACTAATATTTATTTCATGCTAATAACTAGCGATATTTTTTGTTCTATATGCCTTGGAATACATTAAAAGAATTTTCATAAAAAATAACAGAAAGATCCCACCTGCTATTAGCGCAACAGTATATGTAAATGACCAGGGTGTTTGTACCTCTGTGCTTTCCAAATTAAAGGACAAAGTGTGCTAAAAACAAATCAGTGCTATGAATCGCAAATCCCTAGGAATTTTACAACCTTAGAGCATACCACTGAGAAGCCAGAAGCAACAAGATGTGCTAATAAGAAGTATTACATTACAGTCAGTATGACTAATAATGGAAAAGAAAATGCCACCAAAACAATAGTAATAATCCTAGCCAAAGCAGCAAGACATTAGAAAATATCCCATAATGTGCTGTTACAGTTCATTATAGAAATATGAGCTAATGATTAAAATATATTCACCTGTCCACATAGAATACATTTAAGACTCCAAGTCATTTAATTCTCTTAAGCACAGAGGAGCAAATTGATTCAAATTTTATGAAATTCCCTAGTACCAGAAGATTCAGACAATTTGTTATTTGATTCATGTGAATGACCAAAAAATGCTCACCACTATTTTACACATTGCAGAAGATTGCATTAGCCACAAACCACTTCCATGACCTCAAGCGCCACTGCACAGGCTTTCCCATAATGCATTGTAGCTATCACATCACATGGAATAGCACAGCCAATCAGGAGGAACTATCATAGCCTGTATAAAAACCTTGACAGGTAATTCAGCAACTATTTTAGGGTGATTTAGGAGAGTGAGAGGACATCAGAACTCATAGCTCAGCAATAGGGACAGGAAAAGAAAGCACAAAAACATTGGGCAAATACTCCAGACAGTAATGTGTTGTACAATTGCAGTACTGAAGAAGATGAATGTAGCAGCTTGAGGATAATACAGAGATTCATTGTATAGATGGAAAGAGAGATTGGAGAGATATCAGCAACAGGGCCAGACTCAGTATAATTGATCAATGATATTGCATAGCTGGCATTTCTCGTCTGTTGTATTTCAATTACAAATACCGTATATACTCAGGTATAAGCCGAGTTTTTCAGCATATTTTTTTGTACTGAATACATCCCCCTCGGCTTATACACGAGTCAATTGTCCCAGAAAGATGAAAGGGGAGGGGGAGCGGCAGGAGCCGGCAGCTGCAGCTAAAGCCTGTGCCACTGCTAAAGAGAAATGAATATTCACTGCGCTGGCAGTGAATATTCATTTCTCTGTAATAGTTCACAGTTACAACCAAAGCCACCGGCTTCCAGAACATATCCTACTTACCTTCCCTACACTCTCTCGCTGCATCATGTTCATTCTGGTGCCAGCAGCTCTTCTTGCCGAGTGATCACATGGCCCCGCTCATTAAGGTAATGAATATTCACACCTCTCCAATCCCATAGGCGTATAGGGAATATTCATTACCTTAGTGGGCCATGTGATCGCTCGGCCAGAAGAGCTGCTGGCGCCGGAACGAGATGCAGTGAGGGCGCGCAGGCAAGGTAAGTAGGATTTTTTTTATAGGAACCATGCAGTTGGAGCACCCTCACTCACCAGGGCCGTGGGGTACTCGGTACAGGGCCGATTGATCTTCTCAACGGGGGTTGTCACGGCAGCAGTGACCCGGTCCCTGGCCTGGGGCTCCATTTCAAAAGGGGTTGTTTCAGTGTGCTTATGGTGGTGAAAGTTTATAAGTGATTCGTGATGCCACCTGTGGTGTTCGGCAATAGAGATGTAAGCCGACGCTGCAGACAGATCCTCTGGGACAGATGGTGTGGTGCAGCAGTGATGTCATAGCCCTCCACAGGCAGGGCTGTAGTCCCTGGGCAGTGTAGATGAAGTGACACTTAGATGGTGTAGTGTCAGACGCAAGGGATGTAGCAGTGCTGGGCAGGTTGGCGCAGGAATAAGTGGAGGACACCAGGGCATGTAGTTCCAAAGCTTTACTCACAGTCTGTTGCAGGTACAGGTGCCCGCATCCGTGCCATGTCCTCCGGGTCAGGAGCTCAGCCAACTTCCAGGCAAGATGAAGTACTCCTTTCCAACACTCCGCCAACATATGTGCCTTTTCTGAACGTCTCCTCTTATAGCGCCTTTGAATGAAGTACTCCTAGTACTGAGTTACACTGGAGTTCCTCCTGTCAGATGTTCCTATGAACTCTACTTGTACGGCAGACAGCTGTAGCATGCTTCGGGGACTCCTTGCTACTGAGTCCCGGCTCACTAATATGTTGCTGTTGTGCCCCCAAGTCTTGTGTGGGAATAAAGTGGTCACTACTTCTATTCCTCCAGTGTCTGCTGCAGGAACATTAGTATCCGTACAACCTCGGGGACCAGACCCCGGCCTTGCACTTAGAACTTGAAAAGGGTTCTCCTCTAACCCTGGTCCTTGTTCTCTTATTCTCCTTACGTTCCGTGCTAATCCTTCTTCCCAAAGGAGAATCAAGCTTCCTTTCTCTGTCTCTTTCCTGTGCCAGCAGACCCAGATCACTGTGGCCTGCTGCAGCACTTCCTTCTTCCATCCCTCTCCAGGGGATCTCTCTGTCTCACACTCTGTCCATCTACATCCTCACTCATTAACTGAATGAATAGACTGACTGACTGACTCAACTCTTCCCGCTCTTTTGTGCGAACTAAACTCCACCCACCTCCCTGCACGTTTCGTGTTCCAAGCAGGGAGCCACCAAGGGGTGCTATGCTGCACTCCAAGCAGGGAGCCACCAAAGGTGCTTTGCTACACTACTTTGTGGTGTGGGGTGCAAGTATTGGAGCGTGGTCAGTTGTCTCCACCTTACCAGGATGGTGGGGTACCACACCTCAGGAGGAGGTGCAGTACCTCTGTGGCGACTGAACCCTCAGGGGTACCACATACCCCTCGTTAAACACAGCACGTCCGCAGGCTGCAAGAAAACAAAAGTTGACAAATACAGGAACATACACAATTTTTGTAATGCTAATAAACAGTTCTTATCTAATCTCAATATGAGAGACACTCATTCTTGAACGTTGCAAAACAATTTTCACTAAATATCTATACTTTACTATATTACCTAATTCCAAAGGGTTTTTTTTTAGCAATAACTCACTATCACTTCAAGTAACATCATTAACACATTTCTTCACTTTCTCTTTTCTTTCACATTTACTATTTTCTTTTATTAAAACATTCTATGAACTAGATTCTTTATAAAAGCTATTCTCTATTAATACTGTTATAAGGCACATTATAAAATACTTCGCAATAATTCTTGTAAGTGCTGGAAACCGCTCCCAGCCGGGATTTCTTACAGTGTCCTTAGATAGGAGCCATGCTCCATGATGAGGTAGTTCTTATTCATAAAAGACCTATGTAAAACCAAGAAAGGGCACCTAAGAAGGTGCAACTATATACAACAAAGTTCTGGATCACTCAGTGTTCATGATCTCCACAGTTCAATAAGAAAAATATGCTGCCAACGCAACTAGGCAAAAACTTGTAAAACCAAAGTAAACATGATAACAAAAAAGGCACAACGGTGCAAATACCCTCCAGGGTAACAAAGTTAGTTATGGCTAGTTGTCCACTCCTGGGTTACTGGAAACTGGTTTTCTTGGCTGCTGCTTCCATGGAAGAACTTCTTGACATCCTCTTCCTGCAGACGGATTCACATAGGACGAGGTGGTGACAGCTGGGTGGATTGCTGCCTGAGGTTCCTTGGCAGGGGTGATCACCACTGCAGGGGGTATTTCCGCTGGGGGTACATACGCCTTCTCCTTTTTATAGACCGCAATAAATTCCTCAGGGATGCGGCGGATGTTCATGGCATACCATCCTCTTAACCCCTCATGCCAGGTGAAGGTCACATACTCCCCCGGTTGCAGATCTCTAGCAGGGTTTCCCTTCCTCAAGTGTGACTCGACATCCCTCCTGCTGAAGAACAAGTCACTAATCCTCTTTGGGTCTGCAATGAACCCGAATTCTCTCTCCTGATTTACATTGAGGACCTGTCCCCATCCAGCTGAGTCCCGGGGACCGTAGTGACCAGCACGGACCTTCTCCTTCTGGTCCAGATCAGGGCCTAGCACCGCCAGTCTCCGCTGCTCCCTCTCCCTCTGTTCCTCTGCCAGCTTGCGGAGGGTCTGTTGGTAGTAAGGTTCTTCCTCCTCCCGGGACCTGCTTTTATCCACTATGGATAAGGGTACCACCGCTAGGGGTTCAGGCGTTTCCCCTCCCAGGGATCAGAGTCCCAGTCCCATACAAGGTCCAGCACGACCTGTCCTGATGCTGCCACGGGCGTACACCCCAGGGCCTTCCCAGGTGCAGAGACAGCAGACGTACCTGGGGCCTCCTGGCGGTGTTCTGGCTCCGGTGCAGGCTTGAGGTGGTGGGCAGCTGCAGGGATGTCCACGGGGTAGTCTGTCCGGATGTCGGCGGTGGTGGAGCAGATGGCGGCTCCGGGTCAGCAGGAGTCTTCGGTGGGACCTGCGCGGCCACGTCAGGTCCAGGCGGGAGCACTGCCTCAGCTCCCGGGCCCTCCTGTGGCTCTTCCGGACAGGCCGTGACCAACTGTACTGACAGCGTAGAGATGTAAACTGGCGGTGCCCAAGAATAGTCCGGTGCGGCGGTGGTGGGTACCGCCAGTGAAGATGCCAGTACGGCAGTGGCGGCAGCGGGTACCAAGGGGGAAGTTACCGGGACTAGAGGTGCCGATGGCGCAGGCCCCTCCAGGGCATGCTGCAAGTTTAACTTCCATAACGCCTCCTGCTTCAGTCGCAGACGGGTAGTCAGCTGGGCTATTTCCTCCTCCAGCTGCTGACGGTTCATGCCAGAAGCCAGATCCGAGCCTTCAGCCATTGCGCTGGGGAGATTCAGCTTAACCTCCCCTTGCTCTTCAGGCCTCCTCTTTCCTTCCATCATTGCGTTCTCTCCTTCTTTTTCCTGTCTCGACTCTTTTCCTGCCACTGGCTCCCGCTCCGCCTTCTGGGGGCGGCGTCTTCTTCCTACTCCTCCATACCAGGCCAGTATATGAACCCCTCGGGGGTTGAGCCATGTTGCTGTCACATAGAAGTTCAGACAGGGGAGGCCCAGGACAGTTCGCGGTCTTTTCTTAGGACCACCCATGTTGTCATGCCCTTCTTCTCAGCGCTGGTGGCCATTTTTAGCATTCATTTTACAGTCTATCAAATTGGGTCTTTTGCACATTTCCACAAACTTTTAAGTCCAATAAATCGTAGGCACACAGAACCCGGTGGCACCGGGTCTCGTCATCCTGCTCGTGACGCCAATTTGGAGCGCCCTCACTCACCAGGGCCGTGGGGTACACGGTACCGGGTCGGTTGCTCTTCTCAAAGGGGGTTGTCAAGGCAGCAGTGACCCGGTCCGTGGCCCTGGGGCTCCATTACAAAAGGGGTTGCTTCAGTGTGCTTATGGTGGTGAAAGTTTATAAGTGATTCGTGACGCCACCTGTGGTGTTCGGCAATAGAGATGTAAGCCGACGCTGCAGACAGATCCTCTGTGACAGATGGTGTGGTGCAGCAGTGATGTTATAGCCCTACACAGGCAAGGCTGTAGTCCCAGGGCAGTGTAGGTGAAGTGACACTTAGATGTTGTAGTGTCAGGCGCAAGGGATGTAGCAGTGCTGGGCAGGTTGGTGCAGGAATAAGTGGCAGACAGCTGTAGCCTGCTTCGGGGACTCCTTGCTACTGAGTCCCGGCTCACTAATATGTTGCTGTTGTGCCCTCAAGTCTTGTGTGGGAATAAAGTGGTCACTACTTCTATTCCTCCGGTGTCTGCTGCAGGAACATTAGTATCCGTACAACCTCGGGGACCGGACCCCGGCTTTGCACTTAGAACTTGAAAAGCGTTCTCCTCTAACCCTGGTCCTTGTTCTCTTATTCTCCTTACGTTCTGTGCTAATCCTTCTTCCCAATGGAGAATCAAGCTTCCTTTCTCTGTCTCTTTCATGTGCCAGCAGACCCAGATCACTGTGGCCTGCTGCAGCACTTCCTTCTTCCATCCCTCTCCTGGGGATCTCTCTGTCTCACACTCTGTCCATCTACATCCTCACTCATTAACTGAATGAATAGACAGACTGACTGACTCAACTCTTCTCGCTCTTTTGTGCAAACTAAACTCCACCCACCACCCAGCACGTTTCGTGTTCCAAGCAGGGAGCCACCAAGGGGTGCTATGCTACACTCCAAGCAGGGAGCTGCCGAAGGTGCTTTGCTACACTACTTTGTGGTGTGGGGTGCAGGTGTGGGAGCGTGGTCAGGTGTCTCCACCTTACCTGGATGGTGGGGTACCACACCTCAGGAGGAGGTGCAATACCTCTGTGGTGACTGAACCCTCAGGGGCGCTACATGCAAGGATAG
Source organism: Dendrobates tinctorius (assembly GCF_039654945.1). Classification (NCBI taxonomy): domain Eukaryota; kingdom Metazoa; phylum Chordata; class Amphibia; order Anura; family Dendrobatidae; genus Dendrobates; species Dendrobates tinctorius. Next base: position 2,670,714 of record NW_027361694.1, on the reverse strand, counting down.
GGGATAAGGAGCCATGCATACAAGGATAGGGGTTAAGGAGCCATGCATACAAGGATGGGATGGGGAAGCCATGCATACAAGGACAGTGACGGGGGAGCCATGCATACAAAGACAAGGACTTGGGAGCCATACATACAAGGACAGGGATGGGGGAGCCATGCATACAAAAACAAGAATGGGGGAAACATGCATACAGGATAGGGATGAGGGGACAATGCATACTTGGCTTATACTCAAGTCAATAAGTTTACCCAGTTTTTCGTGGCAAAATTTGGTGCCTCAACTTATGCTTGGGTCGATTTATACTCGAGTATATATGGTACACTTTTTTCTTCATTCAATGAAAGAAACACAAGATGACTGCCAATCATCCTCGATCTGGGTCTACATTCAAGATCTCTTCTCGTGGGATAAGGATGATTCTGTGAAAGTTCATGAGTCATCCCAGAACTTCATGGGAGGACCTAGTCAATGACCTCAAATGTCTCAAACATTGCCAACAGTAACACACTATGCAGTCATGTAATAAAACTCTGCAGGGCACGCATGGTCCCCTTGCTCATGCTGTCACACGTCCAGGCCCAGTTCACCAATGACCAACTGGATGATCTAGAAGAGCCTTATGAGATGGTCATGTGGTCAGATGAGACAAAAATAGAACTTTTTGATATCAACTCCACTCTCAGTGTTTGGAGGAAAAAAAGGATGAGTACAACCCCAAGAACATGTCCCAACTATGAAGCATGGAGGGGGAAACAGCATACTTTAGGGGTGCTTTTCTGCAAATAGGATATAACGACTGCAGCGTATAAAAGGAAGGATGAGTGGGGTCATTTTGGCCAACAACCGCCTTCCCTCAGTAAGAGCATTGAAGATGGTAGCAGCTGGGTCTTCTAGTATGATAATGAACCAAAACACAGCCAGGGCAACTAAGAATTTCAAGGTCCTGGAATGGCCTATCTAGTCTCCAGACCTGAACCCAATAGAAAATCTTTGGAGGGAGCTGAAACTCAATGTTGTCCAGCAACAGCTCCAAAACCTGAAAGATCTGGAGAAGATCTGTATGGAGGAGTGTGACAAAATCCCTGCTGCAGTGTAGGCAAACTTGGTCAAGAAATAGAGGAAACATCTGACCTCTGTAATTCCAAACAAAAGTTTCTGTACCAATTATTAAGTTCTGTTTTTCTTTTGCATCAAATACTAATTTCATGCAATAAATGCAAATTCATTATTTAAAAATCATACAATTTGATTTTCCGCTTTTTTTAAGATTCTTTCACAGTTTAAGAATACCTACTATAAAAATTACAGACTGCTCCATTCTTTGTAGATGGGAAAACCTGCAAAATCGGCAGTGTATCAAATACTTATTTTACCCACTGGATTCTGCGTCCTGACACCATTTTGTGCTTAATGTACGTGTGCATACCAACATGGCATTTTTGTAACGTTCTTTTGGGCACATGTTGAATAACTGGAGTTGAAAAGGTTGTCAAAAGTTCATTATAATGTACAAAATGTATGGTAAAAGAAAAAGAGGCAATGGTAATGGACGGGTAGTGAAAGAAAAACAAAAAACGTACCACTGCTAAGAATGTTGGAGCCCCTAGCTGCAGCAGAAGCACCTCCACAGCCAACACTGGCACCTATCATCAGTACAGTAGTACTAGCAAACAGAGATGAGAGGAAATTTCCGGAAATGTGCAAGTCTTAACAAAGACAAACATTGTAAAATTCAATTTGAGTGTATCACCCCTCTCCAAAAAAAAAACCCACTGCAAAAGGCTCAGAGAGTGGTCTGATGGTGTAAGATGCGCCAGACAGTCTTCTCCATAATGCCATGCAGTTATCACAGCCAGTGTAAAAAATGGGCATTGGGCAAGGAGTGCTAGTTTTTGCTTGTACAGTGTAGAGATAAGAGGTCAGAGTGCACAGATCATTCCACCTTGGCAGAGAAAAAGGACTACTGATTGTAGTGTACTGCTTTCAGTATTCAAGCAAAATGAAAATGAGAGTGCTAGTCTCAATCCAGTCTTTGAATATCAATCTAAATTTTCAAGTGATATATAGGGAAGTGCTGTACTAAACAGTCACTCGGTGTGACTGTGAATTGATTTTTCTGAGATATACTACAACAACAGCACCATAATAATAGCCGTTTTTCATCATCTTCATACACTGCAAACAATAAAAGCAGTATTAAACCGCTCTGTGCTATTTTTGCAACTAAAACAAAACCCTAAATCCAAGTGTTCATTGTAAGATGAGAAAGCCATTTTTTTACTTCCCAAAGAAGAACTCTAATACAGAAATTTAACTGTCTAACTCACAAAGTGTACTTGTAAAACAAAAACATTTTTTCCACACTTCTTTGTTGTAATAGGCCAATACTACACTCGTGTATGCAACCCGCCTACAGAGGCCTGTTGTTTTTGGGAGTGGATCTTCCTAGGTTTTTTGTCCCATCCTATTTTGCAATGGCACATTGCCACATTTTTTTTTTTTTTTACAGATTTTCAACAATACAACTTACACCGCACGCCTATACACATCTCTGTACACAGCAGCAAGTTCTTAAATAAGCATTCGTTACCACCGGTTACAATTTGTTTTCCCCTAGCCAGATAGGTTGAGGTCACTTGGACTTTAATAAGGTTGTGTTTGCATTACAGAGTTCACAATAAGTTCAAGACATACTTAGACGATCTTGGAGGTTTTTCAGTAATGCAATTTTGCTACAAATCGAAATTTTAGAAAAAAGATCAATGAACATGGCGAATTCAAATTTCAAACTATCTGATCATGTCTACTACAAATTGCGTGGCGTAATTGTCCTCCTTTGCATTTTGAAAGTGTATTTGTGACGAGGAAGTGGAGGGTGTTATGGAATATATGACACATCACTTGTTACAGTCATAGAAATCTTATGTTACCTTTCACATGGACATAGTTAGTTTGAGTCAGGATTCTACATAGATCGATCTGTCTGCTCAGCCATGGGGTTGGAATCGAGCATTCAGCAGGTATACACTAAGAAAAAGCTTTGCAGAGCAGATAACACAGCTTATAAGCAACTTTAGAATCCCGAAAAAAGTTCCACCATTTTATTTTTATAGCAATGGTAAAAAAGTATGGGTATCCAAAAAGCATTTCTTCTCTTGTTGGAAACAATACGCCTTTCATCCTACAAGCATTCCAGTATGTAGTTTGTCAGAATGACCAAGGGGACATTGGTTCAAATTCATCACAACGCTGCATTGGTTGGTTGTCATGGCCAGCGTCACCATTGTCATTCTCACTCATTCAGTTTCTCCTCCTGCTTTTTTCTACTCATTATTCCCAGGCACTTTCACCAGTTGCTGCTTCTTACTTCTCCTCCAGATCCTGAAGCATATAACATTGACCTTAAGGCTTGAAAGACACAGGGAGGTGATGTACATATGCCAGATGCAGATCACTTTAGCTCCACTTCTGAAATTGGTTTGGGTGGCATGTGCACAGTTTGATTTCACATCTGATCTTTTGATCTTCAATAAAGTGGTGCCAGAGGCAGGGCATGAGCAGATCAAAGTCTTGGCTTAATGAAGACTAGAGTTGAGCGACTTTTGGTTTTTTAGGGTCGCGTTTCGTTTCGTGAAACCCGACTTTTCCAAAAGTCGGGTCGAGCAAGATCGTCCAATTATAGGGAAAAGTCGGGGTCGTCCCGAAACACGAAACCCAATGTAAGTCAATGGGGAATAAAAGTCGGCAGTGAGAGGAGGACAGGAAACACACCTACAGTGCCCATTTGAATGCCAAAAGCATCAATTCTTCTTACTTAAGCTTGTCAACCTTAATTAACTTCATAATATAAGTTACGCACTGAAAAATGGGGGTTATTTGGCTAAACTTGTGGGGGGGGAGGGCTGGCTGCAGGTTTTCATGTGCCCTGGGCGAAAGAGCGCCCCTTTAACACATACCACAACTCATCATGCTCCGATACGGCAGATAAATAGCGGTATAGTACAATGAAAAATACCTCACTTTTTACATCTCATGACGAGGCCCATCTATTTCTCCATACAGAATCATTGGTCCCATATAATGTTTGAAACAGTATATGATGAGCTCCACATAATGCTACAGTATATGTTGGTCCCCATGGATGAAGCTCCACTGTCTTATGGGCCCAAATAATGCTCCAAACATAATGGGCCCCATTTCTAATGCTCTAGTGTATAATGGGCCCTGTAAATGCTGCTCCAGTGTCTGATGTCCACCTTTGGAATGTTCCAGTGTATGGTGGGCCCCATCTATCATTCTCCAGAGTATAGTGCTCCCCAAAAATTGCTGTCCCAACATTGAAAACAATCAAATAAGTCTCCTCGCTAGGGAATCCCTGTACTTGTCTGGACAGGTGCTTTAGCTTGCTTAACAGCTCGCCAGCCATTCTCACGCCCAGTATGGATTGCACGTGATTGCACAAAGGTTAGAATGGGTACCGTATCCCTGGATAACATGTATGGATAGCGTACACATTCAAAATATATGTCTATACAGCATGAGGCAGGCTCAGACGGTGTTAGGCCCAGTATGGATTGCACGTCATTGCACAAAGGTTAGAAAGGGTACCGTATCCCTGGATAACATGTATGGATAGCGTACACATTCAAAATATATGTCTATACAGCATGAGGCAGGCTCAGACGGTGTTAGGCCCAGTATGGATTGCACGTCATTGCACAAAGGTTAGAAAGGGTACCGTATCCCTGGATAACATGTATGGATAGCGTACACATTCAAAATATATGTCTATACAGCATGAGGCAGGCTCAGACGGTGTTAGGCCCAGTATGGATTGCACGTCATTGCACAAAGGTTAGAAAGGGTACCGTATCCCCGGATAACATGTATGGATAGCGTACACATTCAAAATATATGTCTATACAGCATGAGGCAGGCTCAGACGGTGTTAGGCCCAGTATGGATTGCACGTGATTGCACAAAGGTTAGAAAGGGTACCGTATCCCCGGATAACATGTATGGATAGCGTACACATTCAAAATATATGTCTATACAGCATGAGGCAGGCTCAGACGGTGTTAGGCCCAGTATGGATTGCACGTGATTGCACAAAGGTTAGAAAGGGTACCGTATCCCCGGATAACATGTATGGATAGCGTACACATTCAAAATATATGTCTATACAGCATGAGGCAGGCTCAGACGGTGTTAGGCCCAGTATGGATTGCACGTGATTGCACAAAGGTTAGAAAGGGTACCGTATCCCCGGATAACATGTATGGATAGCGTACACATTCAAAATATATGTCTATACAGCATGAGGCAGGCTCAGACGGTGTTAGGCCCAGTATGGATTGCACGTGATTGCACAAAGGTTAGAAAGGGTACCGTATCCCCGGATAACATGTATGGATAGCGTACACATTCAAAATATATGTCTATACAGCATGAGGCAGGCTCAGACGGTGTTAGGCCCAGTATGGATTGCACGTGATTGCACAAAGGTTAGAAAGGGTACCGTATCCCCGGATAACATGTATGGATAGCGTACACATTAAAAATATATGTCTATACAGCATGAGGCAGGCTCAGACGGTGTTAGGCCCAGTATGGATTGCACGTGATTGCACAAAGGTTAGAAAGGGTACCGTATCCCCGGATAACATGTATGGATAGCGTACACATTCAAAATATATGTCTATACAGCATGAGGCAGGCTCAGACGGTGTTAGGCCCAGTATGGATTGCACGTCATTGCACAAAGGTTAGAAAGGGTACCGTATCCCCGGATAACATGTATGGATAGCGTACACATTCAAAATATATGTCTATACAGCATGAGGCAGGCTCAGACGGTGTTAGGCCCAGTATGGATTGCACGTGATTGCACAAAGGTTAGAAAGGGTACCGTATCCCTGGATAACATGTATGGATAGCGTACACATTCAAAATATACGTCTATACAGCATGAGGCAGGCTCAGACGGTGTTAGGCCCAGTATGGATTGCACGTCATTGCACAAAGGTTAGAAAGGGTACCGTATCCCCGGATAACATGTATGGATAGCGTACACATTCAAAATATATGTCTATACAGCATGAGGCAGGCTCAGACGGTGTTAGGCCCAGTATGGATTGCACGTCATTGCACAAAGGTTAGAAAGGGTACCGTATCCCCGGATAACATGTATGGATAGCGTACACATTCAAAATATATGTCTATACAGCATGAGGCAGGCTCAGACGGTGTTAGGCCCAGTATGGATTGCACGTGATTGCACAAAGGTTAGAAAGGGTACCGTATCCCCGGATAACATGTATGGATAGCGTACACATTCAAAATATATGTCTATACAGCATGAGGCAGGCTCAGACGGTGTTAGGCCCAGTATGGATTGCACGTGATTGCACAAAGGTTAGAAAGGGTACCGTATCCCTGGATAACATGTATGGATAGCGTACACATTCAAAATATATGTCTATATAGCATGAGGCAGGCTCAGACGGTGTTAGGCCCAGTATGGATTGCACGTCATTGCACAAAGGTTAGAAAGGGTACCGTATCCCCGGATAACATGTATGGATAGCGTACACATTCAAAATATATGTCTATACAGCATGAGGCAGGCTCAGACGGTGTTAGGCCCAGTATGGATTGCACGTGATTGCACAAAGGTTAGAAAGGGTACCGTATCCCTGGATAACATGTATGGATAGCGTACACATTCAAAATATATGTCTCAGGAGGCAGGCTCAGACGGTGTCAGGCACAGTATGGATTTGACGGCCCAGATTACACAGCGGAGGAGCAGGGAGAGGTAAAGATTGCAAATGCTGGGGCCCTGCCCAAGCAAGGGGGGCCCACTCGTAGGCATCGGTACTGGCACTGGACCCCTCACAGTACAGTGGTGTGTCTGACGGCGGGTGTGCACCACCACCGTCAGAGACACTTGATTGCACTATGAGGGACCCTGTGCCAGTGCCCGCGCCCAAGAGTCGGCCTACCCACCTGTCCAGGGCAACGGCACTCGCACGGTGTCATGTGCTAGGTGGTTACCCCGGCCATGGGGGGGGAGGCAGCACAGTTAGGGAGTTTTAGAAAGTGGCATATGTTGATTTTGGACATTCAGCTGATGCAAAAGGCGAAATAGGTGAAGTACCAGGAAGAGGTGGACCAAAGCAAGCCATTTTTCTGTCACCCTATGTGTCATCAGGGGAAGGTGGGACAAAATCCTTGGAAACCCATGCGTGGTTCATTTTAATGAAGGTTAGATCATCCACATTTTGGGTTGACAGACGGGTCCTTTTTTCTGTCAGGATTGATCCAGCTGCACTGAAGACTCTTTCCGATAGCACACTTGCAGCAGGGCAAGCGAGCTCCTGTAAGGCATATTGGGCCAATTCAGGCCAGGTGTCCAGTTTAGCGGCCCAATAGTCAAAGGGGAATGACCTGTGTGGGAGAACATCGATATGGGAGGAAAAGTAGTTTGTAACCATAGTTGACAACTGCTGTCTCCTGTCACTTTCCATCGATGCAGTATTACCAGTTGTGTGAGCGGTATTTGAAAAATCAGTCCACAACATTGTCATGAAACCCCTGTCTCCAATGCCACTTCTGCTGTGTGCACCACGAACACCTCTGCCAAGCTGCCCCCGGCCCGTACGGCTCGTGTGAGAACCATCACCGCTGCTGTGTGCTGGGAATGCCTCAAGCAACCGATTTACCAGAGTTGCTTGTTTATTAGCCAATATTAGGTCAAGGTTCTCCTGTGGCATGATGTTTTGTAATTTGCCTTTATAGCATGGATCCAGGATGCTGGCCAACCAGTAGTCGTCATCGTTCATCATTTTGGCAATGCGGGGGTCCCTTTTTAGGATCCGCAAGGCATAATCTGACATGTGGGCCAATGTTCCCGGTGTCAATGATGCACTGCGAGTGCTGGGTGGAGGAGCACTTTCTGGCAAATCCACATCCCTCCAGTCACGCACAAACCCTGTACCAGACCTTGCCATGCCAACATTTTCACTTGCCCCACGAGATGCATCCTCCTCCCCTAAGTAATCATCCCCATCATCCTCCTCCTCCTCCTCTTCTTCCTCCACCTCGTCCAGGAGAGGTCCCTGAGCAGACAATGGCTGAATGTCATCAAGGATTCCCTCCTCCTCTTCCTCCTCATCAACATTGGCTGCAGACGCCTGCTCCTTAAGGTGCGTCAAAGTTTGCATGAGCAGACGAATAAGTGGGATGCTCATGCTTAGGATGGCGTCGTCTGCGCTTACCAGCCGTGTGCATTCCTCAAAACACTGAAGGACTTTACAAAGGTCTTTCAGCTTCGACCACTGCACGCCTGTCAACTCCATGTCTGCTCTCAAAGTGCCTGGCCGTGTATCCTCCCACAAATGCATTATGGCCTGCCTCTGCTCGCACAGCCACTCCACCATGTGCAGGGTGGAGTTCCACCTTGTTGCAATGTCGATAATGAGGCGGTGGTTGGGAAGGTGGAGCAATCGCTGCAGCTTCTGCAATACGAACGGAGTGTACAGGCGACCGGCGGATGTGCGCGCACAGTCTTCGCACCTTCTGGAGCAGGGCTGTTAACTCCGGATAATTTTTGAGGAAGCACTGCACCACCAGGTTCAAGGTGTGAGCCAAGCAAGGTATGTGGCTGAGTTTTGAAAGGGCTATGGCTGCCACAAAATTACGGCCGTTATCACTAACTACCTTGCCTGCCTCAAGATGTACACTGCCCAGCCATGACTCAGTTTGTTGCTTCAAGTACTCGGCCAGCACCTCGGCGGTGTGTCTGTCGCCCAAACACATCATCTGCAACACAGCCTGCTGACGCTTTCCACTAGCTGCTCGATAGGGGGACACATCGTGTGCAACAGTGGCAGCTGCAGATGGAGTGCTCGTACGACTGCGCTCTGTGGACGAGCTTTCGCTTCTGGAGGAGGAGGAGGAGGGTCGAACGCCTACAGCCAACTGTTTCCTATACCGTGGGCTAGGCAGCACTGTCCCACCACCACTGTCCCCTGTGGACCCTGCATCCACCACATTAACCCAGTGCGCAGTGATGGACACGTAACGGCCCTGGCCATGACGACTGGACCATGCATCAGTTGTGAGGTGCACCTTTCCGCTCACTGACTGCTTGAGTGCATGGACAATGCGGTCTTTCACATGATGGTGGAGGGCTGGGATGGCTTTGCGAGAGAAGAAGTGGCGACTGGGTAGGTCATAGCGTGGTACTGCATAGGCCATGAGTTCGCGGAAAGCTGTGCTTTCCACCAACCGAAAGGGCATCATCTCAAACGAGATTAGTTTGGCAATGTGGGCGTTCAAACCCAGTGTACGCGGATGAGAGACTGAGTACTTTCTTGACCTACTCATAGTGTCTGGGAGGGTGAGCTGGACTTGAGAGCTGCATATGGTGGAAGTAGCGGTGGACAGGGCGGACTGAGAGAGGGTTGATGATGGTGATGGAGTTGGTGTTCTTTCTGATGGCCTAGAATCAGTCTTTCGTTGATATAACAGTGGGATTCCCTGACTGCTGTGGCCTTGCAACGACACCTCAACATTTGCTGCTGTGCTAACCGGTGGGCTTACAGTGAGGGAAACAATGTAGCGTTGCTGACTACCTTCGTTGTGATCAGTTGCACATGTGGCACTTGAGGTTTGGTGTTGTGTCCACGCTTGCAAGTGCATGCTGGTTAAATGTCTAAGCATGCAACTGGTATTCAAATTTTTCAGATTTTTCCCTCGGCTAAAGGTCTTTGCGCACTTCTTACAGATAACCTTGGCCTGATCATGAGGATTTTGTTCAAAAATGTGCCACACTGCACTCTTCCTACTTTGGCAGACATTTTGCGGCCTAGCACGCTGTGATCTTTTGACCCTCTGGACAAGCTGTCCAGCAACTCTTTTGATGTTTGGAACCTGTCTTTGGAGTGCTCCGGGCCTGCCAGATAACAGCTGTTGCGATGTCGATGTCTGCTGTGGATGCTCCTCATCTGAGATATTGGAAGCAGCACCCTCTTCCCCCAATGGATGCCAATCTGGGTCAACAACTGGGTCATCCATCACCTCCTCTTCTATGTCATGTGCACCTTTCTCTGTGTCACCGTGTATGGTGGTATAGTGTGCGGGAAGGGGCACCTGAGTCTCATCAGGGTCAAAATCTGGCTCTGTACACTGCGAGGACAATGTAGTGCTCTGAGTGAATGTACCAGCAGAATCATCCATCAGCGGCTGTGCATCAGTGCACTCCATGTCAGATTCATCTTGGCCTGGGTAATTCACCATTTCACTTGATAATCCAGGCATGGTATGTGAAAACAGCTCCATGGAGTAATCAGTAGTATGGCCTGCGTCATCCTTCAATCTTGGTTGGGGTGAAGGACACAAGGAAAGGTGTGGTTCATGAACATGAGCCTCCAATGACGACTCAGTGCTTTTACTTTTTACAACTGAAGAAGAGGAGGCGATAGAGCTGGAGGCTGAGTCAGCAATGTAAGACAAAACTTTTTCCTGATGCTCTGCCTTTAAAAGCGGTTTGCCAACTCCTAGAAAACTAAGCGTTCGAGGCCTTATGTAGCCAGACGATGACGCAGGGTCAGCACCTCCTGCATTCGGTCCTATTTTGCTCTTGCCACTACCATCAGATCCACCACCAACACCATCATTACCAGCTGCCAACCCCCGCCCAATTCCAGGGCCTCTTCCACCAGCCTTCCTCATTTTTGGTAGAAATGTAGACAAAATCCAACAAACTATATAGTAATGTAAAACAAGGTACAAGGTGTCTATAGGACAGGGGAGTTTTAGAATTTCTGCACACACTTGTGGACAGTGGACACTTGTGGATTGTGTGAGGCCCACTGATATCTGAGCGCTATGTGACACGCTCGATGGTACAGCTGCCTGTGACCAAAGTGACGAGAGGATAATGGAGATTTTGAATCTCTGCGTACACTTTTGGACACTGGACACTTGTGGATTGTGTGAGGCCCACTGATATCTGAGCGCTATGTGACACGCTTGATGGCACAGCTGCCTGTGACCAAAGTGACGAGAGGATAATGGAGATTTTGAATCTCTGCGTACACTTTTGGACACTGGACACTTGTGGATTGTGTGAGGCCCACTGATATCTGAGCGCTATGTGACACGCTCGATGGTACAGCTGCCTGTGACCAAAGTGACGAGAGGATAATGGAGATTTTGAATCTCTGCGTACACTTTTGGACACTGGACACTTGTGGATTGTGTGAGGCCCACTGATATCTGAGCGCTATGTGACACACTTGATGGCACACCTGCCTGTGACCAAAGTGACGAGAGGATAATGGAGATTTTGAATCTCTGCGTACACTTTTGGACACTGGACACTTGTGGATTGTGTGAGGCCCACTGATATCTGAGCGCTATGTGACACGCTCGATGGCACAGCTGCCTGTGACCAAAGTGACGAGAGGATAATGGAGATTTTGAATCTCTGCGTACACTTTTGGACACTGGACACTTGTGGATTGTGTGAGGCCCACTGATATCTGAGCGCTATGTGACACGCTCGATGGCACAGCTGCCTGTGACCAAAGTGACGAGAGGATAATGGAGATTTTGAATCTCTGCGTACACTTTTGGACACTGGACACTTGTGGATTGTGTGAGGCCCACTGATATCTGAGCGCTATGTGACACGCTCGATGGCACAGCTGTGACAAAAGTGACTAGAGGATAAGGGAGATTGGATTGCTTTTAAAAAAGCAGTTTGCGGAGCAGTGGGTAAACAGCAATGCCAGCGTGTCAGGAAGCCTTAAAAGGCAGCCCAACAACCAACACCACTGATACACCACAATATAGCCTCCCCTTGCACTGCACACACAGTGACTTGTGTGTTGTGCAGGCCAAATCGCTAGCAGCAGAAGCAGTTTTTTTGTCTTCTTCCCTGCCTAACGCTCTCCCTACAGAATCAGCAGCAACCTCTCCCTATACTAAGATCGGCAGAAGTAAGATGGCGGTCGGCGTGCACGCCCTTTTATACCCCCTGTGATGCCCACCAAAGCAAGCCAATCACTTGCATGCCCTTCTGAAAGATGGTGGTGACCCGTGCCTAGGTCATCACGTTGCCCACAGTGTCCGTGGATCCTGATTGGCTGAAAAAGAGTGCAAAACAAACTTTTGAAACGCGACTTTGGCGCGTAAGTCGCGACCTCGTGGCCGACCTCATCCTAGGGTCGGGTTTCGTTTCATGAAACCCGACTTTGCCAAAAGTCGGCGACTTTTGAATTTTTTCGACCCGTTTCGCTCAACTCTAATGAAGACATCATTGAGCCAAGATATCAATCTGCGCTTGCGCTGCCTCCAGCGCAAATTTATTGCAGATCAGATGAAGAAATCAAACTGCGCATGTGCTGCTCTTGTCAATAATGGTGTCGTAAAATTTGAAACAGGAGGTAGGTCACTAAAGAATCAGTGACCTGTCATTAAAACATCAGAGGCAGGTGAAAGGGCTGGAACAGGAGAAGACCCTACTTACAGTTCTTGGGCACAAAAATCTCAATGGAATAAAACTTCAAATCCTGATTAAACGAGAGCACATCAAATTGATTTACCAAAGGTCTAAATTTAATTGTTTCAGTCTTTACTTTTTATTGCCAAATCCTGCTGTCAGGTCCTCTTTAAAGTCCTAGTACGGTTTCTTATGTTAATAATTGCCAAGTATTCTGTGAAAAAAGATGCAATAGCCATGATCTGTACAGGATTTTTTTTTTTTTGCTTTTTTGTTTTGTGTACCCTTAAACTTGAATGAGTCTCATCTAAAAACTGAAAGAGACTATGCATGCTGCAATTTTTTTTTCTTGACTGAACAGTCATGTTTTCTGCGCAGGAAAGGAATATTTATTTTTTTACAGGGACTTCTATGAGCAGTCAGTTAAATAGGTGTGTGATATACAAACTATATTCTCCACCCTCTTCTCAAATGCTCAAACTGAAGTACACAGTATTTCCACAAATATTAACTTAGGCATGACAAAAGTTGGCAAAGTCAGTGACCAGAGAATAAACATAATGAAAACTCCATCGTTCGTTATTTGATAACCACATCCTCTGTATTAAGTAATTCTTTTGTCACAAAGTCCACTATGAAATCTAGAAAAAGTAATTAAACAAGAACTCCAGGGTTCTACTCTTCCTGGACTTTGTTTTTATTGTTGGCAGGATTGGCAGGTTGCTCCTTGGAATTGAGATTGATTTGATTTTTTTAATAAAAAAAAGAAATTCTATCTATTTCCCGGTAATACTCGTAACATATAGGGAATGTGTGTATCAACCCACAGACTCATGAGCCAGGGGGACCCATTTTCAGTGCTGGCACTGGGCCCCCCTGCCCTTTATTGTACATTCTATTGTATCGGCATCCTGGATACTGATACAGTTGAAAGCAATATTGAAAGAGAGAAAGGTCTGCTCCATCATTCTCCCTTAGTGCCTGAGATCTGACGTCTCAGCACAGCGGGCCCAATGACGCCACTTCAACTCAGCCACTGTGCCGAGTAGTGAAGACACAGCTTCAGAACACTCACTGCAAAGACAGGAGCAGTGGCGTAATGAGGACAATAGAATTGTAATTATTTATTTTTTAAATAAGTGCGTACATTGTGGTGACCATAATGCTGTATGGAGGACTATGGTGGAGTGCATTATATTATGTGGAGGACTATGGGGTGCATTATACTATATGGAGGACTGTGGGGAGTGAATGATACTATTAAACTATAAGACCAATTGTACTATATTTAGGGCTATCGGCAGTGCATTATACTATATGGGGGACTATGGGTAGTGCTTTATACTATATGGAGGCCTGTGGGTAGTGCATTATACTATATGGAGGACTGTGGGAAGTGAATGATACTATTATTCCATGGGGCTAATTATGCTATAAGGTTATTGGGAGTGCATTATACTATATGGAGGGCTATGCAGAGTACCTTATACTATGGAGTGGACTATGGGGTGCTTTATACTATGTGGCAGACTATGGGGGAGTGCATTATACTATGTGGAGGACTATGGGATGCATGATACTATATGGAGGGCTATGTGTGTTGCATTATACTATATGGAGAACCATTGGCCCTATTAAACTATATAGAGGACTATGGGGCATTATACTATATGGAGGACTATGAAGTATTTTATACTATATGGATTGCTAGGGTGCATTATAGTATATGAAGGACAATAGGGTGTGCATTATACTATATGGAGGACTATGGGACCCACTATATCAAATTGAGAACAATGGGGGTGCATTATACTTTATGGAGGACTATGGTGTGTGTTATACTATATGGAGGATGGTAGAGTGCATTATTCTATATGGAGAACTATGGAGAGCGCATTATCCTATATTGAGGACTATGAGGCAATTAAACTATATGGTGGACTATGGAAGTGCATTATACTATATGTAGGACTACAGGGAGTGCCTTATATTATATGGAGGACTACAGGGTGCATTATACTATATGGAAGACTATGGGGCCCAATATACTATATGGAGGACTATGGGTGCATTATAGTATATTGTGAACTATGGAGTGTATTATACTACATGGAAGACTATCAGGTGCACTCTACTATATGGAAGACTATGGTTGTGCATTATACTTTATGGATAACTATGGGGGTGCATCATGCTATAAATAGGACTATGAGAGGTGCATTTAACTATATGGAGGATTATGAGATGCATTATACTATATGGAGGACTATGGGGTACATTATACTATATGGAATACTATGGGGAGTGCATTATACAATACAGGGGCTATGTGGGGCCCATTATACTTTATAAAAGACTTTATGGGAGCCATTATAATATTTAGGGGGCTATGTGGGGGTCATTATAATACTTGGAGGACAATGCGGGGGCAATTATAATATTTGAATGGCTATGTGGGAGCCTTTATACTTTATGGAGGCTTATATGGAGTCTACTATACTGCATTCAAGCAATAAAACAGTGGGAAGGTTTCTGTGGAGCCATTATACTGTTTGGTGGGCTAACGAGGGCCATTATACAGTGTGGAGAGATGTGGGGGACATTATACTGTATGTAGAACCATTATATTGCATGCAGGGTTGTGTGGGGGTCACAGTTGGGGGATCATGCAGTGTTGGGATCATCAAACTTTGCCAGAGGAGTTGAGAGGAGGTACAGAAAGGTCATCATACTGTTTGTGTGGAGGAATTCACTGTGGGGTATCATAAAGTGTTTGTGGGGCACTTTTGTTGGCATCTTTCTTTATGGGTGCAATGAATTGTGGAATCTTGTGCTTCAGTATGAAAAAAAATTACTTTGTAAGGGTTGCAAAGTTGTGAGTTATGCTCTTCTGTAACCCTGAGGAATATACATTTTTTGGAGGAGTCCCAATTAGAAATTCTGCTATGGAGCCCCATGATTTCCATGTATGCCCCTTGTTTGTATCCTTAGTCAATTCAACTTAATTGCAGATAAGCTAAAGTTTTCTTGGGTTTAGCAGTTTTTAAGTAGTTTTCAGTTTTATGGAATCGTAATTTATAAGAAATAAAAAATATCATTGTGAGGACACAAAAAAGCTGAGTTTATACACTTTGCTTATGCAAGCAAAGAACCCTTATCATTATATTTCTGTAATTGATCTTTTTGCAGTATGTTTTCTGAAGAATGTTTTTTCTTAGTTTTGTAAAAGTTACTATGAATTTCTTGCAGGAAAGATATACAGTATATCTTCATACTGTGTTAGCCAGTAGATAGAAAAAATATTAACATTTGAGAATCCTCAATGGTTGATACCTCTTAATGGCTAACTGAAAAGATGGTAACAAATTGCAAGTTTTCAAAACTACTCAGGTCTCTTCATCAGCCAAAGAGTAAAGCCCCCGTTACACACTGTGATATCGCTAGCAATATCGCTGTAAAGTCACCGATTTTGTGACGTAGCAGCGATATTGCTAGCGATATCGCTGCATGTGATACTTACCTCCGACCCGCTCCCCCGCTGCTCATCGTTGGTCACGCAAGAAGGTCCTGGATCATTTCTCGTCAGCCACTTCCTGCGGCGCTTCCTGTGGTGCCGACGAGCGAGGCGTGGACGCGGGCGGGAGGACGTCAGGATCACCTCGTCTGACAGGTAAGTAGCGACCCCCGACCCCTGCGATGTCGCTGGTGAGATCTGCCTGTGTGGCAGCTCACTAGCGACCACTTAGCAATGCACCAGCGATCCATATCGTTGTCGGGATCGCTGGTGCATCGCTATGTGTAACGGTACCCTAACACAAAGCCTGAAGAGTCAAATATTTATGCACAACTTTGATAAAGACTGCAATAGCGGTCGAAACGCGTCGCTTGTCCTCCAGTGCCTTGTGATGTCCAAGAAGCTGTACATGTTTTAACTATTATGAAATAAACAAGAATGAATTTTTTACTTCATGGAGCTGGAACGTTTCCTTTAATTTTTCATGTGATCACGTCGCATCAGGACGGCGTTCCGGGCACCTATTGCTGAACGGTGAGCTGGCTTTTTTCTTATTTATTTTGTGAAGATTTCACCCCACCACCACCAAACTATTTATATGTGCATGTAACTCTTTGAAATACAAGTCCAGCAATAGTTTTACATAGCCAGTCTATTACTCTGTTACTGAATAATCATCTCTTGAATTGATATGCAAATGAGCATCCAAAGTCTCCATCACTCCAGCTCTATACCCTCCAGCTCGACTAACAGCTTCTTTGCCTGAAGTCATGCAGCATAGAGGCTGTCAGTCAAGCAGGAGGAGTTAGTGATGGGCAAGGAATAGAGCTCGAGTGACAGAGGCTTGAGACAAAAGCTTTCCAGCTTAATTTGTATATAAATTAATTTCATGATTTATCAGGGACAGAGGAAATGACTGACCATATAAAGGTATTGCTGGACTTGTCTTTGAAGGGATACATGTACATATAAATAGTTTTTGGGGAGGTGAAATCCTGCTAGCAGATTCCCTTATGTAAATATGTCCCATAAAGTAATTGCTTTCTGCTATATTGAAGTGTGGCCCATCAGTAGCTGTTAGGGTTTCAATCTTATGTGGCTTTTTGTGAACAGGATATTTTTGCCCCAGGGCTATCACTCAATAAATGTTTTTTTGTCTCTCACTTTAATATCAATACAACTATTGTATGCTAAAGGCCCAGAATATTTGTGGTTTTGCTGACACAAGAGACTTCATGTCTAACATCCATATTATATTCACTGTAATAAATTCTCTCTCATTTTGAAGCAAAAATGAAAAGATCTGATACTGATCATATCAATCAATCTGACACTCCATTGAATATTGAAGGATATACATAGAGTCTGGAGGTATATAACATGTAGACAACGATTTTATGACTCCTAATGGATATCCTGTACACGGTATATGATAATATTTTAATGTAGCACATTTCCTGCGTGTGTGTATATACCACTATTGTCACCATATCAATATTTGTGCATGTATCAATGCTGAATTCTAATACAGCAGAAAAAAATGTAAATTATTCCAAGAACAGCCAGCATTTTCCAAAGCACTCAGTCATCTGTCAGAACTGTGACACACGAGTGAAGGAGATATTCTTTCTGCCATTTGTCCCTTTATAATGTGAGACTTGTGTCTTTAATACATTTCACAAAGAATTACCCTATCTGTAATGTACTAATGCACTAGGCATCTGTGACACAAATCCCTTACATCTATGGGAAACGTACTTTCCTGAAATGCACCTGTTGGCGAGAGATAGACAACGGTAAGACGTAAATCAGACAGCAAAATAAAAAAAGGAGCTCAAGTATTTATTCCATCTTTAGAAATAAAGGGATTCATGAGCACACAGTGACATATAAGAAGCTGCAGCCAAGACGAGTCTAGGGAGAATGGAGAATTGTGAGAAAAGATAGGGGAGATAGTATTGATGGCTTTCATGAATGTGCTACAAGGTAAGATGCTGAAAGATGTCAGCATCAATCAGGATGCGGACGAGCATATGAACAGTATGCCTGTGATTGCTCCTTGTATGTTCTGATATGTTTGTGATAAGAGGCTCAGCTAAAGAGGGGGAAACAGACAGTCTATTCAATCCTATCTCTGTTGTCCTCTCCTTATTACAGAACGCCGTAAATGTGGGTCCACCACCAAGATGGCTGTTTTCCTTTTTCTTCTGTCTTTCCTCTCATTTCATTTGTAAATTAATTCTCCCGCCAGTCACTCGGAAACTGAAATTATATTTTTTTCAGCACATTAAGGCAACGTATTGCCTAATGGAGTCTAAAGGTACTGTCACACTAAGAGATATCGCTAGCAATATCGCTATAACTTGTGACGTTATAGAGATATTGCTAGCGATATCGCTGTGTCTGATACTTACCTACGACCCGCTCTGGTTATCGCTGATTGCGCGAGAATGTCCTGGACCATTTCTCGTCATCAGCTTCCTGCTGGGCTTCCTGTGGAGAGACAAGCGACGAGCGTGGAGCCGGGCAGGAGGATGTCAGGATCGCCTTGTGTGACAAGTAAGTAGCGACCCCCGTCCCCAGCGATGGTGCTGGTGAGATCTGCCTGTGTGGCAGCTCACTAGCGACCACTTAGCGATGTACCAGCGATCCTGACCGCGTCATATCGCTGGTCGGGATCGCTGGTACATCGATAAGTGTGATAGTCCCTTTATGCATCCTTGGACCATTTGGATTCCGCTTGAAACCAATGTAGTCTTTGTTGTGAGAGAATATTGTTATACATTTATACACAACACTTAACATTTGTATAGTCATTTTGATATATTAACCAGTTTATGACGACACAAAAAAGTCACAGGAAAAATAGAAGAGTGAAAAATCTTGTGTGGCATCGCAGATAAAAATAAAACCATCAAAATTATTAAAAAAATAAAGCACATCAAGAATGGCATAGAGTACGCAATACTACGCCAGTCTTGCTGGAGTAGAAGGTGCCACATCTATTAAGAGGTGAATGCAACTTAATTAATTCATCGCCTCTTCTGAGTAGTAAGCACCTCTGTGCGCGAAACACAGAACTGGACAGGAATTTCTGCCACTCAAAGTGCCAACATTCTTAAGGAATTTGGCAAGCGGACATGGTTGCACCAAGTCCAGTCCTGGTTCTTCACCAGTTTCGCCCATTTCAGCCGAGCTGATTTAAACTGGAATGAGACCGCGAAAAGTTGCATTGTTTGCGTAACTGGGAGTTGTGCAAAAATTTGAGACTTTTCAAAAGTTTTATGCCAATTTTCTGCCCCATCCTGTCAACTGAACACAAACCATAAGTCATATATCTAAACAAGTTCTTTTAGTTTGATTATACAAAATTAAAAACAAAAGCACATAAAATTAAAATATTAAATCACTACTAACATTGGAAAATTATCTAGTCATTAATCCATTGACCCTCCATGAGGCTCCGTTCACGTCAAAATATTTTTGGTATGAGTGTTGTCCATAAACAAAATCAATGTTATTCATATGAGTAACAATACAGATAAAAAATCATTTGTTTTTTTTCTGAATGAAAGCTGTAACATCTGGATGCTGCAGATTGGATGCTGCGGCTGTACGCAGCGTCCAATCTGCAGCAAATCCTGATGTAATTCCGACAGTGGAAACATACCCTTAGTGAGTTTCTGCTGCGGAAACATATCAAAGATGCATGTAATCCGCACCAAAGTATATGAATAAAGTCTTTTCAAAGCAAAATGCCAGGAAGTATCAAAAACAAAACAGCGTGACACATCAAAAAAAGACAAAAAAATGAAGTGTGAAAAATGCGATAAAAACACATGTAAAATAAAACAAACACAAAAATGCATTGAAAAACCTAAAATTGTGCAGAAATTCTGCAGCATCAAAAACTCACCAAAAGCTCATTATAGTTTTCCATTGACATAGCCATAAAAGGGTTTGTATTTTTTGCAGGATGAGTTGCAGTTTTGAAAAACTTCATTCACTTTACCATACAGTACACTGGAAAATAGGAAAAAAATCCATATCCATACCACAATCCCAAAATTTCATTCTGACATTTTTTTGAAAAAGGTTCGCCACTTGAACCGAAACGTTACACTTATGGGCTAAATAAACAGCTCTCATTTAACCATGAAAAACCAGTGTGCTGTTCCTGCTATCTATAGATATATCTATGGATAGGTATAGATAGATATATGGATAGATACATATAGATATATATAGATAGGTAGATATTTCTATGGATCTCTAGATATATCTATCTATAGATTATCTATCTATAGATATATCTATGGATAGATATATCTATCGATAGATATGTCGATAGATAGATATATCTATACATATATATCGATAGATAGATAATAGCAAGGCCGATGTTTATTAATGAACAATATATTTAATTTTGAAAAAAAATGGGGAAAAATGGCATGGACTCCCACGCAATTTTCTGCGCCAAAGAGGGAAAGCCAGGGACTGGGGGAAGATATTCATAGCCTAGGAAGGGACCATGGTTTTTGGCTTCTCCTGGCTACAAACATCTGCCCTTAGACACCCCAGAAATGGCGCATCTGTAAGATCTACATGGGAGATCGTCGTGGGACACTTGTTTTTAACTGGACTATGGCAGACAGGTAAGTATAGGTTGGTTTATTATTTTTATTTTTATTACAGGAGATCGAGGGCTTCGGGGAATTAGGTGTATATGGTGAGAATGTACTATTTGTAATGTATGTGTATATGTACTGTATGTTGTTCTGTATGTTTTTTTGTTTTTTCTTACACTTGCCATGCATTGTCTAATGGGACTACTTTCCCATCATTGTTAATGCAGTAGTCCCATCAGGCAATGGCTGCTTACACAGCAGACACACAGGGACACACAGACACACACACACAGTGACACATGCAGACACAGGCACACACACAGACACGCAGACCCCTGCACACCCCGTCCCGCACACAGACATGCACACATTCTCCACCCACACTCCGCCCACACACTTCCCTCCTCACGATCTGCAGCACTTCTCGCACCCACATCCGCAGCAAATCCGCAGATCTTTTTTACATCTGTGGTTTTGCTGCGGATGTGCCTGACTCAATGGAAGTCAATGGGTGCAAAACGCTGCAGATCCACAAAAGGAATGGACATGCTGCGGGGAAAAAAACACTGTGAATCTGCGTGGATTTTTCCGCAGCATGTGCACAACAAATCTCCATTTCCCATAGGTTTATATTGGCTGTGCACTACACTGCAGATTTGATGCGAATCCGTGCGGCCAAAAATGCTGCAGATCCGCATCAAAATCTGCAACGTGTGCACATAGCTTAAACTCACATGTGTTCTTTACTTGCATGTAATGCAAGTCTATGGGGAAAATCTGCACAAAAAGCAAAGTGTACGCGCAAGAGAAATTGACATGCTGTGGGTTTTAAACAGACACTGCAGGTCAGGCTACACAGAAAAAAATAAAAGCCCAGCGGGCAGGAGGTTTTTATACATCCCATTTAATTTGCTGGAATTGTTTAGCGCTGTGGTTTTTGATGCAGCAAAAATACATAAAGTCAAAAAATGAACCAAATGCTCATCGTGTGAACATAGCCTAAGAAAGGTATTACAATTGGAAGAATGGTAGGAAAAAATGCAAACACAAAAGCAAAAATTGGGTTAAGGACGAAATTACATGTTACTAAAACAACCTTGTCCCCATTCCTTACTGTCTCATGTCTTTTTAGGAAATATAAATGTTTTAGACTAAATAATAAAGGAGTAGGGTTTCTTTATGTTATCGCTCTGTTACTCCTCCTGGAAGTGTAGAAATTAATTGTTACTAATTACGTGTTACGAATTGTTACTAAGAGGCCGTTTTTTTGATACTGTCACCAGTTAGTTCTAAGAAAATATGCCACAAAATGGTTATTTGGTAAATACAAATACTTCCTGCAAGTTCTAACTAATGGGCTGGTAGGTTATTGCATATATAATGTAAATATAGTCACTTCAATTATTGAAGGGATTTTTTTAGTTGAAACAATGACTATGTAAATATGTGGGGAACGGTCGTACTTTATTTATTACCTTTTTTTTAGATTTATTCCATCCAAACAAAAATGTAACTGGATATGACCGATGTTATTTTCTTTTTATATTATACATATCAGAAGAGCAGCAACACGTCAACACATCCAATAAGGGCTCCAGAAGTAGCACATTTTTTTCAGTGGGGTGGGATGGGGGGTTTACATCAAACGGATAATAACTATACACTGGAATCTACAGCCCAAATGTAATGTGAAAGGTGCCTGACAATAGTCTGGCAGCTTCATCAGAACCTGAGGTTACTCCTGACAGCTGGGCTGTTTGCAGCACATGGTCTTCACCTGGAGGTACAGCAAATTTTCAACACTTTACCATAAGGTCCACCAGCTGTGATTGTAAATGTGCCACTGGTGGTCAAATCTGTCCTTTACTAACTCTATAGCAACAACATCTATATAATAATTCTGCCTCAATATTCTGGACTCAAATTGCATGTTACAGTTGCCACAATATTATATTATTATTATTATTATTATTATTTTTATTATTATTTCTCTTTTACTTAACAAACCACTTCATCCACATTGAATGATACATTATGCAATCTTCATGCTGATACATGATTCACCATTGTTGACTGCGGCCTGCCAACAAAATGTCATTTTACCACTAATCACCGATTAGTAACTTGATCCTGCCTACCGCTGATTGCTCTTCCGTCTTACTTGTACAATTACAACCGGTGCCATTTTAAGTGTTATTGAAATTCTGCCAATGACACACAGAAGGAAGGTGACTTAGGGCCCCGTCACACATAGCGACTCACCAGCAATCCCGACATCTATATCACCTTGTCAGGATCGCTGGTGAGTCGCTATGTGATCGCTGGTGAGCTGTCAAACAGGCAGCTTCACCAGCGATCAGGACCAGCGACACGCGGGTAACAAGCGACAAACGTTGCTTAGTTACCCGCAGTTTATCTTAGTTACCAGCACGTTGATGCAGGGAGCTGGTAACCAAGGTACACATCGGGTTTCTAAGGGGCGCGCGGCACTTAGAAACCCGATGTGTTCCTTGGTTACCAGCTCCTGCTCGCTGGTCGCTTGTCTCCCGCCTGTCACACACAGCGATGCGTGCTGGCCAGCGGGAGACCAGCGACCCCAAAAATGTCCAGACGTTTCAACAACGATCAGCGATACCCGGCAGGGGGGCCGGTCGCTGATCGCTGTCACACACAGCGATCTCGCTGGTGAGATCGCTGTTGCGTCACAAAACTTGTGACAGGGGCTTTAGATAAACATGGACCACCATTATGATATGCGGCTCACCTTGTGACCATTTTTCCTTTTACCCTTGTTAGTCCCTGCCTCTTCAAGGTGCTCTATGGCACCACATAGTCTGCCTCTATGATATATATATATATATATATATATATATATATGCCATTTGTTTTGTTCCCTCACTGCCCTATCTATAACACTGGTCAACAGCATTTTTGGTGCCAAAGATATTTCATCGAATTTAGGGTATTTTTGGGGTGCTGATTCTGAATATGTCATCAGTTTTGCCAGATTGGCTCAAGTTTTTGAGATTTTTGGTATCTTATTTATAGCACTTGTTGGTAAATGCGACGCATCATCTCATTAATTTCTTTGGATTAGTACTTGAACTGAGCAGTTCTCAATATAGTTTTGTGTTAATTAGTGTTCTAAAAGTTTGTTCATAGCTTGATTTTTGCACTAACTTTATGTTGTTGTCTGTTTTCCAGTGAAAAGCATGAACTCATCATGAAGAAGTTGTCTTAACGATCCAGACTCATTCTGTTACATTTGTGGTGAATATACACTGCCAAAACATAGAAGAAACATAACACACTTCGTAAAAAAAGTGTATTTTGCCTATTTTGGGGTTATGCTTGGGGACCAAGACAAGTTTTGGGCACCACACATAGTGTGCAAAGCATGTATCGAATTATTACGAAAATGGAGCAAAGGACAAAGAAAAAGCTTCAAATTTGGTGTTCCAATGGTGTGGAGAGAGCCAAAAAATCATCATGATGACTGTTATTTATGGTAAACACAGGTACAGGCACATCTTCACAATGAGGGACAGGCCTTCTTGCAGATTCCATGTTACTCCCATTTTCGTTTCTTATGCTTATTGAATCCTTGCACTTGCACTGCACAGAAATAACAGTCATCATGATGATTTTTTGGCTCTCTCCACACCATTGGAACACCAAATTTGAAGCTTTTTCTTTGTCCTTTGCTCCATTTTCGTAATAATTCGATACATGCTTTGCACACTATGTGTGGTGCCCAAAACTTGTCTTGGTCCCCAAGCATAACCCCAAAATAGGCAAAATACACTTTTTTTACGAAGTGTGTTATGTTTCTTCTATGTTTTGGCAGTGTATATTCACCACAAATGTAACAGAATGAGTCTGGATCGTTAAGACAACTTCTTCATGATGAGTTCATGCTTTTCACTGGAAAACAGACAACAACATAAAGTTAGTGCAAAAATCAAGCTATGAACAAACTTTTAGAACACTAATTAACACAAAACTATATTGAGAACTGCTCAGTTCAAGTACTAATCCAAAGAAATTAATGAGATGATGCGTCGCATTTACCAACAAGTGCTATAAATAAGATACCAAAAATCTCAAAAACTTGAGCCAATCTGGCAAAACTGATGACATATTCAGAATCAGCACCCCAAAAATACCCCAAATTCATTAAAATATTTTGGACACCAGAAAAAAAAATTTTTTTCGTTGACCTGTGTAATTGTCCTCTCTTGACATCTGATGAAACTGATCAAATAAAGAGGCTTAAAAACATGAAATCATGTACATTCTGTTGATTTGCAATATATAACATTTAAGCAATGGTTTCAGCAAAATACTCCAATTATTTGAATCCATTACCTTAAAAGCAGGAGCAATAACATAATGTATGGAAATTGCATGGAATTCAAATGTGCTGTGTTTTTTGTGAAGCTGATTTATGAAGCCTGAAGTTAAAGGGGTTGTCCGCTGCACACAGGCATCAATACATGTAAAGTAAGAAAATAGTATATATTTACCCTTTTATTCCCAACTGTTCCAGTGCTGCATCCCCAATGTTACCAGATTGTCTTCTTTACATTGGACATAGCTGTTTCAGTCCTAATACTCCATGTGATGTCCGCAGCCAATCACTGACCTCTGCAGTATATGCACAAGACACTGAAGTCATCATGGGGTATATGGCAGGGTTGCCAACTTACATGTGGGATATACAGGCTGTGACATCTGCAGCCAATCACTGATCTCAGCAGTACATGGCACAAGATACTGAGGACATGTGGGATATACAGGCTGTGACATCTGCAGCCAATCACTGATCTCAGCAGTACATGGCACAAGATACTGAGGACATGTGGGATATATGGGCTGTGACATCTGCAGCCAAACACTGGTCTCGGCAGTACATGGCACAAGATACTGAGGTCATCGTGGGGTATATGACATGGTTACAAACCTACTGAAAAAAAATTTCTGGACACCTGAACTCAAAGTCACGAATGGCATAAAAATTTTTTACAGACGTTTGACATGCCCACTAAAGATCATGCCCCCTAAGGACTAGAATAGGAGTGCTTTCCAGCAAAGAAAGGAATCTCAGAGGACAAAAGTCATACCTGACCTGTCTGTGATCCATAGATAGCCAATGTAGAAACCTGATAAAATGTTTAAAATGCTATAAAAGAGTCTATCAAGATAAAGAAACATAAAGCACAATTATATAACACAAAGAACATAAAAGACACACCACATAGTCCTCCAGTAATATAGGCACCACATAGTGCTCCATACAGTATAATAAATTTCAAAAACTGACCGTCACATCCAAGCATAGTGTGAACAGGTGCTTAACCTAGAGTCACCAATTCATATGCATGCAAGCAAAAAAGGAAGCACACTGTAGCGCCATAACTTGCAAATATGAAAAATGACAAATGAATTGCGTTACTGCATTAGAAATATGAAAAATTGAGAAAGTTTAGCGCATAAAATGGCCAAGTTATGTGTACCTGGAAGCCACGTTAAGGCATTTCTCATTTTCCAGGTCCATGTCTATGTCAATCCTCACTAAGACTGAAGTCTCCATCTGAATGGGAACCTATGAAAAATCCTCTGTATAGACTGAAGTCTTTATCTCTGTGGAGGGGAAGTGGCCCTGCTTTGATTAAAAATGCCTGCGGCTAACAGAATGGGCCACATGTATTGCTACACCCAGTATAATGGGCCCTATATATAGCTCCATACAGTATAAAATGACCCCATATAATGCTCCTTGTAGTATAATGGGCCCCATATATTACTCCATACAGTAGAAAGGCCCCATATGTTGCTCCACACAGTAGAATGGGCCCCATATATAGCTCAATACAGAATAATGTACCCCAAATATTGCTCCACACAGAATAATGGGCCCCTATAATGCTCCATACAGTATAATGAGCCCCATATATTACTCCATTCAGTAGAATGGGTCACATGTATTGCTCTATACAGTAAAATAGCCCTGTATATTGCTCTATACAGTATAATGGGTCCAATATATAGCTCCATATAGAATAATGGGCCCCAAATATTGCTCCATACAGTATAATGAACTTCATATATTGATCCACACATATATAGCTCCATACAGAATAATGAGCCCCTTATAGTGCTTCATACAGTACAATGGGCTCGATATATTGCTCCATATAGTAGAAAGGCCCCATATATTGCTCCACACAGTATAATGGGCCCCATACATTGCTCCATACAGTTTAATGGGCCCCATATATTGCACCATACAGAATAATGGATACTACATATTGCTATATATTGCCTTCATGTCTTTTGCATGGACACATGTTCCTTGTAAAAACATGGACATGTGAGCAGCCCCATAGGTTATCATGGGTATGTGTAGTATCCCGTAAAAAACAGATGACACACATAATGGAAACACTGATGAGAGAAGGAGGCCTAAGAGAAGGTTTATTGATAATAAATTTTCTAGTAGTAAATATACTATTTGAGTTCAAAATTTCGGGTTCTTCCAACTTCTGTTCAATTGGTTGACAACAACAGTAGCTATTATTGTATCTCTCCTGGACTGTCATGTAGTACATAGGTTTACACTTTTACTCATTTGTCACTGCACAATTGGGGATCATGTTGGGAATCATCATAGTTACCACTAAGGTTAAAAAAATAATAAAAGCTGATTATTGACACTATATCAATGCAGTCTGGACCAGAAAACATCAACAGGATGGGCCATAGTCTACAGTACCGTATATTTTTCACGTCTACATACTTGATTCATTGTTTTCCATCTCATTTCATTTGTTTGCATTTAGCTAGAAGCTCTTCACACTAAGAGGCATTCTTATTTTTGAAAATAGTTATATTACAATTTTAATAATAATACCTATAATATTATCAATATTTTATATCTTTATCACCAGACAGACCATGTAAAGTGCCATAAAGTTTATGTAGTGGAAAAAGTTAAAATGCCTTAAAGATTTATTTTTCAGAAGCCTTTATCTTGTTTACCAAGCATTTCCAGTGCAGTAGTCTAGATGCGGAGAGGAATATCTTCACCAGTGTAAAGGTACCGACAACGATATGGATCGCTGCTGCATCGGTAAGTGGTCACTAGTGAGCTGCCACACAGGCAGATCTCACCAGCGACATAGCAGGGGTCGTGGGTCGCTATTTACCTGTCAGATGCGGTGATCCTGACGTCCTCCCGCCCGCCTACACATGTCGCTCGTCAGCGCCACAGGAAGCCCAGCAGGAAGCGCCCGACGAGAAATGGTCCAGGACGTTCTCGCGCGACCAGCGATGAGCAGTGGGGGAGCCGGTCGGAGGTAAGTATCAGACATAGCGATATCGCTAGCAATATCACTGCTATCACAACGTCGGTGACGTTGGTGACGTTACAGCGATATTGCTAGCGATATCGCTATGTGTAACGGGAGCTTAATACTGTGTAATTTCTTATCTGAGTGGTAATTTTAGAACCTTGTTATACTTCACATACATAGCTTCTAGGTTGTTATGTTACAAAAAAGCTTTTCTCAGTTTCCAACTCTCATCTCAAGACGCCATATAGCAGGAAATTGCTTCTGCCGCTGAGGCTACTGTAACACGGAGAAGGTTGGACTCGGCCTGGTACCAATCTTTGTGTCAAGTCGCTGCTAGCGAAACTACAGGTCACACTCAGGTCAATGTATGGTCAATGCACTGTGGGAGATTAATGGACAGGGACACAGATAAAGTGTGTATTGACAAACTCTCCTACACACCAAAACAATGTACAAAATGATTGAGATCAAGACAACATGGACATGTGGTGGCTGAAAACAATTATTGTGCTCAACACTTGTTTGTACAGTACTGATGATGTTTGCTTGAGACAGTGTAATCAATGCTATACACAGTGTTGTAGTTAAAAGCAAGGTCTTTACATCTTCTTAAAGGGAATCTGTCAGTAGGATAAACCCTCCTAAGCCATCTGTATGGGCATGTAGGTCACACAAAGTTGATTAGATGATAATTTGATATCTGCAATTTGATGTCTTATTTCAAAGATTAACATTCAATGCGACATCTAATCTTTCGGTTGTGCTAAAAGCTGCTAATTCTCATCTGCTGTTCAAGACCATTACCTCTCTCAGTTGGTAGATGAACCAACCAAGGGAGATAATCTAATGGATCTGGTCCTGTGAAGTAGACCAGATATAATTTCAGATCTACAGGTCAGGGAGCATTTGGGACCATAATATGGCAAATTTCATTGTAATATTCAATAAAACATTTCAAAGAAGAAATGTAAAAACCTGTAACTTTAGGAAAGATGATTTCAACAAATTAAGGGAAGAGCTTAATTGTGTAGACTGGGACCCTGTCATGGTAACTGGGTATAACATACCTAAATAGGGAATGTTTAAGGATAAACTACTAGAATCCTGGAGAAAACTTATTCCCTCTGGTAATAAAATGTACAGGAATAAAAAGAAACCCTTATGGATAAGTAAGACACTACAAAGTTTACTAAGACAAAAACAAAAGGTATTGAAAATCGTAAATGCTGAGAATACTGAAATCGCATTTCAGGAGTATTAAGATGTGTAAAAAAGTAATCAAACTAGCAAAATTAGCTACTGAAACACAAATAGTCAGCGACATTAAAATAAATCCCAAAACATTTTACAAATACATTAATGACAAGAAGAAAAAAAAACCTATAGTATTGAGCACTTAAAAGACGATAATAACAAGATAATTATAGAGGACAAAGGAACGGCTGAGATATTTAACAGGCATTTTTCATCCGTGTTTACCAATAAACTAACTGTTCCAGTGACCATTCAACAAGGCAAAAATCAAAATTCTCCAGCTGATATAACCAGTAAAACACAAGAAGTAAAGCCCCCGTCACACATAGCGATCTTGCTAGCGAGATCGCTGCTGAGTCACAATTTTTGTGACGCAACAGCGATCTCACCAGCGAGATCGCTGTGTGTGACACTTACCAGCGACCGCCCCCCTGCCGGTTATCGCTGATCGTCCTGGAATAGCCAGGATATTTTTTTGATCGCTGGTCTCCCGCTGGCCAGTACGCATCGCTGCGTTTGACAGGCGGGAGACCAGCGATCAGCACACTGTTAACTAAGGTAAACGCAGGGTTTCTTAGCAGCGCGCGTCACTTAGAAACCCGATGTGTACCTTAGTTACCAGCTCCCTGCATCAGTGCGCTGGTAACTAACGTACACAGCGAAGCCGCGTGCTCGGCATCACTGGTGCTGATCGCTGGTGAAGTTGTCTGTTTGACAGCTCACCAGCGATCATGTAGCGACACACCAGCGATCCTGACAAGTTGATATCGTTGTCAGGATCGCTGGGGAGTCGCTATGTGTGACAGGTCCCTAAACCTTCATCTTAGCAAATTAAATGTAGACTAATCACCCACCCAGATTGCATACATCCGCGGAAACTAAGGGAATTGAGTTCAATAATTGACAGACCACTGTATCTCATATTCTTAGACTCTCTTGTAACAGGGGTTGTGCCACAGGAGAATTGTGGTACTGATACTTAAGAATGGTAAGAAGGTAAATCCAAGCAACCACCGTCCGGTAAGCCTGACATCAATAGTGTGCAAAGTTTCTAAGTGCATTATAATAGAGATTATTATTATTATTATTTATTTATATAGCACCATTGATTTCACGGTGCTGTACATAAGAGATCACCTGCAGAGACATATTGCAGAGAATAATATAATATCTGACAACCAGCATGAATTCATGAAAGATAAGTCATATCTAACTAACATGTTGGGTTTCTATGAGGCGGTATATGCAAATCTGGATACTGGTAATGAGGCTGATGTGGTTTATCTGGACTTTGAAAAGGCATTTGATACAGTTCCATATAGCAGCCTTATACTGAAGCTACAGAAGCCGGGACTGGGAGAAACTATATGCAGATGGGTGAGGAATTGGCTAAAGGTCCTGTCACACTTAGCGATGCACCAGCGATCCCGACCAGCGATATGATGCTGTCAGGATCGCTGGTGCATCGCTAAGTGGTCGCTAGTGAGCTGCCACACAGGCAGATCTCACCAGCGACATCGCTGGGGACGGGGGTCACTACTTACCTGTCACACTAGGCGATCCTGCGTCCTCCCGCCCGGCTCCACGCTCGTCGCTCGTCTCTTCACAGGAAGCGCCGCAGGAAGCTGATGACGAGAAACAGTCCTGGACCTTCTCGCGCGATCAGCGATAACCAGCGGGGGAGCGGGTCGTAGGTAAGTATCACACATAGCGATATCGCTATAACATCACAAGTTATAGCGATATTGCTAGAGATATCACTTAGTGTGACAGTACCTTAAGAGATAGGAAAGAAAGGGTTGTCATAAATGGTACATTCTCTAAATGGGATACGAGCGTATAGTCAGCAGTGGTGTACCACAGAGATCTGTGCCAGGACCGATTCTTTTTAACCTCTTTATTAAGGACCTTGTGGATGAGATTGACAGTAAAGTGTCAGTCTTTGCTGATAACACCAAACTATGCAGGATATTATTATTAATATTATTTATTCATATAGCACCATTGATTCCATGGTGCTGTACATGAGATTTAAAACTTACCTTAGCATTAAAATATTATAAAATGAATTGGATAAGATCTCTGAATGGACAAACACTTGGCAAATGAGGTATAAAATTAATAAATATAGAGTAAAGCACCTAGGACGGACTAATCCTATGGCAGCATATATGGTACATAAAATGAGAATATACTCAGGACTACAGAAGAGGAGAAGGACTTAGGTATTTTGGTTATAAGTAGAGTTGAGCGAAACGGGTCGAAAAAATTCAAAAGTCGCCGACTTTTGGCAAAGTCGGGTTTCATGAAACGAAACCCGACCCTAGGATGAGGTCGGCCACGAGGTCGGCGACTTACGCGCCAAAGTCGCGTTTCAAAAGTTTGTTTTGCGCTCTTTTTAAGCCAATCAGGATCCACGGACACTGTGGGCAACGTGATGACCTAGGCACGGGTCACCACCATCTTTCAGAAGGGCATGCAAGTGATTGGCTTGCTTTGGTGGGCGTCACAGGGGGTATAAAAGGGCGTGCACGCCGACCGCCATCTTACTTCTGCCGATCTTAGTATAGGGAGAGGTTGCTGCTGATTCTGTAGGGAGAGCATTAGGCAGGGAAGAAGACAAAAAAACTGCTTCTGCGGCTAGCGATTTGGCCTGCACAACACACAAGTCACTGTCTGTGCAGTGCAAGGGGAGGCTATATTGTGGTGTATCAGTGGTGTTGGTTGTTGGGCTGCCTTTTAAGGCTTCCTGACACGCTGGCATTGCTGTTTACCCACTGATCCGCAAACTGCTTTTTTAAAAGCAATCCAATCTCCCTTATCCTCTAGTCACTTTTGTCACAGCTGTGCCATCGAGCCTGTCACATAGCGCTCAGATATCAGTGGGCCTCACACAATCCACAAGTGTCCAGTGTCCAAAAGTGTGCGCAGAGATTCAAAATCTCCATTATCCTCTCGTCACTTTGGTCACAGGCAGCTGTGCCATCGAGCGTGTCACATAGCGCTCAGATATCAGTGGGCCTCACACAATCCACAAGTGTCCAAAAGTGTGCGCAGAGATTCAAAATCTCCATTATCCTCTCGTCACTTTGGTCACAGGCAGCTGTGCCATCGAGCGTGTCACATAGCGCTCAGATATCAGTGGGCCTCACACAATCCACAAGTGTCCAGTGTCCAAAAGTGTGCGCAGAGATTCAAAATCTCCATTATCCTCTCGTCACTTTGGTCACAGGCAGCTGTGCCATCGAGCGTGTCACATAGCGCTCAGATATCAGTGGGCCTCACACAATCCACAAGTGTCCAGTGTCCAAAAGTGTGCGCAGAGATTCAAAATCTCCATTATCCTCTCGTCACTTTGGTCACAGGCAGCTGTGCCATCGAGCCTGTCACATAGCGCTCAGATATCAGTGGGCCTCACACAATCCACAAGTGTCCAGCGTCCAAAAGTGTGCGCAGAGATTCAAAATCTCCATTATCCTCTCGTCACTTTGGTCACAGGCAGCTGTGCCATCGAGCGTGTCACATAGCGCTCAGATATCAGTGGGCCTCACACAATCCACAAGTGTCCAGTGTCCAAAAGTGTGCGCAGAGATTCAAAATCTCCATTATCCTCTCGTCACTTTGGTCACAGGCAGCTGTGCCATCGAGCGTGTCACATAGCGCTCAGATATCAGTGGGCCTCACACAATCCACAAGTGTCCAGTGTCCAAAAGTGTGCGCAGAGATTCAAAATCTCCATTATCCTCTCGTCACTTTGGTCACAGGCAGCTGTGCCATCGAGCGTGTCACATAGCGCTCAGATATCAGTGGGCCTCACACAATCCACAAGTGTCCAAAAGTGTGCGCAGAGATTCAAAATCTCCATTATCCTCTCGTCACTTTGGTCACAGGCAGCTGTGCCATCGAGCGTGTCACATAGCGCTCAGATATCAGTGGGCCTCACACAATCCACAAGTGTCCAGTGTCCAAAAGTGTGCGCAGAGATTCAAAATCTCCATTATCCTCTCGTCACTTTGGTCACAGGCAGCTGTGCCATCGAGCGTGTCACATAGCGCT
Organism: Dendrobates tinctorius; assembly: GCF_039654945.1. Lineage (NCBI taxonomy): Eukaryota > Metazoa > Chordata > Amphibia > Anura > Dendrobatidae > Dendrobates > Dendrobates tinctorius. The sequence goes on along the minus strand of NW_027361694.1, from coordinate 2,637,390 downwards.
CAGATATCAGTGGGCCTCACACAATCCACAAGTGTCCAGTGTCCAAAAGTGTGCGCAGAGATTCAAAATCTCCATTATCCTCTCGTCACTTTGGTCACAGGCAGCTGTGCCATCGAGCCTGTCACATAGCGCTCAGATATCAGTGGGCCTCACACAATCCACAAGTGTCCAGCGTCCAAAAGTGTGCGCAGAGATTCAAAATCTCCATTATCCTCTCGTCACTTTGGTCACAGGCAGCTGTGCCATCGAGCGTGTCACATAGCGCTCAGATATCAGTGGGCCTCACACAATCCACAAGTGTCCAGTGTCCAAAAGTGTGCGCAGAGATTCAAAATCTCCATTATCCTCTCGTCACTTTGGTCACAGGCAGCTGTGCCATCGAGCCTGTCACATAGCGCTCAGATATCAGTGGGCCTCACACAATCCACAAGTGTCCAGTGTCCAAAAGTGTGCGCAGAGATTCAAAATCTCCATTATCCTCTCGTCACTTTGGTCACAGGCAGCTGTGCCTTCGAGCCTGTCACATAGCGCTCAGATATCAGTGGGCCTCACACAATCCACAAGTGTCCACTGTCCACAAGTGTGTGCAGAAATTCTAAATCTCCCCTGTCCTATAGACACCTTGTACCTTGTTTTACATTACTATATAGTTTGTTGGATTTTGTCTACATTTCTACCAAAAATGAGGAAGGCTGGTGGAAGAGGCCGTGGAATTGGGCGGGGGTTGGCAGCTGGTAATGATGGTGTTGGTGGTGGATCTGATGGTAGTGGCAAGAGCAAAATAGGACCGAATGCAGGAGGTGCTGACCCTGCGTCATCGTCTGGCTACATAAGGCCTCGAACGCTTAGTTTTCTAGGAGTTGGCAAACCGCTTTTAAAGGCAGAGCATCAGGAAAAAGTTTTGTCTTACATTGCTGACTCAGCCTCCAGCTCTATCGCCTCCTCTTCTTCAGTTGTAAAAAGTAAAAGCACTGAGTCGTCATTGGAGGCTCATGTTCATGAACCACACCTTTCCTTGTGTCCTTCACCCCAACCAAGATTGAAGGATGACGCAGGCCATACTACTGATTACTCCATGGAGCTGTTTTCACATACCATGCCTGGATTATCAAGTGAAATGGTGAATTACCCAGGCCAAGATGAATCTGACATGGAGTGCACTGATGCACAGCCGCTGATGGATGATTCTGCTGGTACATTCACTCAGAGCACTACATTGTCCTCGCAGTGTACAGAGCCAGATTTTGACCCTGATGAGACTCAGGTGCCCCTTCCCGCACACTATACCACCATACACGGTGACACAGAGAAAGGTGCACATGACATAGAAGAGGAGGTGATGGATGACCCAGTTGTTGACCCAGATTGGCATCCATTGGGGGAAGAGGGTGCTGCTTCCAATAGCTCAGATGAGGAGCATCCACAGCAGACATCGACATCGCAACAGCTGTTATCTGGCAGGCCCGGAGCACTCCAAAGACAGGTTCCAAACATCAAAAGAGTTTCTGGACAGCTTGTCCAGAGGGTCAAAAGATCACAGCGTGCTAGGCCGCAAAATGTCTGCCAAAGTAGGAAGAGTGCAGTGTGGCACTTTTTTGAACAAAATCCTCATGATCAGGCCAAGGTTATCTGTAAGAAGTGCGCAAAGACCTTTAGCCGAGGGAAAAATCTGAAAAATTTGAATACCAGTTGCATGCTTAGACATTTAACCAGCATGCACTTGCAAGCGTGGACACAACACCAAACCTCAAGTGCCACAAGTGCAACTGATCACAACGAAGGTAGTCAGCAACGCTACATTGTTTACCCCACTGTAAGCCCACAGGTTAGCACAGCAGCAAATGTTGAGGTGTCGTTGCAAGACCACAGCAGTCAGGGAATCCCACTGTTATATCAACGAAAGACTGATTCTAGGCCATCAGAAAGAACACCAACTCCATCACCATCATCAACCCTCTCTCAGTCCGCCCTGTCCACCGCTACTTCCACCATATGCAGCTCTCAAGTCCAGCTCACCCTCCCAGACACTATGAGTAGGTCAAGAAAGTACTCAGTCTCTCATCCACGTACACTGGGTTTGAACGCCCACATTGCCAAACTAATCTCGTTTGAGATGATGCCCTTTCGGTTGGTGGAAAGCACAGCTTTCCGCGAACTCATGGCCTATGCAGTACCACGCTATGACCTACCCAGTCGCCACTTCTTCTCTCGCAAAGCCATCCCAGCCCTCCACCATCATGTGAAAGACCGCATTGTCCATGCACTCAAGCAGTCAGTGAGCGGAAAGGTGCACCTCACAACTGATGCATGGTCCAGTCGGCATGGCCAGGGCCGTTACGTGTCCATCACTGCGCACTGGGTTAATGTGGTGGATGCAGGGTCCACAGGGGACAGCGGTGGTGGGACAGTGCTGCCTAGCCCACGGTATAGGAAACAGTTGGCTGTAGGCGTTCGACCCTCCTCCTCCTCCTCCTCCTCCAGAAGCGAAAGCTCGTCCACAGAGCGCAGTCGTACGAGCACTCCATCTGCAGCTGCCACTGTTGCACACGATGTGTCCCCCTATCGAGCAGCTAGTGGAAAGCGTCAGCAGGCTGTGTTGCAGATGATGTGTTTGGGCGACAGACACACCGCCGAGGTGCTGGCCGAGTACTTGAAGCGACAAACTAAGTCATGGCTGGGCAGTGTACATCTTGAGGCAGGCAAGGTAGTTAGTGATAACAGCCGTAATTTTGTGGCAGCCATAGCCCTTTCAAAACTCAGCCACATACCTTGCTTGGCTCACACCTTGAACCTGGTGGTGCAGTGCTTCCTCAAAAATTATCCGGAGTTAACAGCCCTGCTCCAGAAGGTGCGAAGACTGTGCGCGCACATCCGCCGGTCGCCTGTAAACTCCATTCGTATGCAGAAGCTGCAGCGATTGCTCCACCTTCCCAACCACCACCTCATTATCGACATTGCAACAAGGTGGAACTCCACCCTGCACATGGTGGAGCGGCTGTGCGAGCAGAGGCAGGCCATAATGCATTTGTGGGAGGATACACGGCCAGGCACTTTGAGAGCAGACATGGAGTTGACAGGCGTGCAGTGGTCGAAGCTGAAAGTCCTTTGTAAAGTCCTTCAGTGTTTTGAGGAATGCACACGGCTGGTAAGCGCAGATGACGCCATCCTAAGCATGAGCATCCCACTTATGCGTCTGCTCATGCAAACTTTGACGCACCTTAAGGAGCAGGCGTCTGCAGCCAATGTTGATGAGGAGGAAGAGGAGGAGGGAATCCTTGATGACATTCAGCCATTGTCTGCTCAGGGACCTCTCCTGGACAAGGTGGAGGAAGAAGAGGAGGAGGAGGAGGATGATGGGGATGATTACTTAGGGGAGGAGGATGCATCTCGTGGGGCAAGTGAAAATGTTGGCGTGGCAAGGTCTGGTACAGGGTTTGTGCGTGACTGGAGGGATGTGGATTTGCCAGAAAGTGCTCCTCCACCCAGCACTCGCAGTGCATCATTGACACCGGGAACATTGGCCCACATGTCAGATTATGCCTTGCGGATCCTAAAAAGGGACCCCCGCATTGCCAAAATGATGAACGATGACGACTACTGGTTGGCCAGCATACTGGATCCACGCTATAAAGGCAAATTACAAAACATCATGCCACAGGAGAACCTTGACCTAATATTGGCTAATAAACAAGCAACTCTGGTAAATCGGTTGCTTGAGGCATTCTCAGCACACAGCAGCGGTGATGGTTCTCACACGAGCCATACGGGCCGAGGGCAGATTGGCAGAGGTGTTCGTGGTGCACACAGCAGAAGTGGCGTTGGAGACAGGGGTTTCATGACAATGTTGTGGACTGATTTTTCAAATACCGCTCACACAACTGGTAATACTGCATCGATGGAAAGTGACAGGAGACAGCAGTTGTCAACTATGGTTACAAACTACTTTTCCTCCCATATCGATGTTCTCCCACACAGGTCATTCCCCTTTGACTATTGGGCCGCTAAACTGGACACCTGGCCTGAATTGGCCCAATATGCCTTACAGGAGCTCGCTTGCCCAGCTGCAAGTGTGCTATCGGAAAGAGTCTTCAGTGCAGCTGGATCAATCCTGACAGAAAAAAGGACCCGTCTGTCAACCCAAAATGTGGATGATCTAACCTTCATTAAAATGAACCACGCATGGGTTTCCAAGGATTTTGTTCCACCTTCCCCTGATGACACATAGGGTGACAGAAAAATGGCTTGCTTTGGTCCACCTCTTCCTGGTACTTCACCTATTTCGCCTTTTGCATCAGCTGAATGTCTAACATCAACATATGCCACTTTCTAAAACTCCCTAACTGTGCTGCCTCCCCCCCCATGGCCGGGGTCACCACCTACCGCACGACACCGTGCGAGTGCCGTTGCCCTGGACAGGTGGGTAGGCCGACTCTTGGGCGCGGGCACTGGCACAGGGTCCCTCATAGTGCAATCAAGTGTCTCTGACGGTGGTGGTGCACACCCGCCGTCAGACACACCGCTGTACTATGAGGGGCCCAGTGCCAGTACCGACGCCCACGAGTGGGCCCCCCTTGCTTGGGCAGGGCCCCAGCATTTGCAATCTTTACCTCTCCCTGCTCCTCCGCTGTGTAATCTGGGCCGTCAAATCCATACTGTGCCTGACACAGTCTGAGCCTGCCTCCTGAGACATATATTTTGAATGTGTACGCTATCCATACATGTTATCCGGGGATACGGTACCCTTTCTAACCTTTGTGCAATCACGTGCAATCCATACTGTGCCTGACACCGTCTGAGCCTGCCTCCTGAGACATATATTTTGAATGTGTACGCTATCCATACATGTTATCCAGGGATACGGTACCCTTTCTAACCTTTGTGCAATCACGTGCAATCCATACTGGGCCTAACACCGTCTGAGCCTGCCTCCTGAGACATATATTTTGAATGTGTACGCTATCCATACATGTTATCCGGGGATACGGTACCCTTTCTAACCTTTGTGCAATCACGTGCAATCCATACTGGGCCTAACACCGTCTGAGCCTGCCTCCTGAGACATATATTTTGAATGTGTACGCTATCCATACATGTTATCCGGGGATACGGTACCCTTTCTAACCTTTGTGCAATCACGTGCAATCCATACTGTGCCTGACACCGTCTGAGCCTGCCTCCTGAGACATATATTTTGAATGTGTACGCTATCCATACATGTTATCCAGGGATACGGTACCCTTTCTAACCTTTGTGCAATCACGTGCAATCCATACTAGGCCTAACACCGTCTGAGCCTGCCTCCTGAGACATATATTTTGAATGTGTACGCTATCCATACATGTTATCCGGGGATACGGTACCCTTTCTAACCTTTGTGCAATCACGTGCAATCCATACTGTGCCTGACACCGTCTGAGCCTGCCTCCTGAGACATATATTTGGAATGTGTACGCTATCCATACATGTTATCCAGGGATACGGTACCCTTTCTAACCTTTCTGCAATCACGTGCAATCCATACTGGGCCTGACACCGTCGGAGCCTGCCTCCTGAGACATATATTTTGAATGTGTACGCTATCCATACATGTTATCCAGGGATACGGTACCCTTTCTAACCTTTGTGCAATCACGTGCAATCCATACTGGGCCTGACACCGTCTGAGCCTGCCTCCTGAGACATATATTTTGAATGTGTACGCTATCCATACATGTTATCCAGGGATACGGTACCCTTTCTAACCTTTGTGCAATCACGTGCAATCCATACTGGGCCTAACACCGTCTGAGCCTGCCTCCTGAGACATATATTTTGAATGTGTACGCTATCCATACATGTTATCCGGGGATACGGTACCCTTTCTAACCTTTGTGCAATCACGTGCAATCCATACTGGGCCTAACACCGTCTGAGCCTGCCTCCTGAGACATATATTTTGAATGTGTACGCTATCCATACATGTTATCCGGGGATACGGTACCCTTTTGTGACGGACTCAGCTCCTGCTGAGCCCATTTTTTGAGTGGACCCTCTGGGTCGTGGCACCCACCCACCGAGGGCGAGCTGACCTTGTGAAAATCCACCCCCTATACAGGGAGTGTCAGGGGCAAGACCAAGGGGGTGAGCCACCACGACTGCTGGGACCAGACGGCCGGCTCAGGGGACACTAGACGAGTGTCTGACGACAAGGACGAGCAGGAAGCAAGACGAGACTAGACGTAGGTGCAAGGTATCTTCATTAGAATAACACAAGATCACATACAGAGAAAACAAGCAAAACGTGCAAGGTGCGCGCGTGGGCACGCCAAGGTCCATAACATGGTACGTGCCAGATGGCACGCCTAGGCATAGGTAATGGCATCGGACTCCGGACTGCTGGCAAACCGACAGGGTCCAGGGATCAGGCTGCGGACGTCAGCTCTGGACATCAGGCCGCAGTCATCTGGTTCCGGACCTCTGGCAACGGTCGGCAGGTTCCGGGCTTCCGGCAGGCAAACCAGGGTTCAGGCAAGGAGGCACGACATATATCCAAGCAGGGTGCGTGTTTAGGGAACACGCCAAGGTCCAAGGCTAGGTGCGTGTGTAGGGGACACGCCAGGGTCCAAGGCTAGGTGCGTGTGTAGGGGACACACCAGGGTTCAAAGCGAGGTGCGTGTGTAGGGGACACGCCAAGGTTCGCAAACGAGACAGGGTGCGTGTGTAGCCACGCCAAAGCATAGAATAAGACAGAGTGCGTGTAGAGACACGCCAAGGTACAAGACAGAGTGCGTGTAGAGACACGCCAAGGTACAGGACAGAGTGCGTGTAGAGACACGCCAAGGTACAAGACAGAGTGCGTGTAGAGACACGCCAAGGTACAAGACAGAGTGCGTGTAGAGACACGCCAAGGTACAAGACAGAGTGCGTGTAGAGACACGCCAAGGTACAAGACAGAGTGCGTGTAGAGACACGCCAAGGTACAAGACAGAGTGCGTGTAGAGACACGCCAAGGTACAAGACAGAGTGCGTGTAGAGACACGCCAAGGTACAAGACAGAGTGCGTGTAGAGACACGCCAAGGTACAGGACAGAGTGCGTGTAGAGACACGCCAAGGTACAGGACAGAGTGCGTGTAGAGACACGCCAAGATACAAGACAGAGTGCGTGTAGAGACACGCCAAGGTACAAGACAGAGTGCGTGTAGAGACACGCCAAGGTACAAGACAGAGTGCGTGTAGAGACACGCCAAGGTACAAGACAGAGTGCGTGTAGAGACACGCCAAGGTACAAGACAGAGTGCGTGTAGAGACACGCCAAGGTACAAGACAGAGTGCGTGTAGAGACACGCCAAGGTACAAGACAGAGTGCGTGTAGAGACACGCCAAGGTACAAGACAGAGTGCGTGTAGAGACACGCCAAGGTACAAGACAGAGTGCGTGTAGAGACACGCCAAGGTACAAGACAGAGTGCGTGTAGAGACACGCCAAGGTACAAGACAGAGTGCGTGTAGAGACACGCCAAGGTACAAGACAGAGTGCGTGTAGAGACACGCCAAGGTACAAGACAGAGTGCGTGTAGAGACACGCCAAGGTACAAGACAGAGTGCGTGTAGAGACACGCCAAGGCACAAGACAGAGTGCGTGTAGAGACACGCCAAGGCACAAGACAGAGTGCGTGTAGAGACACGCCAAGGCACAAGACAGAGTGCGTGTAGAGACACGCCAAGGCACAAGACAGAGTGCGTGTAGAGACACGCCAAGGCACAAGACAGAGTGCGTGTAGAGACACGCCAAGGCACAAGACAGAGTGCGTGTAGAGACACGCCAGGGTTCAGAGCAGGGCTGCGTGCTAGGAGCTACGCAGGGACGCACACCTCACTGGCCAATGCACATGGCTGTAACGCCAGCACGAGGCACGACTAAGGCACAGGAGGGGGCAAAGGAACCTTCGTGCTAGGAGCCACGCCAGGTTCAGGGCAGGGTGCGTGCTAGTAGCCACGCCAGGGTTCAAGGCAGGGTGCGTGCTAGGAGCCACGCCAGGGCACAAGGAAGGGCTGCGTGCTAGGAGCCACGCAGGGGGCACGCCACACTGGCCAGTGCACACGGCTGTACACAAACACGTGGCACTTACCACGGCACAGGAGACGGCCAAGGGGAACCCACGCCGGGGTTCAATGCAAGGACAAGGCAGGGAACAAGGCAAGGAATACAGGCAGAAACAGAGCCAGGTCAGAGAGAGGACAGAGTCTAGCAGCGGAGCGTAGGCAGAAGCCCAGAGCCGGGCCAAGGGAAGACCTTGGGACTAGACAAAGAAACGAGCACTAAGGAGAGGAGAAATGGTGCGTGTGCCAGGGAGCACTACAGAGCACCATAGGAGAGAGCGAGGCAGAGCAAGCAAAGACTGAGACCATAGGGAGGAACACAAAGCAAGGAATAGCAAGGCAGAGAACACAGGGAGGACTACAAGTCAAAGCATAGCAAAAGCAAGACATGGCAAAACAGGCGAGGCAGAGAACAAAGGAAAGACTACAAGTCAAAGCATAGCTAAGGCGAGACATAGCAAAACAGACTAAGACAAAGAACAGCAGAAGGACTACAAGGCAAAGCAAGGCAAACACAAACATGGCACGAGAGACAACACAAGACATGGCACAAGACAAGAGGCGGAATACGAGCACGGAGCGTGTGCAGAGACGCACTACAGAGAAAAGTGCAAGGGCACAGAATAGAGGGAGCAACCCCACAGACCCAGAGCCTTGCAGGGAAGCAACACAATAATCAGGCCCTGAGCATAGGAAGAGGCGGCCTGATATAGGGCATAGCACCTCCTCCTCCAGGTCAGGACCAGGGGAGAACTTCCGGGATTCTAGACATGACGAGATGATAGCAGAACCAGACAGTGCAGGATCTTAGGAAACGTCACATGATCAGGGTTTCAGACATGACGAGATGATCACCGAACCAACCAGTGCAGGATCCTAGGAAGAACACATGATCCGGGATTCTAGACATGACGAGATGATTGCAGAACCAGACAGTGCAGGATCTTAAGAAACATCACATGATCAAGGACTCCAGACATGACGAGAAGATCACAGAAGGCAGAGCAGAAACGCAGGGATCCTGCAGCTCAGACATGAGGTGAGTCTGCACACAGCTCTATCGAACATGCAGGACAGCAGACAAAACATGCGCATGCACATCGCTCCAGGAGTTCTTGAGACAAACAGACATGGCAGACATGGCGGACGTGACAGTACCCCCCTCTTTAAGCCCCCTCTCACCGGGGCTGGAAAGAAGAAAAAAAAAAAAATTTTCTTCGGCAGAAACCAGAGTTTAGTACAAACCACTCCAACAATGTTGATCCGACATCTGAAACGGACACCTGCACCGGTCAAGACACAGGAGCCGCTAACGAGACATGAAGATCCAGTGGGGAGGACTGCGGTTAGACAAACAAGTCTTCTTACTCTGGCTGCCATCATTTCCAAATGAGTCCAGAGGTCAAGGGCCAGGTCTGATTTACATCAGAAGAGTGGCCGGGGTACCGCCATATTCAGGAGAGTCCAGGAGACAGAGCAGATCAGATTCTATAACAGACGGGTCATCAGACGGGTAGCTGAGGTACCAGCGGAGTCCATGGCCTGATTAACTGTGACGGACTCAGCTCCTGCTGAGCCCATTTTTTGAGTGGACCCTCTGGGTCGTGGCACCCACCCACCGAGGGCGAGCTGACCTTGTGAAAATCCACCCCCTATACAGGGAGTGTCAGGGGCAAGACCAAGGGGGTGAGCCACCACGACTGCTGGGACCAGACGGCCGGCTCAGGGGACACTAGACGAGTGTCTGACGACAAGGACGAGCAGGAAGCAAGACGAGACTAGACGTAGGTGCAAGGTATCTTCATTAGAATAACACAAGATCACATACAGAGAAAACAAGCAAAACGTGCAAGGTGCGCGCGTGGGCACGCCAAGGTCCATAACATGGTATGTGCCAGATGGCACGCCTAGGCATAGGTAATGGCATGATGGCATCGGACTCCGGACTGCTGGCAAACCGACAGGGTCCAGGGATCAGGCTGCGGACGTCAGCTCCGGACATCAGGCCGCAGTCATCTGGTTCTGGACCTCTGGCAACGGTCGGCAGGTTCCGGGCTTCCGGCAGGCAAACCAGGGTTCAGGCAAGGAGGCACGACATATATCCAAGCAGGGTGCGTGTTTAGGGAACACGCCAAGGTCCAAGGCTAGGTGCATGTGTAGGGGACACGCCAGGGTCCAAGGCTAGGTGCGTGTGTAGGGGACACACCAGGGTTCAAGACTAGGTGCGTGTGTAGGGGACACGCCAGGGTTCAAAGCGAGGTGCGTGTGTAGGGGACACGCCAAGGTTCGCAAACGAGACAGGGTGCGTGTGTAGCCACGCCAAAGCATAGAATAAGACAGAGTGCTTGTAGAGACACGCCAAGGTACAAGACAGAGTGCGTGTAGAGACACGCCAAGGTACAGGACAGAGTGCGTGTAGAGACACGCCAAGGTACAAGACAGAGTGCGTGTAGAGACACGCCAAGGTACAAGACAGAGTGCGTGTAGAGACACGCCAAGGTACAAGACAGAGTGCGTGTAGAGACACGCCAAGGTACAAGACAGAGTGCGTGTAGAGACACGCCAAGGCACAAGACAGAGTGCGTGTAGAGACACGCCAAGGTACAAGACAGAGTGCGTGTAGAGACACGCCAAGGTACAAGACAGAGTGCGTGTAGAGACACGCCAAGGCACAAGACAGGGTGCGTGTAGAGACACGCCAGGGTTCAGAGCAGGGCTGCGTGCTAGGAGCTACGCAGGGACGCACACCTCACTGGCCAATGCACACGGCTGTAACGCCAGCACGAGGCACGACTAAGGCACAGGAGGGGGCAAAGGAACCTTCGTGCTAGGAGCCACGCCAGGTTCAGGGCAGGGTGCGTGCTAGTAGCCACGCCAGGGTTCAAGGCAGGGTGCGTGCTAGGAGCCACGCCAGGGCACAAGGAAGGGCTGCGTGCTAGGAGCCACGCAGGGGGCACGCCACACTGGCCAGTGCACACGGCTGTACACAAACACGTGGCACTTACCACGGCACAGGAGACGGCCAAGGGGAACCCACGCCGGGGTTCAATGCAAGGACAAGGCAGGGAACAAGGCAAGGATTACAGGCAGAAACAGAGCCAGGTCAGAGAGAGGACAGAGTCTAGCAGCGGAGCGTAGGCAGAAGCCCAGAGCCGGGCCAAGGGAAGACCTTGGGACTAGACAAAGAAACGAGCACTAAGGAGAGGAGAAATGGTGCGTGTGCCAGGGAGCACTACAGAGCACCATAGGAGAGAGCGAGGCAGAGCAAGCAAAGACTGAGACCATAGGGAGGAACACAAAGCAAGGAATAGCAAGGCAGAGAACACAGGGAGGACTACAAGTCAAAGCATAGCAAAAGCAAGACATGGCAAAACAGGCGAGGCAGAGAACAAAGGAAAGACTACAAGTCAAAGCATAGCTAAGGCGAGACATAGCAAAACAGACTAAGACAAAGAACAGCAGAAGGACTACAAGGCAAAGCAAGGCAAACACAAACATGGCACGAGAGACAACACAAGACATGGCACAAGACAAGAGGCGGAATACGAGCACGGAGCGTGTGCAGAGACGCACTACAGAGAAAAGTGCAAGGGCACAGAATAGAGGGAGCAACCCCACAGACCCAGAGCCTTGCAGGGAAGCAACACAATAATCAGGCCCTGAGCATAGGAAGAGGCGGCCTGATATAGGGCATAGCACCTCCTCCTCCAGGTCAGGACCAGGGGAGAACTTCCGGGATTCTAGACATGACGAGATGATAGCAGAACCAGACAGTGCAGGATCTTAGGAAACGTCACATGATCAGGGTTTCAGACATGACGAGATGATCACCGAACCAACCAGTGCAGGATCCTAGGAAGAACACATGATCCGGGATTCTAGACATGACGAGATGATTGCAGATCCAGACAGTGCAGGATCTTAAGAAACATCCATGATCAAGGACTCCAGACATGACGAGAAGATCACAGAAGGCAGAGCAGAAACGCAGGGATCCTGCAGCTCAGACATGAGGTGAGTCTGCACACAGCTCTATCGAACATGCAGGACAGCAGACAAAACATGCGCATGCACATCGCTCCAGGAGTTCTTGAGACAAACAGACATGGCAGACATGGCGGACGTGACACCTTTCTAACCTTTGTGCAATCACGTGCAATCCATACTGTGCCTGACACCGTCTGAGCCTGCCTCCTGAGACATATATTTTGAATGTGTACGCTATCCATACATGTTATCCAGGGATATGGTACCCTTTCTAACCTTTGTGCAATCACGTGCAATCCATACTGGGCCTAACACCGTCTGAGCCTGCCTCCTGAGACATATATTTTGAATGTGTACGCTATCCATACATGTTATCCGGGGATACGGTACCCTTTCTAACCTTTGTGCAATCACGTGCAATCCATACTGGGCCTAACACCGTCTGAGCCTGCCTCCTGAGACATATATTTTGAATGTGTATGCTATCCATACATGTTATCCAGGGATACGGTACCCTTTCTAACCTTTGTGCAATCACGTGCAATCCATACTGGGCCTGACACCGTCTGAGCCTGCCTCCTGAGACATATATTTTGAATGTGTACGCTATCCATACATGTTATCCAGGGATACGGTACCCTTTCTAACCTTTGTGCAATCACGTGCAATCCATACTGGGCGTGAGAACGGCTGGCGAGCTGTTAAGCAAGCTACAGCACCTGTCCAGACAAGTACAGGGATTCCCTAGCGAGGAGACTTATTTGATTGTTTTCAATGTTGGGACAGCAATTTTTGGGGAGCACTATACTCGAGAATGATAGATGGGGCCCACCATACACTGGAACATTCCAAAGGTGGACATCAGACACTGGAGCAGCATTTACAGGGCCCATTATACACTAGAGCGTTAGAAATGGGGCCCATTATGTTTGGAGCATTATTTGGGCCCATAAGACAGTGGAGCTTCATCCATGGGGACCAACATATACTGTAGCATTATGTGGAGCTCATCATATACTGTTTCAAACATTATATGGGACCAATGATTCTGTATGGAGAAATAGATGGGCCTCGTCATGAGATGTAAAAAGTGAGGTTTTTTTCATTGTACTATACCGCTATTTATCTGCCGTATCGGAGCATGATGAGTTGTGGTATGTGTTAAAGGGGCGCTCTTTCGCCCAGGGCACATGAAAACCTGCAGCCAGCCCTCCCCCCCCACAACTTTAGCCAAATAACCCCCATTTTTCAGTGCGTAACTTGTATTATGAAGTTAATTAAGGTTGACAAGCTTAAGTAAGAAGAATTGATGCTTTTGGCATTCAAATGGGCACTGTAGGTGTGTTTCCTGTCCTCCTCTCACTGCCGACTTTTATTCCCCATTGACTTACATTGGGTTTCGTGTTTCGGGACGACCCCGACTTTTCCCTATAATCGGACGATCTTGCTCGACCCGACTTTTGGAAAAGTCGGGTTTCACGAAACGAAACGCGACCCTAAAAAACCAAAAGTCGCTCAACTCTAGTTATAAGTAATCTGAGCAGCAGTACTCAATGTCAAGCAGCAGACTAGGTTTTTGTCCTGATTAAGAAGTCCTGCGCTGACCTCAAAATGCGTTGACTTTGCAAATCTGTTAAAATTAAGCTTTCAAGGAAAACATTCATTGAATATAATTATCAGCAGCGCATCCAGTGACACTTCACTCGGATATGTGCATTCTCTAAGTCCTTTGGACTCGTGTCCTGCAGCAGCTGATATATGCATTTGGTACTTGTTGCTTTGTTGCAATACCACCAGGTGAGCAGATCCATGTTGGTTTCTGTGTTGTTTTAACATTTAAAACCCTATTGTGCACTTTTCCTTTTCCCAGTTTTCCTTACTACAATAATGCCTTCAGCATGGTATCCTAGGAAGATATCAAAGATATTTCTGGATGCCTTGGTCGCCAAGCAGTCACTTCTTAGATTCCTTGGTTGCCAATGTTCCACTCATTGATCACCCTCACTGTCTGAAACTTAGGTGCTAATTGCCCAGTATAACTTTGATGCCAGCTAGTATAATAGGGGACCAACTATCAATCACTTCTGGGTTCCTGATGTATATGAATGGCACAAATTATATAGATATGCATGGCATAGAAGAACATGCATTGAGAGGTGAGGGTTTGTGCTGGTCAGGCATAGGCTTTTATCGATTACTAAAGATGAACATTCGTCACAGCCTGTAAAATAGAAAAGTGAAGTAGTTGCAAGTGGTAACCAGTCACATGATGCTTTCTTTTCCAAAGAGTCTGAACAATGAGAGATGGAATGTAATTGGTTATCAGAATGGTTGCTGAAAATAAAGTATATTGCTGTCAAAACCACCAGAACTTCAAGAGAACTTGGCATCAAAATTCATTACATTGTGCCTTATGAAACAAACAATGAAATCTGCATCAACCGTAGAAGTTAACTTATCAGACCATAAATACTTAGGGCAGCACAAGCCCAGCCCAATACCCAAGCCTTTAAACTTGTGGCAAAATTATGATTGAAACAAAAGATTAAATGACTTCTGGAAAGGGCGTTTTGGGCAATAAAGGTACACTTTTGCTATAATATCAAAATTTCTTGACATTCAAGATATTGTTATGTAAGTGATGAATAGACTACCAAGGAATAATGCCCCTGAGGGTGATTGATCAAGCATGAACAGTAGAGTAGGATATCATCATTGCTTAAAGTAAAGCTCCATCTTTGAGCCACTCTAAAGATTACATTAGAGAATTGTATAAATAGTAATATCCTATTTTTTTCTGAAACACTCTCTATAACCAAGGGAAGGGAATATTATGAATATAACCTGCATGGCTGCATCTCCTGACAGGTTTTATCACCTGTGTCTGCAGTACATTAAGACTATAGATTGCTATAAAGGTCTGCAGGGCAAGTGCAGACATTTCCTCAGCCCTATATGTTATTGTCAGATAGCCCCTTTGGCTAAAAAGAGCATTTACTGATCATAAAACTCTATTAGGGAAAAGCTATTTATGGTGCATATTCCATTTATGTCTACATAAAATATTAAGAGTATGTTTCAAACTTTGCAAAATAATTTCAGAAATATCCCAAATTTGATTGACGGAGAACGCTTTTTCATGCATCTAAATGAGGCACTTTCTCCAACGTGTGTATGTATTTCTGTAGACTTTGTTAATGAGACAGTGGCAGAAATTTCTGCAATAAATCTGTCTTACATGAATATGTAAGGGGGTGAAGCACAAGAAGGACAAGAAAGGGTTTTCCTCCTCTGCTCCATGCCTGGAACCATATAGCTGCGCAGTAGATTTGCCAGGGGGAGGACTCTTAGACCTGGACCGACTGCATCAAGGGCCTGTCAGCAGCAGTGGGGAGGAGGAAGTTGTGCTGCACAGGAAAGAAGCAGGGCAGAGAGAGGGAAGACAGGGCATGCTGAGGAGAGAGCAGCCTGGGCAGCGGTCAGGACAAGACGCAGCTGCACACCAGGGAGGAGAGAGGACTCCCATTCAGAAGACAAAGACCGGGGGACTGCACAGAATGACTGCAGCTCGCGACTGCGTGGAGCCGGAGTTTGCAGTGACAGCAGCGGTGTGTCCTGACTCCCGTGCTAAGACTGTGCCCTGTGTAGAGATTGTGGCTCATGCTGAGACAGTGCCCTGTGTAAAGACTATGCCCTGTACAGAGACTGTGGCCTGTACTGAGATCGTGCCCGTGCAGAGATGGTGACCCCCGCGGGAAGCCCCGGAACTTGGGTGTTAGTGCAGAGCCCCTGATTCCTGTGGAGAGACTTAACTGTAGTGTTGGAGAGAAGGACTCGGAGCAGAGGGAACCCTGTTTGTCTCGTACCCCCTCTGGCTCCCGCAGTAACCCCTGAGACCCCTGCTGGGGATTATTAAAGACCACAGAGTACAGAGAGACATCAAGTGCCGCTGATGATTCGGCATCAACTTGGGAGAAGTTCGACCCTTCAAGCAAGTCCCCTTCAGACTGATAAGTTCTTTCAGAGAAAACACCATCTTATACTGTTTAATACTGTTTAATACTGTTTATGCCTTTTGCCTGTTTTAGAACTTGTTTTCACATTGCTAATACTCACACTGTTATATTGCCAGTGTTAATCCCTGTAAATAAACCCCCTTTAACTGTTGGTCCGTCTGTTCCGTGGTGACATACCCAACACCTGCACATTGTTAAAAATATACCTTATCAATGTTCTGCAGTTCTATAGTTAATGAATCCATGTGAAAAAGTATAATACAGATTAACATATCTGTACAAAATTAGAAATTTTGCAAGACATATGCGGATATGTACTAGAATAAAGGACCCCATTTTCAGCTCATAATTTAAGTATTTCTAGTCTAGACAGGATGTAAGAGTAGAAAAGATCAAAAACACTGCTCAACCCGGAAATACAGTTGTGTCCAAAAGTATTGACACCCCTGCAATTTTGTCAGATAATACTCAGTTTCTTCCTGAAAATGATTGCAATCACAAATTCTTTGGTATTATTATCTTCATTTAATTTGTCTTAAATGAAAAAACACAAAAGAGAATGAAGCAAAAAGCAAAACATTGATCATTTGACACAAAACTCCAAAAATGGGCCAGACAAAAGTATTGGCACCCTCAGCATAAAACTTGGTTGCACAACCTTTAGCCAAAATAACTGCGACCAACCGCTTCCGGTAACCATCAGTGAGTTTCTTACAATGCTCTGCTGGAATTTTAGACCACTCTTCTTTGGCAAACTGCTCCAGGTCCGTAATATTAGAATGGTGCCTTCTCCAAACTGCCATTTTGAGATCTCTCCACAGGTGTTCTATGGGATTCAGGTCTAGACTCATTGCTGGCCACCTTAGAAGTCTCCAGTGCTTTCTCTCAAACCATTTTCTAGTGCTTTTTGAAGTGTGTTTTGGGTCATTGTCCTGCTGGAAGACCCATGACCTCTGAGGGAGACCCAGCTTTCTCACGCTGGGCCCTACATTATGCTGCAAAATTTGTTGGTAGTCTTCAGACTTCATAATGCCATGCACACAGTCAAGTAGTCCAGTGCCAGAGGCAGCCAAGCAACCCCAAAACATCAGGGAATCTCCGCCATGTTTGACTGTAGGGACCGTGTTCTTTTCTTTGAATGCCTCTTTTTTTCTCCTGTAAACTTTATGTTGATGCCTTTGCCCAAAAAAGCTCTACTTTTGTCTCATCTGACCAGAGAACATTCTTCCAAAACGTTTTAGGCTTTTTCAGGTAAGTTTTGGCAAACTCCAGCCTGGCTTTTTTATGTCTCGGGGTAAGAAGTGGGGTCTTCCTGGGTCTCCTACCATACAGTCCCTTTTCATTCAGACGCCGACGGATAGTACGGGTTGACACTGTTGTACCCTCGGACTGCAGGGCAGCTTGAACTTGTTTGGATGTTAGTCGAGGTTCTTTATCCAACATCTGCACAATCTTGCGTTGAAATCTCTTGTCAATTTTTCTTTTCCGTCCACATCTAGGGAGGTTAGCCACAGTGCCATGGGCTTTAAACTTCTTGATGACACAGCGCACGGTAGACACAGGAACATTCAGGTCTTTGGAGATGGACTTGTAGCCTTGAGATTGCTCATGCTTCCTCACAATTTGGTTTCTCAAGTCCTCAGACAGTTCTTTGGTCTTCTTTCTTTTCTCCATGCTCAATGTGGTATACACAAGGACACAGGAAAGAGGTTGAGTCAACTTTAATCCATGTCAACTGGCTGCAAGTGTGATTTAGTTATTGCCAACACCTGTTAGGTGCCACAGGTAAGTTACAGGTGCTGTTAATTACACAAATTAGAGAAGCATCACATGGTTTTTCAAACAGTCCCAATACTTTTGTCCACCCTCTTTTTTATGTTTGGTGTGGAATTATATCCAATTTGGCTTTAGGACAATTCTTTTTGTGCTTTTCATTTAAGACAAATTAAATGAAGATAATAATAACAAAGAATTTGTGTTTGCAATAATTTTCAGGAAGAAATTGAGTTTTATCTGCCAAAATTGCTGGGGTGTCAATACTTTTGGCCACAACTGTATAATACCTAATGACAGGACTACCCATCCATGTAGATTGTGATGTGAGAGGCTTGACTTTTTCAATGTAGTAGAATGAAGGTATGCCTAAAATTGTTTACTATGGCCAATGCATATTACCTGTGGTGTATTGACAGTGGCTTCATTAAAATAATGTCCTTGCTACAGGAAATAAAAGACTGCTACAGCATTTCCTCTTCATTGTCATTCACCACAAAACTAGGTTGGCCAAGGTCAAAATACTGACTGCACTGATTGATATTATTGCCTTAGATAGTGTGGACCAGACGGAAGCATTATGTCCTAGCAGTCAATCTTTTCATAAGCTGATAGCCCACATTATAGCTGTTATCAGTAAAGAAATGCATATAGCGTCCCATAGGGTAAACTCGGACACAAAGTGAAACTTTTTCATATGTGCTTCATCCCAGTTCAAGATCTAAGTCTTCACTGTCACTAACCCCCAGTCTTGATGCAAAGATCACATTGGGAAAGGGTGGACAGCAGGAACTTCTTCAGAGTATATTCTAATCAATGTCATCAGAAGAATGGGGAATTCCAAATGTACTGGAAGTGGTCTTTTATAGAAGAGTGGATTAGGAAGAACATAGGACTGAATATAATGGATACTGTAATTGTCAAATCAATGAGGCAGCCTGGATGAGACCTAGCAAGCAATATGTAACATATAAGTATGAACAGTTGTATGAAAAAGTGTTTGCCGTTTCCTGATTTTCTGTTCTTTTGCATGTTTGTCACACTTAAATGTTTCAGATCACCAAACAAATGTAAATATTAGACAAAGATATCACAAGTAAACACAAAATGCAGATTTTAAATGAAGGTCTTTATTAGTAAGGGAAAAAGAAATCCAAATCTACCGGGCCTTGTGTGAAAAAGTGATTGCCCCCTAAACCTAATAACTGGTTGGGCCACCCTTAAAAGCAACAACAACAATCAAGAATTTGCAATAACTGGCAATGACACTTTTACAAGGGTCTGGAGGAATTATGGCCCACTCGTCTTTGCAGAATTGTTGTAATAAAGCCACATTAGAGGGTTTCCGAGCATGAACCACCTTTTTAAGGTCATGCCACAGCATCTTAATTGGATTAAGAGTAGGACTTTGACTAGGCCACTCCAAAGTCTTAATTTTGTTTTTCTTCAGCCATTCAGAGGTAGCCTTGCTGGTGTGTTTTAGATCACTGTCCTGTTGCATGAGGTCACGAACAGATGGCCAAACATTCTCATTCAGGATTTTTTTGTACACAGCACAGCAGAATTCATTGTTCCATTTACCACAGCAAGTCTTCCAGGTCCTCCAGCAGCAAAACAGCCCCAAACCATTACACGACCGAGTTCCAGATGTAATGGGACATACACTTCCAAAAAGTTCAACTTTTGCTCTGTTCACCACTATTCCATGTTTTCACTTTTTGTGGATAATGGCCCTTACTGTAGTTCGCAGGAGTCCTTTAGAAATGGCTTTATAACTTTTTCCAGACTGATAGGTCTCAAACACTTTGTTTCTCATTTGTTCTAGAATTTCTTTGTATCATGGCATGGTGCCTAGCTTTTGAGGAACTTTTGGTCTACTTCACTTTGCCAGGTAGCTCCTATTTAAGTGATTTCTTGATTGAGAACATGTCTGGCAGCAATCAGGCCTGCATGTGGCTAGGCAATTTGAACTCAGCTTTCCAAAGATGTGATGGACCACAGTTAATTTATTTTTCAATAAGGGGGGCAATCACGTGTTCACACAATGCCCTGTAGGTTTGGGTTTCTTTTTCCCTTAATACAACTTGTGTTATCTTTGCCTAATATTTAAATTTGTTTGGTGATCTGAAACATTTAAATGTGACAATAATAATAATCTTTATTATATAGCGCCAACATATTCCACAGCGCTTAGCAGTTTAACAGTTTTAAAGCACAAGTCATAAGTAACAACATTAACAATACAATAATTAAAGCAAAATTAGACAACCCTTCTCGTGAGAGCTTACATTCTACAATGAGGTGGGGGGAGATACAAAGTACAGGTGTGTGTTTACAATGATGGTCCAGCCATCTTGTGGGAGTGGGGGATAGATGGGGCTAGTGAATGGGCTACACATGCACACTTTCACATAAAATGACTTTGATTAGTGAATGTGATAGGCTGCTCTGAACAAATGTGTTTTGAGGGAGCGACTAAAACTTTGCAAATTGTGGATAGTCCTAATTTCTTGGGGCAGAGCATTACAGAGGATTGGCGCAGCACGGGAGAAGTCTTGGAGTCGGGAGTGGGAGGTACAGATTAGTGCAGAGGTTAGTCGGAAGTCGTTTGCAGAGCGCAGCGGTCAGTTAGGCCAATGGACAGACATGAGAGAGTAGATGTAGGGGGTGCCGCACTGTGGAGAGCTTTGTGGGTGAGAACAAGTACTTTGAATTGGATCCTATAATGAATGGGCAGCCAATGTAACGATTGGCGAAGAGCGGATGCGTCCGAGTACCGATTAGCCAGATGAATGACCCTGGCTGCTGCATTAAGTATGGACTGGAGAGGGGAAAGTATAGTAACGGGGAGACCAATTAATAGAGCATTGCAGTAGTCCAGGCGGGAGTGGATCAAGGCAACAGTAAGGGTTTTTGTTGCTTCCATGGTGAGAAAAGGGCAGATTCTAGAGATGTTCTTTAGGTGTAAGCGGTAAGAGCGGGCGAGAGATTGTATATGGGCTGTGAAGGAGAGATTGGTGTCAAACATAATACCCAGACAGTGTTCCTGCTGCCGGGGTGTTATTGTGATGCCACCCACAGAGAGGGAAATGTCAATTTTAGAGAGGTTAGTAGATGGCGGGAGCAGAAGAATTTCAGTTTTGGAGAGGTTGAGTTTCAGATAGAGGGCGGACATGATGTTGGAGACTGTGGACCCGCAGTCACTGGCATTCTCTAGTACAGGTCAGGGGATGACGTGTATAGTTGTGTGTCATCATAAAGATGGTACTGAAAGCCAAATCTGCTGATGATCTGTCCAATTGTGTCCATGTAGAGAGAGAAGAGAAGGGGGCCAAGGACTGAGCCCTGAGGTACCCCAACAGTTTAGAGGAAGGGGAGATGAAGTGGAGCCAGTGAACAAAACACTGAAGGAGCAGTCAGAAAGATAGGAAGAGAACTAGGAGAGAGCAGAGTCCTTAATGCCTAGTAACTGGAGCATAGAGAGTAGGAGACGGTGGTCAACAGTGTCAAAAGCTGTAGAAAGGTCAAGAAGAATGAGCAGAGAGTGTTCCCCATTACATTTTGCTGCCAGAAAGTCATTGGTATCTTTGATGAGTGCAGTTTCAGTCGGATGTAGTGGGCAGAAGCCGGACTGTGAAGGGTCTAGGAGGGAGTGAGTGAAGAGGTAACGGGTAAGGCGGGAGTAGACTAGACAATCCAAGAGTTTAGAGATGAAGGGGAGATTGGAGACTGGTCTGTAGTTGTTTTTGCAGGATGGGTGGAGAGCAGGTTTCTTTAATAATGGAGTAATGATAGAGTGTTTGAAGGAGGTTGGTAAAATGCCCGAGGAGAGGGAGAGATTAAATATTATAGTTAGGTGCGTTGTGATGACTGGAGAGAGAGACTGGAGGAGATGTGAGGCAATAAGGTCGGCAGTGCATGTAGTTGGACGAGAAGAAGAGAAGAGTCTGGAGACATCTTCTTCTTTGATGGGATCAAATGTGCAGAGTGAGCCAGGGGAAATGCAGTGAGGAATGGGAGTCACAGCACTTAGTGGTTGGGAGTGGATTTCCTGATGGATGTTATCTATTTTCTCTATAAAGTGGGAGGCCAGGTCATCAGCACAAATGTCTGTGATAGGGGCTTGTGCTTTTGGCCTGAGGAGGGAGTGAAAGGTTTAAAAAAGTTTCTTGGGGTTGTTGGATAGTGAGGAGATCAGGGTGGTGAAGTAGGTCTGTTTGGGGAGGTGAAGGGCAGAGTTATAGGTTCTTAACATAAATTTGAAGTGAGTGTGGGTTTTCCTCCATAAACGTTGAGCACTCCTAAAGCATCGCTGGAGAAGTCGAGTTTGCGATGTGAGCCAGGGCTGTTTTACTCTGTGTTTGGGGGTTGTGAGGGTGAGGGGCACTACTTGGTCAAGGGTGCTTCTGAGAGTGTCACTGTAGTGATGTACAGCCAGATCAGGACAGGAAAAAGAGGAGATTGGGGACAGTGATGAGTGTAGGAAGTCTGCACGTGCATAAGGATTAATGGCTTGTAAATTTCTGAATGTGTGGTAGGTAGGAGTGTGCTGGGGTGGGTGAGGATTTGTGAGCGTGAAGGAGAGAATGCTGTGGTCAGAGAGGGGAAGCGGTGAGTTATTAAGGTAGGAGATTGAACAGAGCCGGACAAAGACCAGGTAAAGGGTGTTACCATCTTTGTGTGTCTCAGAGGTTGAGAGCTGTAAGAGGCCGAGAGAAGTGGTTAGTGATAGAAGCTGGGATGCACATTTGGAAGTGGGGCTGTTAATGGGAGTGTTGAAGTCTCCCACGAAAAGGGTTGGGAGTTCGGAGGTCATGAAGTGCAGCAGCCAGGCTGAGAAGTGGTCAAGGAAGTGGGTGGGTAAGCCTGGGGGCCGGTATATGACCACTACTCTGAGGGAGAGGGGACGGAAGAGCCTGATGATGTGGACCTCAAAAGAAGGGAATGAGAGTGATGGAACTGTGGGGATGACCTGGAAAGTGCATTGTGGGGACAGGAGCATGTTAACTCCACTACCACGTCTGTTTGTGGGTCTTGAGGAATGGGAGAATTGTAAGCCACCATGGGAAATGGCAGCAGGGGAGGCAGTGTCAGAATCCTGGATCCAGGTTTCAGTGAGGGCCAACAGATTCAGAGAGTTGCCATGGAATAACTGTTTTTGTTTGATGCTTAGCTAAAGCAATGCTTTGCTGAATGCTTGCGACCCCTCACATGTGTGTTCCCCTTAGAATGAATCTAAATTTTTACACCACACTACAGGGCCAAGAGAAAGGGATTGTGGGAGCTGGTTAGCTATATATTACAGTATCAACAGCTGCTCAACACATCCTGGATTGGAATAGATGATCAAAAATGCTAGTCCTGATTCCATCTCTATGCTATAGCACCTCTCCCATGATAACATCTCCAGTGATTCCCCCCATGGATATACAACAGTAAAGGGGGTTTTAAACATAGCGATATCGCTAGCGAAATCGCAATAATATCACCGATTTTGTGACGTTATAGCGATATCGCAAGCGATATCGCTATGTGTGATACTTACCTCCGACCAGCTCCCCCGCTGTCCATCGCTGATCGCGCGAGAATGTCCGGCTCCTTTTCTCGTCGGGCGCTTCCTGCTGGGATTTCTGCTGGCGCCGACGAGCGACGCGTGGAGGCGGGCGGGAGGACGTCAGGATCGCTGTGTGTGAAAGGTGAGTATCGTTCGCTGCGTCGCTGCTGCATCGCTGTGAGGTCTGCCTGTGTGACAGCTCACTAGCGATCATTTAGCGATGCATCAGCGATCCTGACCGGGTCGGATCACTGGTCGGATCGCTGGTGCATCGCTAAATGTAAAGGGGCCTTTAGGGTACCGTTACACATAACGATGTCCCAGTGATCCCACCAATGATCCAACGTGGATGGGATCACTGGGACATTGTTAGCTGATCGCTGGTGAGCTGTCACATAGACAGCCCCTTCAGCGATCAGGACCAGTGAGCATGCTGGTTACCAACGTAAACATCGGGTTTCTAAAGGCTGCGGGGCCCTTAGATACCCAATGTTTACACTAAATACCAGCGTGCACTGCAGGCAGGGTGGGAGGTGGAGGCCCCGCCACCCTTAGAAACCCGATGTTTACGTTGGTACCCAGGGTGCAGCGTCGCTCATCGCTGGTTCCCGCTGCCACACGCAGCGATGCGCGCCGGCCAGCGGGAGACCAGCAATGAAAAAATGGGCCAGGACGATCCAGCACGATCAGCGATACCCCGCGGGGGGGCGATCGCTGCTGGATGTCACACACAGCGATCTCGCTGGAGAGGTCGCTGATGTGTCACAAAATCAGCGATCTCGCCAGCAAGATCGCTGTGTGTAAAGGGCCCTTAAGTACTAAGAACAGTGTAACAGATGAATTATAGCAAAGGAGTTGAATGAAATGATTACAAGTAGAAATTGCTTGCTGACATGGAATAGAGTGAACACATGCAAGATGGATCAGTGCAGGAGTTGAATGAAATGATTACCATGCAAACATGCAAAAGAAAAGGAAATCCAGAAGAGGGTCAAACACTTTTTCACCCAACATGAGTTTGTTGTGACATGTGACCCCCGGAGTCCAATTAGTGCCGTCTTCACTGTCTCTGCCTTTGGACAAATAGAACATGCAGACGAAGTCAGTACTGAAGAGGAAGTCAGTACGGGGTATAGCTGCTCTCTCACTTCCTCTTTATGTTCAATTCAACAGGAAGCAGGGACAGTGATGCCAGTGTCAATTGGTCACCACCCACATCAAGTGTCACAACAACAGCACAGAAGCTGGGGAAAGCAAGTGCCGCACCACTGGAATGGCACCAGCACTTGAGGTGAGAATAAGCTTTTTTATTTTCTCTGAGCTAAGTGTGGGGGTATGACGAGTAGTAGTGGACAACTTGTTTAAGCTGGGCGAGATATTTAAAGTCGGATAGTACTGGTTAGTACAGTAGCTGAGCGGTTTTATTTATGATAGTTCCAGGCCAGGTTTTATTGGAGTGATGAGTAGATTTGAGCGAAACGGGTCGAAAAAATTCAAAAGTCGCCGACTTTTGGCAAAGTCGGGTTTCATGAAACGAAACCCGACCCTAGGATGAGGTCGGCCACGAGGTCGGCGACTTATGCGCCAAAGTCGCATTTCAAAAGTTTGTTTTGCGCTCTTTTTCAGCCAATCAGGATCCACGGACATGTGGGCAACGTGATGACCTAGGCACGGGTCACCACCATCTTTCAGAAGGGCATGCAAGTGATTGGCTTGCTTTGGTGGGCGACACAGGGGGTATAAAAGGGCGTGCACGCCGACCGCCATCTTACTTCTGCCGATCTTAGTATAGGGAGAGGTTGATGCTGATTCTGTAGGGAAAGCGTTAGGCAGGGAAGAAGACAAAAAAACTGCTTCTGCTGCTAGCGATTTGGCCTGCACAACACACAAGTCACTGTGTGTGCAGCGCAAGGGGAGGCTATATAGTGGTGTATCAGTGGTGTTGGTTGTTGGGCTGCCTTTTAAGGCTTCCTGACACGCTGGCATTGCTGTTTACCCACTGCTCCGCAAACTGCTTTTTTAAAAGCAATCCAATCTCCCTTATCCTCTAGTCACTTTTGTCACAGCTGTGCCATCGAGCCTGTCACATAGCGCTCAGATATCAGTGGGCCTCACACAATCCACAAGTGTCCAGTGTCCAAAAGTGTGCGCAGAGATTCAAAATCTCCATTATCCTCTCGTCACTTTTGTCACAGGCAGCTGTGCCATCGAGCCTGTCACATAGCGCTCAGATATCAGTGGGCCTCACACAATCCACAAGTGTCCAGTGTCCAAAAGTGTGCGCAGAGATTCAAAATCTCCATTATCCTCTCGTCACTTTTGTCACAGGCAGCTGTGCCATCGAGCCTGTCACATAGCGCTCAGATATCAGTGGGCCTCACACAATCCACAAGTGTCCAGTGTCCAAAAGTGTGCGCAGAGATTCAAAATCTCCATTATCCTCTCGTCACTTTTGTCACAGGCAGCTGTGCCATCGAGCCTGTCACATAGCGCTCAGATATCAGTGGGCCTCACACAATCCACAAGTGTCCAGTGTCCAAAAGTGTGCGCAGAGATTCAAAATCTCCATTATCCTCTCGTCACTTTTGTCACAGGCAGCTGTGCCATCGAGCCTGTCACATAGCGCTCAGATATCAGTGGGCCTCACACAATCCACAAGTGTCCAGTGTCCAAAAGTGTGCGCAGAGATTCAAAATCTCCATTATCCTCTCGTCACTTTTGTCACAGGCAGCTGTGCCATCGAGCCTGTCACATAGCGCTCAGATATCAGTGGGCCTCACACAATCCACAAGTGTCCAGTGTCCAAAAGTGTGCGCAGAGATTCAAAATCTCCATTATCCTCTCGTCACTTTTGTCACAGGCAGCTGTGCCATCGAGCCTGTCACATAGCGCTCAGATATCAGTGGGCCTCACACAATCCACAAGTGTCCAGTGTCCAAAAGTGTGCGCAGAGATTCAAAATCTCCATTATCCTCTCGTCACTTTTGTCACAGGCAGCTGTGCCATCGAGCCTGTCACATAGCGCTCAGATATCAGTGGGCCTCACACAATCCACAAGTGTCCAGTGTCCAAAAGTGTGCGCAGAGATTCAAAATCTCCATTATCCTCTCGTCACTTTTGTCACAGGCAGCTGTGCCATCGAGCCTGTCACATAGCGCTCAGATATCAGTGGGCCTCACACAATCCACAAGTGTCCAGTGTCCAAAAGTGTGCGCAGAGATTCAAAATCTCCATTATCCTCTCGTCACTTTTGTCACAGGCAGCTGTGCCATCGAGCCTGTCACATAGCGCTCAGATATCAGTGGGCCTCACACAATCCACAAGTGTCCAGTGTCCAAAAGTGTGCGCAGAGATTCAAAATCTCCATTATCCTCTCGTCACTTTTGTCACAGGCAGCTGTGCCATCGAGCCTGTCACATAGCGCTCAGATATCAGTGGGCCTCACACAATCCACAAGTGTCCAGTGTCCAAAAGTGTGCGCAGAGATTCAAAATCTCCATTATCCTCTCGTCACTTTGGTCACAGGCAGCTGTGCCATCGAGCCTGTCACATAGCGCTCAGATATCAGTGGGCCTCACACAATCCACAAGTGTCCAGTGTCCAAAAGTGTGCGCAGAGATTCAAAATCTCCATTATCCTCCCGTCACTTTTGTCACAGGCAGCTGTGCCATCGAGCCTGTCACATAGCGCTCAGATATCAGTGGGCCTCACACAATCCACAAGTGTCCAGTGTCCAAAAGTGTGCGCAGAGATTCAAAATCTCCATTATCCTCTCGTCACTTTTGTCACAGGCAGCTGTGCCATCGAGCCTGTCACATAGCGCTCAGATATCAGTGGGCCTCACACAATCCACAAGTGTCCAGTGTCCAAAAGTGTGCGCAGAGATTCAAAATCTCCATTATCCTCTCGTCACTTTTGTCACAGGCAGCTGTGCCATTGAGCCTGTCACATAGCGCTCAGATATCAGTGGGCCTCACACAATCCACAAGTGTCCAGTGTCCAAAAGTGCGCGCAGAGATTCAAAATCTCCATTATCCTCTCGTCACTTTTGTCACAGGCAGCTGTGCCATCGAGCCTGTCACATAGCACTCAGATATCAGTGGGCCTCACACAATCCACAAGTGTCCAGTGTTCAAAAGTGTGCGCAGAGATTCAAAATCTCCATTATCCTCTCGTCACTTTTGTCACAGGCAGCTGTGCCATCGAGCCTGTCACATAGCGCTCAGATATCAGTGGGCCTCACACAATCCACAAGTGTCCAGTGTCCAAAAGTGTGCGCAGAGATTCAAAATCTCCATTATCCTCTCGTCACTTTTGTCACAGGCAGCTGTGCCATCGAGCCTGTCACATAGCGCTCAGATATCAGTGGGCCTCACACAATCCTCAAGTGTCTAGTGTCCAAAAGTGTGCGCAGAGATTCAAAATCTCCATTATCCTCTCGTCACTTTTGTCACAGGCAGCTGTGCCATCGAGCCTGTCACATAGCGCTCAGATATCAGTGGGCCTCACACAATCCACAAGTGTCCAGTGTCCAAAAGTGTGTGCAGAGATTCAAAATCTCCATTATCCTCTCGTCACTTTTGTCACAGGCAGCTGTGCCATCGAGCCTGTCACATAGCGCTCAGATATCAGTGGGCCTCACACAATCCACAAGTGTCCAGTGTCCAAAAGTGTGCGCAGAGATTCAAAATCTCCATTATCCTCTCGTCACTTTTGTCACAGGCAGCTGTGCCATCGAGCCTGTCACATAGCGCTCAGATATCAGTGGGCCTCACACAATCCACAAGTGTCCAGTGTCCAAAAGTGTGCGCAGAGATTCAAAATCTCCATTATCCTCTCGTCACTTTTGTCACAGGCAGCTGTGCCATCGAGCCTGTCACATAGCGCTCAGATATCAGTGGGCCTCACACAATCCACAAGTGTCCAGTGTCCAAAAGTGTGCGCAGAGATTCAAAATCTCCATTATCCTCTCATCACTTTTGTCACAGGCAGCTGTGCCATCGAGCCTGTCACATAGCGCTCAGATATCAGTGGGCCTCACACAATCCACAAGTGTCCAGTGTCCAAAAGTGTGCGCAGAGATTCAAAATCTCCATTATCCTCTCGTCACTTTTGTCACAGGCAGCTGTGCCATCGAGCCTGTCACATAGCGCTCAGATATCAGTGGGCCTCACACAATCCACAAGTGTCCAGTGTCCAAAAGTGTGCGCAGAGATTCAAAATCTCCATTATCCTCTCGTCACTTTTGTCACAGGCAGCTGTGCCATCGAGCCTGTCACATAGCGCTCAGATATCAGTGGGCCTCACACAATCCACAAGTGTCCAGTGTCCAAAAGTGTGCGCAGAGATTCAAAATCTCCATTATCCTCTCGTCACTTTTGTCACAGGCAGCTGTGCCATCGAGCCTGTCACATAGCGCTCAGATATCAGTGGGCCTCACACAATCCACAAGTGTCCAGTGTCCAAAAGTGTGCGCAGAGATTCAAAATCTCCATTATCCTCTCGTCACTTTTGTCACAGGCAGCTGTGCCATCGAGCCTGTCACATAGCGCTCAGATATCAGTGGGCCTCACACAATCCACAAGTGTCCAGTGTCCAAAAGTGTGCGCAGAGATTCAAAATCTCCATTATCCTCTCGTCACTTTTGTCACAGGCAGCTGTGCCATCGAGCCTGTCACATAGCGCTCAGATATCAGTGGGCCTCACACAATCCACAAGTGTCCAGTGTCCAAAAGTGTGCGCAGAGATTCAAAATCTCCATTATCCTCTCGTCACTTTTGTCACAGGCAGCTGTGCCATCGAGCCTGTCACATAGCGCTCAGATATCAGTGGGCCTCACACAATCCACAAGTGTCCAGTGTCCAAAAGTGTGCGCAGAGATTCAAAATCTCCATTATCCTCTCGTCACTTTTGTCACAGGCAGCTGTGCCATCGAGCCTGTCACATAGCGCTCAGATATCAGTGGGCCTCACACAATCCACAAGTGTCCAGTGTCCAAAAGTGTGCGCAGAGATTCAAAATCTCCATTATCCTCTCGTCACTTTTGTCACAGGCAGCTGTGCCATCGAGCCTGTCACATAGCGCTCAGATATCAGTGGGCCTCACACAATCCACAAGTGTCCAGTGTCCAAAAGTGTGCGCAGAGATTCAAAATCTCCATTATCATCTCGTCACTTTTGTCACAGGCAGCTGTGCCATCGAGCCTGTCACATAGCACTCAGATATCAGTGGGCCTCACACAATCCACAAGTGTTCAGTGTCCAAAAGTGTGCGCAGAGATTCAAAATCTCCATTATCCTCTCGTCACTTTTGTCACAGGCAGCTGTGCCATCGAGCCTGTCACATAGCGCTCAGATATCAGTGGGCCTCACACAATCCACAAGTGTCCAGTGTCCAAAAGTGTGCGCAGAGATTCAAAATCTCCATTATCCTCTCGTCACTTTTGTCACAGGCAGCTGTGCCATCGAGCCTGTCACATAGCGCTCAGATATCAGTGGGCCTCACACAATCCACAAGTGTCCAGTGTCCAAAAGTGTGCGCAGAGATTCAAAATCTCCATTATCCTCTCGTCACTTTTGTCACAGGCAGCTGTGTCCTCGAGCCTGTCACATAGCGCTCAGATATCAGTGGGCCTCACACAATCCACAAGTGTCCAGTGTCCAAAAGTGTGTGCAGAGATTCAAAATCTCCATTATCCTCTCGTCACTTTTGTCACAGGCAGCTGTGCCATCGAGCCTGTCACATAGCGCTCAGATATCCGTGGGCCTCACACAATCCACAAGTGTCCAGTGTCCAAAAGTGTGCGCAGAGATTCAAAATCTCCATTATCCTCTCGTCACTTTTGTCACAGGCAGCTGTGCCATCGAGCCTGTCACATAGCGCTCAGATATCAGTGGGCCTCACACAATCCACAAGTGTCCAGTGTCCAAAAGTGTGCGCAGAGATTCAAAATCTCCATTATCCTCTCGTCACTTTTGTCACAGGCAGCTGTGCCATCGAGCCTGTCACATAGCGCTCAGATATCAGTGGGCCTCACACAATCCACAAGTGTCCAGTGTCCAAAAGTGTGCGCAGAGATTCAAAATCTCAATTAACCTCTCGTCACTTTTGTCACAGGCAGCTGTGCCATCGAGCCTGTCACATAGCACTCAGATATCAGTGGGCCTCACACAATCCACAAGTGTCCAGTGTCCAAAAGTGTGCGCAGAGATTCAAAATCTCCATTATCCTCTCGTCACTTTTGTCACAGGCAGCTGTGCCATCGAGCCTGTCACATAGCGCTCAGATATCAGTGGGCCTCACACAATCCACAAGTGTCCAGTGTCCAAAAGTGTGCGCAGAGATTCAAAATCTCCATTATCCTCTCGTCACTTTTGTCACAGGCAGCTGTGCCATCGAGCCTGTCACATAGCGCTCAGATATCAGTGGGCCTCACACAATCCACAAGTGTCCAGTGTCCAAAAGTGTGCGCAGAGATTCAAAATCTCCATTATCCTCTCGTCACTTTTGTCACAGGCAGCTGTGCCATCGAGCTTGTCACATAGCGCTCAGATATCAGTGGGCCTCACACAATCCACAAGTGTCGAGTGTCCAAAAGTGTGCGCAGAGATTCAAAATCTCCATTATCCTCTCGTCACTTTTGTCACAGGCAGCTGTGCCATCGAGCCTGTCACATAGCGCTCAGATATCAGTGGGCCTCACACAATCCACAAGTGTCCAGTGTCCAAAAGTGTGTGCAGAGATTCAAAATCTCCATTATCCTCTCGTCACTTTTGTCACAGGCAGCTGTGCCATCGAGCCTGTCACATAGCGCTCAGATATCAGTGGGCCTCACACAATCCACAAGTGTCCAGTGTCCAAAAGTGTGCGCAGAGATTCAAAATCTCCATTATCCTCTCGTCACTTTTGTCACAGGCAGCTGTGCCATCGAGCCTGTCACATAGCGCTCAGATATCAGTGGGCCTCACACAATCCACAAGTGTCCAGTGTCCAAATGTGTGCGCAGAGATTCAAAATCTCCATTATCCTCTCGTCACTTTTGTCACAGGCAGCTGTGCCATCGAGCCTGTCACATAGCGCTCAGATATCAGTGGGCCTCACACAATCCACAAGTGTCCAGTGTCCAAAAGTGTGCGCAGAGATTCAAAATCTCCATTATCCTCTCGTCACTTTTGTCACAGGCAGCTGTGCCATCGAGCCTGTCACATAGCGCTCAGATATCCGTGGGCCTCACACAATCCACAAGTGTCCAGTGTCCAAAAGTGTGCGCAGAGATTCAAAATCTCCATTATCCTCTCGTCACTTTTGTCACAGGCAGCTGTGCCATCGAGCCTGTCACATAGCGCTCAGATATCCGTGGGCCTCACACAATCCACAAGTGTCCAGTGTCCAAAAGTGTGCGCAGAGATTCAAAATCTCCATTATCCTCTCGTCACTTTTGTCACAGGCAGCTGTGCCATCGAGCCTGTCACATAGCGCTCAGATATCAGTGGGCCTCACACAATCCACAAGTGTCCAGTGTCCAAAAGTGTGCGCAGAGATTCAAAATCTCCATTATCCTCTCGTCACTTTTGTCACAGGCAGCTGTGCCCTCGAGCCTGTCACATAGCGCTCAGATATCAGTGGGCCTCACACAATCCACAAGTGTCCAGTGTCCAAAAGTGTGCGCAGAGATTCAAAATCTCCATTAACCTCTCGTCACTTTTGTCACAGGCAGCTGTGCCATCGAGCCTGTCACATAGCACTCAGATATCAGTGGGCCTCACACAATCCACAAGTGTTCAGTGTCCAAAAGTGTGGGCAGAGATTCAAAATCTCCATTATCCTCTCGTCACTTTTGTCACAGGCAGCTGTGCCATCGAGCCTGTCACATAGCGCTCAGATATCAGTGGGCCTCACACAATCCACAAGTCTCCAGTGTCCAAAAGTGTGCGCAGAGATTCAAAATCTCCATTATCCTCTCGTCACTTTTGTCACAGGCAGCTGTGCCATCGAGCCTGTCACATAGCGCTCAGATATCAGTGGGCCTCACACAATCCACAAGTGTCCAGTGTCCAAAAGTGTGCGCAGAGATTCAAAATCTCCATTATCCTCTCGTCACTTTTGTCACAGGCAGCTGTGCCATCGAGCCTGTCACATAGCGCTCAGATATCAGTGGGCCTCACACAATCCACAAGTGTCCAGTGTCCAAAAGTGTGCGCAGAGATTCAAAATCTCCATTATCCTCTCGTCACTTTTGTCACAGGCAGCTGTGCCATCGAGCCTGTCACATAGCGCTCAGATATCAGTGGGCCTCACACAATCCACAAGTGTCCAGTGTCCAAAAGTGTGCGCAGAGATTCAAAATCTCCATTATCCTCTCGTCACTTTTGTCACAGGCAGCTGTGCCATCGAGCCTGTCACATAGCGCTCAGATATCAGTGGGCCTCACACAATCCACAAGTGTCCAGTGTCCAAAAGTGTGCGCAGAGATTCAAAATCTCCATTATCCTCTCGTCACTTTTGTCACAGGCAGCTGTGCCATCGAGCCTGTCACATAGCGCTCAGATATCAGTGGGCCTCACACAATCCACAAGTGTCCAGTGTCCAAAAGTGTGCGCAGAGATTCAAAATCTCCATTATCCTCTCGTCACTTTTGTCACAGGCAGCTGTGCCATCGAGCCTGTCACATAGCGCTCAGATATCAGTGGGCCTCACACAATCCACAAGTGTCTAGTGTCCAAAAGTGTGCGCAGAGATTCAAAATCTCCATTATCCTCTCGTCACTTTTGTCACAGGCAGCTGTGCCATCGAGCCTGTCACATAGCGCTCAGATATCAGTGGGCCTCACACAATCCACAAGTGTCCAGTGTCCAAAAGTGTGCGCAGAGATTCAAAATCTCCATTATCCTCTCGTCACTTTTGTCACA
Source organism: Dendrobates tinctorius (assembly GCF_039654945.1). Classification (NCBI taxonomy): domain Eukaryota; kingdom Metazoa; phylum Chordata; class Amphibia; order Anura; family Dendrobatidae; genus Dendrobates; species Dendrobates tinctorius. The sequence continues at coordinate 2,604,073 of NW_027361694.1, read as the reverse complement.
GGCAGCTGTGCCATCGAGCCTGTCACATAGCGCTCAGATATCAGTGGGCCTCACACAATCCACAAGTGTCCAGTGTCCAAAAGTGTGCGCAGAGATTCAAAATCTCCATTATCCTCTCGTCACTTTTGTCACAGGCAGCTGTGCCATCGAGCCTGTCACATAACGCTCAGATATCAGTGGGCCTCACACAATCCACAAGTGTCCAGTGTCCAAAAGTGTGCGCAGAGATTCAAAATCTCCATTATCCTCTCGTCACTTTTGTCACAGGCAGCTGTGCCATCGAGCCTGTCACATAGCGCTCAGATATCAGTGGGCCTCACACAATCCACAAGTGTCCAGTGTCCAAAAGTGTGCGCAGAGATTCAAAATCTCCATTATCCTCTCGTCACTTTTGTCACAGGCAGCTGTGCCATCGAGCCTGTCACATAGCGCTCAGATATCAGTGGGCCTCACACAATCCACAAGTGTCCAGTGTCCAAAAGTGTGCGCAGAGATTCAAAATCTCCATTATCTTCTCGTCACTTTTGTCACAGGCAGCTGTGCCATCGAGCCTGTCACATAGCGCTCAGATATCAGTGGGCCTCACACAATCCACAAGTGTCCAGTGTCCAAATTGTGCGCAGAGATTCAAAATCTCCATTATCCTCTCGTCACTTTTGTCACAGGCAGCTGTGCCATCGAGCCTGTCACATAGCGCTCAGATATCAGTGGGCCTCACACAATCCACAAGTGTCCAGTGTCCAAAAGTGTGCGCAGAGATTCAAAATCTCCATTATCCTCTCGTCACTTTTGTCACAGGCAGCTGTGCCATCGAGCCTGTCACATAGCGCTCAGATATCAGTGGGCCTCACACAATCCACAAGTGTCCAGTGTCCAAAAGTGTGCGCAGAGATTCAAAATCTCCATTATCCTCTCGTCACTTTTGTCACAGGCAGCTGTGCCATCGAGCCTGTCACATAGCGCTCAGATATCAGTGGGCCTCACACAATCCACAAGTGTCCAGTGTCCAAATTGTGCGCAGAGATTCAAAATCTCCATTATCCTCTCGTCACTTTTGTCACAGGCAGCTGTGCCATCGAGCCTGTCACATAGCGCTCAGATATCAGTGGGCCTCACACAATCCACAAGTGTCCAGTGTCCAAAAGTGTGCGCAGAGATTCAAAATCTCCATTATCCTCTCGTCACTTTTGTCACAGGCAGCTGTGCCATCGAGCCTGTCACATAGCGCTCAGATATCAGTGGGCCTCACACAATCCACAAGTGTCCAGTGTCCAAAAGTGTGCGCAGAGATTCAAAATCTCCATTATCCTCTCGTCACTTTTGTCACAGGCAGCTGTGCCATCGAGCCTGTCACATAGCGCTCAGATATCAGTGGGCCTCACACAATCCACAAGTGTCCAGTGTCCAAAAGTGTGCGCAGAGATTCAAAATCTCCATTATCCTCTCGTCACTTTTGTCACAGGCAGCTGTGCCATCGAGCCTGTCACATAGCGCTCAGATATCAGTGGGCCTCACACAATCCACAAGTGTCCAGTGTCCAAAAGTGTGCGCAGAGATTCAAAATCTCCATTATCCTCTCGTCACTTTTGTCACAGGCAGCTGTGCCATCGAGCCTGTCACATAGCGCTCAGATATCAGTGGGCCTCACACAATCCACAAGTGTCCAGTGTCCAAAAGTGTGCGCAGAGATTCAAAATCTCCATTATCCTCTCGACACTTTTGTCACAGGCAACTGTGCCATCGAGCCTGTCACATAGCGCTCAGATGTCAGTGGGCCTCACACAATCCACAAGTGTCCAGTGTCCAAAAGTGTGCGCAGAGATTCAAAATCTCCATTATCCTCTCGTCACTTTTGTAACAGGCAGCTGTGCCATCGAGCCTGTCACATAGCGCTCAGATATCAGTGGGCCTCACACAATCCACAAGTGTCCAGTGTCCAAAAGTGTGCGCAGAGATTCAAAATCTCCATTATTCTCTCGTCACTTTTGTCACAGGCAGCTGTGCCATCGAGCCTGTCACATAGCGCTCAGATATCAGTGGGCCTCACACAATCCACAAGTGTCCAGTGTCCAAAAGTGTGCGCAGAGATTCAAAATCTCCATTATCCTCTCGTCACTTTTGTCACAGGCAGCTGTGCCATCGAGCCTGTCACATAGCGCTCAGATATCAGTGGGCCTCACACAATCCACAAGTGTCCAGTGTCCAAAAGTGTGCGCAGAGATTCAAAATCTCCATTATCCTCTCGTCACTTTTGTCACAGGCAGCTGTGCCATGGAGCCTGTCACATAGCGCTCAGATATCAGTGGGCCTCACACAATCCACAAGTGTCCAGTGTCCAAAAGTGTGCGCAGAGATTCAAAATCTCCATTATCCTCTAGTCACTTTTGTCACAGGCAGCTGTGCCATCGAGCCTGTCGCATAGCGCTCAGATATCAGTGGGCCTCACACAATCCACAAGTGTCCAGTGTCCAAAAGTGTGCGCAGAGATTCAAAATCTCCATTATCCTCTCGTCACTTTTGTCACAGGCAGCTGTGCCATCGAGCCTGTCACATAGCGCTCAGATATCAGTGGGCCTCACACAATCCACAAGTGTCCAGTGTCCAAAAGTGTGCGCAGAGATTCAAAATCTCCATTATCCTCTCGTCACTTTTGTCACAGGCAGCTGTGCCATCGAGCCTGTCACATAGCGCTCAGATATCAGTGGGCCTCACACAATCCACAAGTGTCCAGTGTCCAAAAGTGTGCGCAGAGATTCAAAATCTCCATTATCCTCTCGTCACTTTTGTCACAGGCAGCTGTGCCATCGAGCCTGTCACATAGCGCTCAGATATCAGTGGGCCTCACACAATCCACAAGTGTCCAGTGTCCAAAAGTGTGCGCAGAGATTCAAAATCTCCATTATCCTCTCATCACTTTTGTCACAGGCAGCTGTGCCATCGAGCCTGTCACATAGCGCTCAGATATCAGTGGGCCTCACACAATCCACAAGTGTCCAGTGTCCAAAAGTGTGCGCAGAGATTCAAAATCTCCATTATCCTCTCGTCACTTTTGTCACAGGCAGCTGTGCCATCGAGCCTGTCACATAGCGCTCAGATATCAGTGGGCCTCACACAATCCACAGGTGTCCAGTGTCCAAAAGTGTGCGCAGAGAATCAAAATCTCCATTATCCTCTCGTCACTTTTGTCACAGGCAGCTGTGCCATCGAGCCTGTCACCTAGCGCTCAGATATCAGTGTGCCTCACACAATCCACAAGTGTCCAGTGTCCAAAAGTGTGCGCAGAGATTCAAAATCTCCATTATCCTCTCGTCACTTTTGTCACAGGCAGCTGTGCCATCGAGCCTGTCACATAGCGCTCAAATATCAGTGGGCCTCACACAATCCACAAGTGTCCAGTGTCCAAAAGTGTGCGCAGAGATTCAAAATCTCCATTATCCTCTCGTCACTTTTGTCACAGGCAGCTGTGCCATCGAGCCTGTCACATAGCGCTCAGATATCAGTGGGCCTCACACAATCCACAAGTGTCCAGTGTCCAAAAGTGTGCGCAGAGATTCAAAATCTCCATTATCCTCTCGTCACTTTTGTCACAGGCAGCTGTGCCATCGAGCCTGTCACATAGCGCTCAGATATCAGTGGGCCTCACACAATCCACAAGTGTCCAGTGTCCAAAAGTGTGCGCAGAGATTCAAAATCTCCATTATCCTCTCGTCACTTTTGTCACAGGCAGCTGTGCCATCGAGCCTGTCACATAGCGCTCAGATATCAGTGGGCCTCACACAATCCACAAGTGTCCAGTGTCCAAAAGTGTGTGCAGAGATTCAAAATCTCCATTATCCTCTCGTCACTTTTGTCACAGGCAGCTGTGCCATCGAGCCTGTCACATAGCGCTCAGATATCAGTGGGCCTCACACAATCCACAAGTGTCCAGTGTCCAAAAGTGTGCGCAGAGATTCAAAATCTCCATTATCCTCTAGTCACTTTTGTCACAGGCAGCTGTGCCATCGAGCCTGTCGCATAGCGCTCAGATATCAGTGGGCCTCACACAATCCACAAGTGTCCAGTGTCCAAAAGTGTGCGCAGAGATTCAAAATCTCCATTATCCTCTCGTCACTTTTGTCACAGGCAGCTGTGCCATCGAGCCTGTCGCATAGCGCTCAGATATCAGTGGGCCTCACACAATCCACAAGTGTCCAGTGTCCAAAAGTGTGCGCAGAGATTCAAAATCTCCATTATCCTCTCGTCACTTTTGTCACAGGCAGCTGTGCCATCGAGCCTGTCACATAGCGCTCAGATATCAGTGGGCCTCACACAATCCACAAGTGTCCAAAAGTGTGCGCAGAGATTCAAAATCTCCATTATCCTCTCGTCACTTTTGTCACAGGCAGCTGTGCCATCGAGCCTGTCACATAGCGCTCAGATATCAGTGGGCCTTACACAATCCACAAGTGTCCAGTGTCCAAAAGTGTGCGCAGAGATTCAAAATCTCCATTATCCTCTCGTCACTTTTGTCACAGGCAGCTGTGCCATCGAGCCTGTCACATAGCGCTCAGATATCAGTGGGCCTCACACAATCCACAAGTGTCCAGTGTCCAAAAGTGTGTGCAGAGATTCAAAATCTCCATTATCCTCTCGTCACTTTTGTCACAGACAGCTGTGCCATCGAGCCTGTCACATAGCGCTCAGATATCAGTGGGCCTCACATAATCCACAAGTGTCCAGTGTCCAAAAGAGTGCGCAGAGATTCAAAATCTCCATTATCCTCTCGTCACTTTTGTCACAGGCAGCTGTGCCATCGACCCTGTCACATAGCGCTCAGATATCAGTGGGCCTCACACAATCCACAAGTGTCCAGTGTCCAAAAGAGTGCGCAGAGATTCAAAATCTCCATTATCCTCTCGTCACTTTTGTCACAGGCAGCTGTGCCATTGAGCCTGTCACATAGCGCTCAGATATCAGTGGGCCTCACACAATCCACAAGTGTCCAGTGTCCAAAAGTGTGCGCAGAGATTCAAAATCTCCATTATCCTCTCGTCACTTTTGTCACAGGCAGCTGTGCCATCGAGCCTGTCACATAGCGCTCAGATATCAGTGGGCCTCACACAATCCACAAGTGTCCAGTGTCCAAAAGTGTGCGCAGAGATTCAAAATCTCCATTATCCTCTCGTCACTTTTGTCACAGGCAGCTGTGCCATCGAGCCTGTCACATAGCGCTCAGATATCAGTGGGCCTCACACAATCCACAAGTGTCCAGTGTCCAAAAGTGTGCGCAGAGATTCAAAATCTCCATTATCCTCCCGTCACTTTTGTCACAGGCAGCTGTGCCATCGAGCCTGTCACATAGCGCTCAGATATCAGTGGGCCTCACACAATCCACCAGTGTCCAGTGTCCAAAAGTGTGCGCAGAGATTCAAAATCTCCATTATCCTCTCGTCACTTTTGTCACAGGCAGCTGTGCCATCGAGCCTGTCACATAGCGCTCAGATATCAGTGGGCCTCACACAATCCACAAGTGTCCAGTGTCCAAAAGTGTGCGCAGAGATTCAAAATCTCCATTATCCTCTCGTCACTTTTGTCACAGGCAGCTGTGCCATCGAGCCTGTCACATAGCGCTCAGATATCAGTGGGCCTCACACAATCCACAAGTGTCCAGTGTCCAAAAGTGTGCGCAGAGATTCAAAATCTCCATTATCCTCTCGTCACTTTTGTCACAGGCAGCTGTGCCATCGAGCCTGTCACATAGCGCTCAGATATCAGTGGGCCTCACACAATCCACAAGTGTCCAGTGTCCAAAAGTGTGCGCAGAGATTCAAAATCTCCATTATCCTCTCGTCACTTTTGTCACAGGCAGCTGTGCCATCGAGCCTGTCACATAGCGCTCAGATATCAGTGGGCCTCACACAATCCACAAGTGTCCAGTGTCCAAAAGTGTGCGCAGAGATTCAAAATCTCCATTATCCTCTCGTCACTTTTGTCACAGGCAGCTGTGCCATGGAGCCTGTCACATAGCGCTCAGATATCAGTGGGCCTCACACAATCCACAAGTGTCCAGTGTCCAAAAGTGTGCGCAGAGATTCAAAATCTCCATTATCCTCTAGTCACTTTTGTCACAGGCAGCTGTGCCATCGAGCCTGTCGCATAGCGCTCAGATATCAGTGGGCCTCACACAATCCACAAGTGTCCAGTGTCCAAAAGTGTGCGCAGAGATTCAAAATCTCCATTATCCTCTCGTCACTTTTGTCACAGGCAGCTGTGCCATCGAGCCTGTCGCATAGCGCTCAGATATCAGTGGGCCTCTTACAATCCACAAGTGTCCAGTGTCCAAAAGTGTGCGCAGAGATTCAAAATCTCCATTATCCTCTCGTCACTTTTGTCACAGGCAGCTGTGCCATCGAGCCTGTCACATAGCGCTCAGATATCAGTGGGCCTCACACAATCCACAAGTGTCCAGTGTCCAAAAGTGTGCGCAGAGATTCAAAATCTCCATTATCCTCTCGTCACTTTTGTCACAGGCAGCTGTGCCATCGAGCCTGTCACATAGCGCTCAGATATCAGTGGGCCTCACACAATCCACAAGTGTCCAGTGTCCAAAAGTGTGCGCAGAGATTCAAAATCTCCATTATCCTCTCATCACTTTTGTCACAGGCAGCTGTGCCATCGAGCCTGTCACATAGCGCTCAGATATCAGTGGGCCTCACACAATCCACAAGTGTCCAGTGTCCAAAAGTGTGCGCAGAGATTCAAAATCTCCATTATCCTCTCGTCACTTTTGTCACAGGCAGCTGTGCCATCGAGCCTGTCACATAGCGCTCAGATATCAGTGGGCCTCACACAATCCACAGGTGTCCAGTGTCCAAAAGTGTGCGCAGAGAATCAAAATCTCCATTATCCTCTCGTCACTTTTCTCACAGGCAGCTGTGCCATCGAGCCTGTCACCTAGCGCTCAGATATCAGTGTGCCTCACACAATCCACAAGTGTCCAGTGTCCAAAAGTGTGCGCAGAGATTCAAAATCTCCATTATCCTCTCGTCACTTTTGTCACAGGCAGCTGTGCCATCGAGCCTGTCACATAGCGCTCAAATATCAGTGGGCCTCACACAATCCACAAGTGTCCAGTGTCCAAAAGTGTGCGCAGAGATTCAAAATCTCCATTATCCTCTCGTCACTTTTGTCACAGGCAGCTGTGCCATCGAGCCTGTCACATAGCGCTCAGATATCAGTGGGCCTCACACAATCCACAAGTGTCCAGTGTCCAAAAGTGTGCGCAGAGATTCAAAATCTCCATTATCCTCTCGTCACTTTTGTCACAGGCAGCTGTGCCATCGAGCCTGTCACATAGCGCTCAGATATCAGTGGGCCTCACACAATCCACAAGTGTCCAGTGTCCAAAAGTGTGTGCAGAGATTCAAAATCTCCATTATCCTCTCGTCACTTTTGTCACAGGCAGCTGTGCCATCGAGCCTGTCACATAGCGCTCAGATATCAGTGGGCCTCACACAATCCACAAGTGTCCAGTGTCCAAAAGTGTGCGCAGAGATTCAAAATCTCCATTATCCTCTAGTCACTTTTGTCACAGGCAGCTGTGCCATCGAGCCTGTCGCATAGCGCTCAGATATCAGTGGGCCTCACACAATCCACAAGTGTCCAGTGTCCAAAAGTGTGCGCAGAGATTCAAAATCTCCATTATCCTCTCGTCACTTTTGTCACAGGCAGCTGTGCCATCGAGCCTGTCGCATAGCGCTCAGATATCAGTGGGCCTCACACAATCCACAAGTGTCCAGTGTCCAAAAGTGTGCGCAGAGATTCAAAATCTCCATTATCCTCTCGTCACTTTTGTCACAGGCAGCTGTGCCATCGAGCCTGTCACATAGCGCTCAGATATCAGTGGGCCTCACACAATCCACAAGTGTCCAAAAGTGTGCGCAGAGATTCAAAATCTCCATTATCCTCTCGTCACTTTTGTCACAGGCAGCTGTGCCATCGAGCCTGTCACATAGCGCTCAGATATCAGTGGGCCTTACACAATCCACAAGTGTCTAGTGTCCAAAAGTGTGCGCAGAGATTCAAAATCTCCATTATCCTCTCGTCACTTTTGTCACAGGCAGCTGTGCCATCGAGCCTGTCACATAGCGCTCAGATATCAGTGGGCCTCACACAATCCACAAGTGTCCAGTGTCCAAAAGTGTGCGCAGAGATTCAAAATCTCCATTATCCTCTCGTCACTTTTGTCACAGGCAGCTGTGCCATCGAGCCTGTCACATAGCGCTCAGATATCAGTGGGCCTCACATAATCCACAAGTGTCCAGTGTCCAAAAGAGTGCGCAGAGATTCAAAATCTCCATTATCCTCTCGTCACTTTTGTCACAGGCAGCTGTGCCATCGACCCTGTCACATAGCGCTCAGATATCAGTGGGCCTCACACAATCCACAAGTGTCCAGTGTCCAAAAGAGTGCGCAGAGATTCAAAATCTCCATTATCCTCTCGTCACTTTTGTCACAGGCAGCTGTGCCATTGAGCCTGTCACATAGCGCTCAGATATCAGTGGGCCTCACACAATCCACAAGTGTCCAGTGTCCAAAAGTGTGCGCAGAGATTCAAAATCTCCATTATCCTCTCGTCACTTTTGTCACAGGCAGCTGTGCCATCGAGCCTGTCACATAGCGCTCAGATATCAGTGGGCCTCACACAATCCACAAGTGTCCAGTGTCCAAAAGTGTGCGCAGAGATTCAAAATCTCCATTATCCTCTCGTCACTTTTGTCACAGGCAGCTGTGCCATCGAGCCTGTCACATAGCGCTCAGATATCAGTGGGCCTCACACAATCCACAAGTGTCCAGTGTCCAAAAGCGTGCGCAGAGATTCAAAATCTCCATTATCCTCTCGTCACTTTTGTCACAGGCAGCTGTGCCATCGAGCCTGTCACATAGCGCTCAGATATCAGTGGGCCTCACACAATCCACAGGTGTCCAGTGTCCAAAAGTGTGCGCAGAGAATCAAAATCTCCATTATCCTCTCGTCACTTTTGTCACAGGCAGCTGTGCCATCGAGCCTGTCACCTAGCGCTCAGATATCAGTGGGCCTCACACAATCCACAAGTGTCCAGTGTCCAAAAGTGTGCGCAGAGATTCAAAATCTCCATTATCCTCTTGTCACTTTTGTCACAGGCAGCTGTGCCATCGAGCCTGTCACATAGCGCTCAGATATCAGTGGGCCTCACACAATCCACAAGTGTCCAGTGTCCAAAAGTGTGCGCAGAGATTCAAAATCTCCATTATCCTCTCGTCACTTTTGTCACAGGCAGCTTTGCCATCGAGCCTGTCACATAGCGCTCAGATATCAGTGGGCCTCACACAATCCACAAGTGTCCAGTGTCCAAAAGTGTGCGCAGAGATTCAAAATCTCCATTATCCTCTCGTCACTTTTGTCACAGGCAGCTGTGCCATCGAGCCTGTCACATAGCGCTCAGATATCAGTGGGCCTCACACAATCCACAAGTGTCCAGTGTCCAAAAGTGTGCGCAGAGATTCAAAATCTCCATTATCCTCTCGTCACTTTTGTCACAGGCAGCTGTGCCATCGAGCCTGTCACATAGCGCTCAGATATCAGTGGGCCTCACACAATCCACAAGTGTCCAGTGTCCAAAAGTGTGCGCATAGATTCAAAATCTCCATTATCCTCTCGTCACTTTTGTCACAGGCAGCTGTGCCATCGAGCCTGTCACATAGCGCTCAGATATCAGTGGGCCTCACACAATCCACAAGTGTCCAGTGTCCAAAAGTGTGCGCAGAGATTCAAAATCTCCATTATCCTCTCGTCACTTTTGTCACAGGCAGCTGTGCCATCGAGCCTGTCACATAGCGCTCAGATATCAGTGGGCCTCACACAATCCACAAGTGTCCAGTGTCCAAAAGTGTGCGCATAGATTCAAAATCTCCATTATCCTCTTGTCACTTTTGTCACAGGCAGCTGTGCCATCGAGCCTGTCACATAGCGCTCAGATATCAGTGGGCCTCACACAATCCACAAGTGTCCAGTGTCCAAAAGTGTGCGCAGAGATTCAAAATCTCCATTATCCTCTCATCACTTTTGTCACAGGCAGCTGTGCCATCGAGCCTGTCACATAGCGCTCAGATATCAGTGGGCCTCACACAATCCACAAGTGTCCAGTGTCCAAAAGTGTGCGCAGAGATTCAAAATCTCCATTATCCTCTCGTCACTTTTGTCACAGGCAGCTGTGCCATCGAGCCTGTCACATAGCGCTCAGATATCAGTGGGCCTCACACAATCCACAAGTGTCCAGTGTCCAAAAGTGTGCGCAGAGATTCAAAATCTCCATTATCCTCTCGTCACTTTTGTCACAGGCAGCTGTGCCATCGAGCCTGTCACATAGCGCTCAGATATCAGTGGGCCTCACACAATCCACAAGTGTCCAGTGTCCAAAAGTGTGCGCAGAGATTCAAAATCTCCCTTATCCTCTCGTCACTTTGGTCACAGCTGTGCCATCGAGCCTGTCACATAGCGCTCAGATATCAGTGGGCCTCACACAATCCAAAAGTGTCCACTGTCCACAAGTGTGTGCAGAAATTCTAAATCTCCCCTGTCCTATAGACACCTTGTACCTTGTTTTACATTACTATATAGTTTGTTGGATTTTGTCTACATTTCTACCAAAAATGAGGAAGGCTGGTGGAAGAGGCCGTGGAATTGGGCGGGGGTTGGCAGCTGGTAATGATGGTGTTGGTGGTGGATCTGATGGTAGTGGCAAGAGCAAAATAGGACCGAATGCAGGAGGTGCTGACCCTGCGTCATCGTCTGGCTACATAAGGCCTCGAACGCTTAGTTTTCTAGGAGTTGGCAAACCGCTTTTAAAGCCAGAGCATCAGGAAAAAGTTTTGTCTTACATTGCTGACTCAGCCTCCAGCTCTATCGCCTCCTCTTCTTCAGTTGTAAAAAGTAAAAGCACTGAGTCGTCATTGGAGGCTCATGTTCATGAACCACACCTTTCCTTGTGTCCTTCACCCCAACCAAGATTGAAGGATGACGCAGGCCATACTACTGATTACTCCATGGAGCTGTTTTCACATACCATGCCTGGATTATCAAGTGAAATGGTGAATTACCCAGGCCAAGATGAATCTGACATGGAGTGCACTGATGCACAGCCGCTGATGGATGATTCTGCTGTTACATTCACTCAGAGCACTACATTGTCCTCGCAGTGTACAGAGCCAGATTCTGACCCTGATGAGACTCAGGTGCCCCTTCCCGCACACTATACCACCATACACGGTGACACAGAGGAAGGTGCACATGACATAGAAGAGGAGGTGATGGATGACCCAGTTGTTGACCCAGATTGGCATCCATTGGGGGAAGAGGGTGCTGCTTCCAATAGCTCAGATGAGGAGCATCCACAGCAGACATCGACATCGCAACAGCTGTTATCTGGCAGGCCCGGAGCACTCCAAAGACAGGTTCCAAACATCAAAAGAGTTGCTGGACAGCTTGTCCAGAGGGTCAAAAGATCACAGCGTGCTAGGCCGCAAAATGTCTGCCAAAGTAGGAAGAGTGCAGTGTGGCACTTTTTTGAACAAAATCCTCATGATCAGGCCAAGGTTATCTGTAAGAAGTGCGCAAAGACCTTTAGCCGAGGGAAAAATCTGAAAAATTTGAATACCAGTTGCATGGTTAGACATTTAACCAGCATGCACTTGCAAGCGTGGACACAACACCAAACCTCAAGTGCCACATGTGCAACTGATCACAATGAAGGTAGTCAGCAACGCTACATTGTTTCCCCCACTGTAAGCCCACCGGTTAGCACAGCAGCAAATGTTGAGGTGTCGTTGCAAGACCACAGCAGTCAGGGAATCCCACTGTTATATCAACGAAAGACTGATTCTAGGCCATCAGAAAGAACACCAACTCCATCACCATCATCAACCCTCTCTCAGTCCGCTCTGTCCACCGCTACTTCCACCATATGCAGCTCTCAAGTCCAGCTCACCCTCCCAGACACTATGAGTAGGTCAAGAAAGTACTCAGTCTCTCATCCGCATACACTGGGTTTGAACGCCCACATTGCCAAACTAATCTCGTTTGAGATGATGCCCTTTCGGTTGGTGGAAAGCACAGCTTTCCGCGAACTCATGGCCTATGCAGTACCACGCTATGACCTACCCAGTCGCCACTTCTTCTCTCGCAAAGCCATCCCAGCCCTCCACCATCATGTGAAAGACCGCATTGTCCATGCACTCAAGCAGTCAGTGAGCGGAAAGGTGCACCTCACAACTGATGCATGGTCCAGTCGGCATGGCCAGGGCCGTTACGTGTCCATCACTGCGCACTGGGTTAATGTGGTGGATGCAGGGTCCACAGGGGACAGCGGTGGTGGGACAGTGCTGCCTAGCCCACGGTATAGGAAACAGTTGGCTGTAGGCGTTCGACCCTCCTCCTCCTCCTCCTCCTCCTCCTCCAGAAGCGAAAGCTCGTCCACAGAGCGCAGTCGTACGAGCACTCCATCTGCAGCTGCCACTGTTGCACACGATGTGTCCCCCTATCGAGCAGCTAGTGGAAAGCGTCAGCAGGCTGTGTTGCAGATGATGTGTTTGGGCGACAGACACACCGCCGAGGTGCTGGCCGAGTAATTGAAGCGACAAACTGAGTCATGGCTGGGCAGTGTACATCTTGAGGCAGGCAAGGTAGTTAGTGATAACGGCCGTAATTTTGTGGCAGCCATAGCCCTTTCAAAACTCAGCCACATACCTTGCTTGGCTCACACCTTGAACCTGGTGGTGCAGTGCTTCCTCAAAAATTATCCGGAGTTAACAGCCCTGCTCCAGAAGGTGCGAAGACTGTGCGCGCACATCCGCCGGTCGCCTGTACACTCCGTTCGTATGCAGAAGCTGCAGCGATTGCTCCACCTTCCCAACCTCCGCCTCATTATCGACATTGCAACAAGGTGGAACTCCACCCTGCACATGGTGGAGCGGCTGTGCGAGCAGAGGCAGGCCATAATGCATTTGTGGGAGGATACACGGCCAGGCACTTTGAGAGCAGACATGGAGTTGACAGGCGTGCAGTGGTCGAAGCTGAAAGACCTTTGTAAAGTCCTTCAGTGTTTTGAGGAATGCACACGGCTGGTAAGCGCAGACGACGCCATCCTAAGCATGAGCATCCCACTTATGCGTCTGCTCATGCAAACTTTGACGCACCTTAAGGAGCAGGCGTCTGCAGCCAATGTTGATGAGGAGGAAGAGGAGGAGGGAATCCTTGATGACATTCAGCCATTGTCTGCTCAGGGACCTCTTCTGGACGAGGTGGAGGAAGAAGAGGAGGAGGAGGAGGATGATGGGGATGATTACTTAGGGGAGGAGGATGCATCTCGTGGGGCAAGTGAAAATGTTGGCGTGGCAAGGTCTGGTACAGGGTTTGTGCGTGACTGGAGGGATGTGGATTTGCCAGAAAGTGCTCCTCCACCCAGCACTCGCAGTGCATCATTGACACCGGGAACATTGGCCCACATGTCAGATTATGCCTTGCGGATCCTAAAAAGGGACCCCCGCATTGCCAAAATGATGAACGATGACGACTACTGGTTGGCCAGCATCCTGGATCCACGCTATAAAGGCAAATTACAAAACATCATGCCACAGGAGAACCTTGACCTAATATTGGCTAATAAACAAGCAACTCTGGTAAATCGGTTGCTTGAGGCATTCCCAGCACACAGCAGCGGTGATGGTTCTCACACGAGCCGTACGGGCCGGGGGCAGCTTGGCAGAGGTGTTCGTGGTGCACACAGCAGAAGTGGCGTTGGAGACAGGGGTTTCATGACAATGTTGTGGACTGATTTTTCAAATACCGCTCACACAACTGGTAATACTGCATCGATGGAAAGTGACAGGAGACAGCAGTTGTCAACTATGGTTACAAACTACTTTTCCTCCCATATCGATGTTCTCCCACACAGGTCATTCCCCTTTGACTATTGGGCCGCTAAACTGGACACCTGGCCTGAATTGGCCCAATATGCCTTACAGGAGCTCGCTTGCCCAGCTGCAAGTGTGCTATCGGAAAGAGTCTTCAGTGCAGCTGGATCAATCCTGACAGAAAAAAGGACCCGTCTGTCAACCCAAAATGTGGATGATCTAACCTTCATTAAAATGAACCACGCATGGGTTTCCAAGGATTTTGTCCCACCTTCCCCTGATGACACATAGGGTGACAGAAAAATGGCTTGCTTTGGTCCACCTCTTCCTGGTACTTCACTTATTTCGCCTTTTGCATCAGCTGAATGTCCAACATCAACATATGCCACTTTCTAAAACTCCCTAATTGTGCTGCCTCCCCCCCATGGCCGGGGTCAACAACTAGCGCACGACACCGTGCGAGTGCCGTTGCCCTGGACAGGTGGGTAGGCCGACTCTTGGGCGCGGGCACTGGCACAGGGTCCCTCATAGTGCAATCAAGTGTCTCTGACGGTGGTGGTGCACACCCGCCGTCAGACACACCGCTGTACTATGAGGGGCCCAGTGCCAGTACCGACGCCCACGAGTGGGCCCCCCTTGCTTGGGCAGGGCCCCAGCATTTGCAATCTTTACCTCTCCCTGCTCCTCCGCTGTGTAATCTGGGCCGTCAAATCCATACTGGGCCTAACACCGTCTGAGCCTGCCTCCTGAGACATATATTTTGAATGTGTACGCTATCCATACATGTTATCCAGGGATACGGTACCCTTTCTAACCTTTGTGCAATCACGTGCAATCCATACTGGGCCTAACACCGTCTGAGCCTGCCTCATGCTGTATAGACATATATTTTGAATGTGTACGCTATCCATACATGTTATCCAGGGATACGGTACCCTTTCTAACCTTTGTGCAATCACGTGCAATCCATACTGGGCCTAACACCGTCTGAGCCTGCCTCATGCTGTATAGACATATATTTTGAATGTGTACGCTATCCATACATGTTATCCAGGGATACGGTACCCTTTCTAACCTTTGTGCAATCACATGCAATCCATACTGGGCCTAACACCGTCTGAGCCTGCCTCATGCTGTATAGACATATATTTTGAATGTGTACGCTATCCATACATGTTATCCAGGGATACGGTACCCTTTCTAACCTTTGTGCAATCACATGCAATCCATACTGGGCCTAACACCGTCTGAGCCTGCCTCATGCTGTATAGACATATATTTTGAATGTGTACGCTATCCATACATGTTATCCAGGGATACGGTACCCTTTCTAACCTTTTTGCAATCACGTGCAATCCATACTGGGCCTAACACCGTCTGAGCCTGCCTCATGCTGTATAGACATATATTTTGAATGTGTACGCTATCCATACATGTTATCCAGGGATACGGTACCCTTTCTAACCTTTTTGCAATCACGTGCAATCCATACTGGGCCTAACACCGTCTGAGCCTGCCTCATGCTGTATAGACATATATTTTGAATGTGTACGCTATCCATACATGTTATCCAGGGATACGGTACCCTTTCTAACCTTTGTGCAATCACGTGCAATCCATACTGGGCCTAACACCCTCTGAGCCTGCCTCATGCTGTATAGACATATATTTTGAATGTGTACGCTATCCATACATGTTATCCAGGGATACGGTACCCTTTCTAACCTTTGTGCAATCACGTGCAATCCATACTGGGTCTAACACCGTCTGAGCCTGCCTCATGCTGTATAGACATATATTTTGAATGTGTACGCTATCCATTCATGTTATCCAGGGATACGGTACCCTTTCTAACCTTTGTGCAATCACGTGCAATCCATACTGGGCCTAACACCGTCTGAGTCTGCCTCATGCTGTATAGACATATATTTTGAATGTGTACGCTATCCATACATGTTATCCAGGGATACGGTACCCTTTCTAACCTTTGTGCAATCACGTGCAATCCATACTGGGCCTAACACCGTCTGAGCCTGCCTCCTGAGACATATATTTTGAATGTGTACGCTATCCATACATGTTATCCAGGGATACGGTACCCTTTCTAACCTTTGTGCAATCACGTGCAATCCATACTGGGCCTAACACCGTCTGAGCCTGCCTCATGCTGTATAGACATATATTTTGAATGTGTACGCTATCCATACATGTTATCCAGGGATACGGTACCCTTTCTAACCTTTGTGCAATCACGTGCAATCCATACTGGGCCTAACACCGTCTGAGCCTGCCTCCTGAGACATATATTTTGAATGTGTACGCTATCCATACATGTTATCCAGGGATACGGTACCCTTTCTAACCTTTGTGCAATCACGTGCAATCCATACTGGGCGTGAGAACGGCTGGCAAGCTGTTAAGCAAGCTACAGCACCTGTTCAGACAAGTACAGGGATTCCCTAGCGAGGAGACTTATTTGATTGTTTTCAATGTTGGGACAGCAATTTTTGGGGAGCACTATACTCTGGAGAATGATAGATGGGGCCCACCATACACTGGAACATTCCAAAGGTGGACATCAGACACTGGAGCAGCATTTACAGGGCCCATTATACACTAGAGCATTTGAAATGGGGCCCATTATGTTTGGAGCATTATTTGGGCCCATAAGACAGTGGAGCTTCATCCATGGGGACCAACATATACTGTAGCATTATGTGGAGCTCATCATATACTGTTTCAAACATTATATGGGACCAATGATTCTGTATGGAGAAATAGATGGGCCTCGTCATGAGATGTAAAAAGTGAGGTATTTTTCATTGTACTATACCGCTATTTATCTGCCGTATCGGAGCATGATGAGTTGTGGTATGTGTTAAAGGGGCGCTCTTTCGCCCAGGGCACATGAAAACCTGCAGCCAGCCCTCCCCCCCCCCCACAACTTTAGCCAAATAACCCCCATTTTTCAGTGCGTAACTTGTATTATGAAGTTAATTAAGGTTGACAAGCTTAAGTAAGAAGAATTGATGCTTTTGGCATTCAAATGGGCACTGTAGGTGTGTTTCCTGTCCTCCTCACTGCCGACTTTTATTCCCCATTGACTTACATTGGGTTTCGTGTTTCGGGACGACCCCGACTTTTCCCTATAATCGGACGATCTTGCTCCACTCGACTTTTGGAAAAGTCGGGTTTCACGAAACGAAACGCGACCCTAAAAAACCAAAAGTCGCTCAACTCTAGTGATGAGGATGATTTAGTGGTGGGACTCATCACTCCCTCTCCAGCTTCAGTGCGTGTTTTGCTGACGCTTAGCCAGCTCAGCTGAAAGAGGTCCTCTTATTACTGACACAGAAAAGGCTGAAGGAGAAGCTTCAGAGGGTCACAGCTTCAAGACTCACATGTTGTGTTCCTGATGAGGTAATTGGCAGCAGTTAAATGTGCTGAATGCCGAGTTACTTGAGAGCCAAGCCTGCATACATCTATGGTATCATGAGTCAGAGGTATGGTATGTTAGTTAGCTCCTATCTGGCAAGTCTTTGTTGTTTTTTACTTCTTTACTGTTTGTTACCTTTTAGGCTAAAAATAAAGCCCCACATTTTCTGTACATGGACTGTGTCTGCCTATGTCACTGACGCGATGCCCTACACAACACCGTAGCTCTATGTGTGTGCATATATATATATATATATATATATATATATACACACACTTCAGCTTACTGATCCAAGAAAGAATATCTGAAATTTACCATTGTCATATTGCTGCGAGTATATATATATATACATATAATATTAGCACAATGGATATTAGTACAATGGTTGTGCCTGACTAGTAATTCTATTGTTGTGCCTGACTAGTAATTCTATTAAGTATGGGCAGCACGGTGGCTCAGTGGATAGCAAGTAGTCTGTATGTTCTCCCTGTGTTTGTGTGAGTTTCCTCCAGGTACTCCAGTTCCCTCCCACATTCCAAAGACATACTGATCAACGTATCACAACTATGTGCTGTAGACATGGATCAATCATAATCATAATGGTTTTCCAATGTGTTTGTAAAAAAATAATGTCCATTTTTTTTTGATAAATTATCTAAAAAAATAAAAATTCAAGTTGACAACCCTGGTCCTCGGCCTCATCAAAGCCAGAAGTCCCAGCCTAGTATGAGCAGGCACAGTGATTCAGCACTAGTGGTAGTGATAAGAAGATGCAATGAGAACCGGACACATGATGGGTGAGGATCAGCAAGGCCGGAGAGGTGAGAAGTAAGGTGAGTATAAGTAGTTTTTATTTATTTTTTACATCTAAAGGCCCCGAGATCGCTGATTTTGTGACGCCACAGCGATCTCACAACCGAGATCGCTGTGTGACGGGGATCAGCGACCTGCCCCCCTGCCGGGTATCGCTGATCGTTCTCGATTGACCTGGGCCATTTTTTGATCACTGGTCTCTCGCTGGCCAGCACGCATCGCTGCGTGTGGCAGCAAGAAACCAGCGATCAGCGACGCTGGTTTCTAATGTAAACATCGGGTATCCAGGAGCCGCGCGGCTCTTAGATACCCGATGTTTACCTTGGAAACCAGCGTGTACGCCGGTTTCCAAGGTAAACATCAGGTATCCAGGAGCCACGGCTCCTGGATACCCGATGTTTACATTAGAAACCAGCTTGCTCGCTGGTTCTGGTCGCTGGAGGGGCTGTCTATGTGACAGCTCACCAGCGATCAGCCTAACGATGTCCCAGTGATCCCATCCATGTCGTATCGTTGGTGGGATCCCTGGGACATCGTTATGTGTAACGGGGCCTTTACTTTTACTATGCTCTGGTGTATGTAAAGAGACTGATCACAATAAGGGACATTTTTCAGGAAAATCCACACACACAGTCGAATTCCAAATTTGCCTCATCCATTCATCTCTACTCCTATATAAGCAAATGATCAATATATTTTTCATGTCACATTTTATATTATAATTGCCCTGAGTATTATAACCGCTGGCATTGTATGAGTTGTACATAAAATCATGTCATATATGCTTATTTCAATAGACTTAGGGTACAGTTACACTAAGCGATGCACCAGCGATCCCAACAACGATATGGATCGCTGGTGCATCTCTAAGTTGTCGCTAGTGAGCTGCCACACAGGCAGATCTCACCAGCGACATAGCAGGGGTCGCTACTTACCTGTCAGACGTGCGATCCTGACATCCTCCCGCCCGCGTCCACGCGTCGCTCGTCAGCACCACAGGAAGCCCAGCAGTAAGAGCCCGACGAGAAATGATCCAGGACGTTCTCGCGCGACCAGCGATGAGCAGCGAGGGAGCCGGTCGGAGGTAAGTATCAGACATAGGGATATCGCTAGCGATATCGCTGCTACGTCACAAAATCAGAGACCTTACAACGATATTGCTAGCGATATTAAAGTGTGTAACGGGGGCTTTAGTTGGAGATAAGTAGCAATTTTGACTCATGAATGGCTGACTATAATGTTTCTTTATGGGATCTCTGATAAGAAATCCAGAGAATAACTTTTTCCTTTGATCATTTTACACTTGAAAAGAAAATGGCTTGATTTGAAGTGTAACATAATTAAAAAACAGACAAGTAAAAACATTGAAAAGCATAAACATGTGTATAAACAGTATCCTGATACCTGCTTGGGTCAAGGACACCATCACTGGTGAATTTCAGCGAGTGATGAAACATACCATCAATATACTAAAAATGGATATTTCAAAAAATAAGTCTTATGTAAGAAGCAATATAAATAATTTTATACCATATGGTTATGTAAAAAATAGCAATACCAAAATAAAAAAATCTGTAAACATGAAATCACATAAAGCCTCATCTACGTGGGTGTGGGAGCCCACACATAGCCCTAATCACAGCTCCAGTAAAAGTGTTTTCCATGATTACAGATTTATCTCCAGTTTCTCTAGTTTTGAAATCCTCACAAAAAATTTCCATGCATATTTATGAATGATATTAGACTCTTATTTCGAACCTTCATTTTTAATCTTCCTGCTCGTTTCATTGCTAGCATAGAGGCATATTTCCAATCACGGCCCTCTTGTTAGCTAAGTGGAAACAGCTCTTACATTTCTCACATATTTCGTAGAATGGCAAATTTGGACTGAAAATGCTGAATCCTTCCTTTATCTTGCTATAAGGGACATTAATTAGCGTCACAGATTTCGGCATTACATCCTTTCGGCCAGTAGGTGCATTTTTAAAGATTCCATGAGAAGGATAAAGAACATATGGAGTTTAAGGTGTAATCCAATTTCATTTATCGTATCTCTGGTTGTTCGACCGCTGAACATACAGTAACTGGCGCGCTACTGTTCCCCATGGCATGAAAGCCATGAAATGTGACCTGCTGTCCCCTGCATCATCACTGAACACAATCATAGTGTATGAATGAAAGGCCTCTGCCACAATCAAGGCAAGACTTCTTTTCTATCCTTTTTCTTATTGGAAACCATAGACTATTAGATACTCATAAATATTTGCTGCAAGCACTGCCACCGGCTTTCAAAATTTCCTGTGACCATCAGCTCTACTGATTGTTTTAAAATGCACGTTTCTTGCAGCCTTTTGACATTATTTCACCCGAGGGGGCACTTTCTCCTGCTGGCTACTCTACAGTGCATCAAGTCCCTCTCTGTGTCTGCTACCACTCAGTGATTGAGCACTTTTGTACTGATCTCTTTCCCCCGGCTGCTGGCCGTACATTAGATTATTATTATTTTTTACTCTGAGTTTTTTTTCCATCAGATGTGTGTACCAGGTGATGAACCACAACTGGATTCAAGATTGGACTGTGAACTCTCCTACTAAATCAATGCTGTTAATAACCATTGTATCCCTTTCTCACCATTGTTCTGTGCTTAAGAGCATGACATGCACTGAGTAACTGGTAGATCTAGTCCTGGGGAAATGGAACATGCTTTGTTACGTTGCTTGTCAACATTATGACACTTTAATAAACATAACCGTGAATCTAAATAAGAGTATATACTGTACAGTCATAGGCGAAAGTGTTGGCTCCCATGAAATTGTTCCAGAAAAGGAAGTATTTCTCCCAGAAAAATATTGCAATTACACTTGTTTTTTTTTTTTATACACATGCTTATTTCCTTTTTGTGTATTGGAATGACATAAGAAAATAGAAAAAAAGGCAAACTGGGCATAATTTCACAGAAAATCCCCAAAATGGGCCAGACAAAATTGTTGGAACCTTTCCAAAATTGTGAGTAACCAGCTTTGTTTCAAGCATGTGATGCTCGTTCAAACTCACCTGTGGCAAGTAACAGGTGTGGGCAATATAAAAATCACACCTGAAACCAGATAAAAAGGGGAGTAGTTGACTCAATCGCTGCATTGTGTGTCTGTGTGCCACAGTAAACATGTGGAACAGAAAGAGGAGAAGAGAACTGTCTGTGGAGGGATATTAAAATTGCTGTTGGGAGAAGGCACCCTTCAAATATGAGAGACCTGGAGCAGTTTGCAAAAGGAAGAGTGGTCCAAAATTCCATTTGAGATGTGTAAGAAGCTTGCTGATGGTTCCAAAGGGTGTGCAGCCAAATATTAAGTTGAGGGTGCCAACAATTTTGTCCAGCCGATTTTTAGGATTTTGTGTGAAATTATGTCCAATTTACCCTTTTTCTCAGTTTTTTGTGTTGTTCCTATTCACACAGTTAAATATGAGTATAACAAAACATATGTAATTGCAATAATTTCCTGGGAGAAATACTTCATTTTTGCAACAATTTCTAGTGTGCCAACACTTTTGGCCATGACTATATGTGTGAGTATATACTGTATACATATGTATATGTACAGTATATATAGATACACACAGTATATAATACAAGTGAGCACAACCCTCACATTTTTGTTCATTTTTCTATTACATCTTTTCATGGTACAACACTGAAGATATGACACTTTGATACAGTGTAAATTAATCAGTGTACAGCTCGTATAACAGTGTAAATTTGGTGTACCCTCTGAATAACGCAACACACATCCATTAATATCTAAACCGCTATCAACAAAAGTGAGTGCACTCCTAAATTAACCCCTTCATGACCAAGCCTATTTTGACCATAATGACCAGGCCACTTTTTGCAATTCTGACCAGTGTCCCTTTATGAGGTAATAACTCAGGAACGCTTCAACAGATCCTAGCGATTCTGAGAACGTTTTTTCGTGACATACTGGGCTTCATGTTAGTAGTAAATTTAGGTCGATAATTTTTGCGTTTATTTGTTAAAAAATCAGAAATTTGGCAAAAATTTAGAAAATTTTGCAATTTTCAAATTTTTTATTTTTATTCTGTTAAACCAGAGAGTTATGTGACACAAAGTGGTTACTAAATAACATTTCCCATATGTCTAATTTACATCAGCACAATTTTGGAAACAAAATTCTTTTTTGTTAGGAAGTTATAAGGGTTAAAAGTTGACCAGTGATTTCTCATTTTTACAACAAAATTTACAAAACCATTTTTTTTAGGGACCACCTCACATTTGAAGTCACTTTGAGGGGTCTATATGGCAGAAAATACCCAAAAGTGACACCATTCTAAAAACTGCACCCCTCAAGCTACTCAAAACTACATTCAGGAAGATTATTAACCCTTCAGGTAATTCACAGGAACTAAAGCAATGTGGAAGGAAAAAATGGACATTTTAATTTTTCCAACAAAAATTATTTACTTTCAGCATCAATTTTTCATTTTAACATGGGCAACAGGATAAAATGGATCCTAAAATTTGTTGGGCAATTTCTCCTGAGTATACTGATACCTCATATGTGGTCATAAACCACTGTTTGGGTGCATGGCAGGGATCAGAAGGGAAGAAGCGCCATTTGACTTTTTGAATGGAAAACATGCTGGAATATTTAGCAGTTGCCATGTCGTGTTTGGAGAGCCCCTGTGTGCCTAAACATTGGAGCTCCCCCACAAGTGACCCCATTTTGGAAACTAGACCCCCCAAGGAACTTATCTACATGCATAGTGATCACTTTGAACCCCCAGGTGCTTCACAAATTGTTCCGTAAAAAAAAAAGTACTTTTTTTTCACAAAAATTTTCTTTTAGCCTCAGTTTTTTCATTTTCACATGGGCAACAGGATAAAATGGATGCTAAAAATTTGTTGGGCAATTTCTCCTGAGTGCACAGATACCTCATATGTGGTCAAAATCCACTGTTTGGGCACACGGCAGGGTCCGGAAGGGAAGGAGCGCTATTTGACTTTTTGAATGGAAAATTAGCTCCAATTGTTATCGGACACCATGTCGTGTTTGGAGAGCCCCTGTGAGCCTAAACAGTGAAAACCCCCCACAAGTGACACCATTTTGGAAACTAGACCCCTTATGGAACTTATCTAGATGTGTAGTGAGCACTTTGAACCCCCAAGTGCTTCACAAAAGTTTATAACGCAGAGCAGTGAAAATAAAAAATATTTTTTTTCCTCAAAAATGATTTTTAGCACGCTATTTTTTATTTTCACAAGGGTAACAGGAGAAATTGGGCCACAAAAGTTGTTGTCCAGATTTTCCTGAGTACACCAATACCCCATATGTGGGGGGAACCACTGTTTGGGCGCACGGCAGGGCTCAGAAGGGAAGGAGAACCATTTGACTTTTTTAAATGAAAATTACCTCTAATTGTTAGCGGACACCATGTCGTGTTCGGAGAGCCCCTGTGTGCCTAAACATTGGAGCACCCCCACAAATGACCCCATTTTGGAAACTAGACCCCTAAGGAACTTATCTAGGTGCATAGTGAGCACTTTGAACCCCAAAGTGCTTCACAAAAGTTTATAACGCAGTGCCGTGAAAATAACAAATATTTTTTTCCTCAAAAAATTATTTTTTAGTGTGCAATTTTTTATTTTCACAAGGGTACCAGGACAAACTGGACCCCAAAAGTTGTTGTCCAGTTTGTCCTGAGTACACTGGTACACCATATGTGGGGGGAACCACTGTTTGGGCACACGTCAGGGCTCGGAAGGGAAGTAGTGACATTTTGAAATGCTGACTTTGATGGAATGGTCTGCGGGCATCGTTACATTTGCAGAGCTCCTGATGTACCTAAACTGTGGAAACCCCCTACAAATGACCCCATTTTGGAAACTAGACCCCTCAAGGAACTTATCTAGATGTGTGGTGAGCACCTTAAACCCCCAAGTGCTTCACAGAAGTTTATAACGCAGAGACGTGAAAATAAAAAAAATCATTTTTTTCCACAAAAATAATTTTTTAGCCCCCAATTTTTTATTTTCCCTAGGGTAATAGGAGAAATTAGACCACCAAAGTTGTTGTGCAATTTTTCCTGAGTACGCTGATACCCCAAATGTTGGGGTAAACCACTGTTTGGGCACACGTTGGGGCTTGGAAGGGAGGGAGCACCATTTGACTTTTTGAACGCACAATTGGCTGGAATCAATAGTTGCACCATGTCATGTTTGGAGACCCCCTGATGTGCCTAAACAGTGGAAACCCCTCAATTCTAACTCCAACCCTAACCCCAACACAGCCCTAACCCCAACACATGCTTAACCATAACCCTAACCCCAACACACCCCTAACCCTATCCCTAACCCTAATTCCAACCCTAACCCTAATTCCAACCCTAACCCTAATTCCAACCCTAGCCCTAATTCCAACCCTAACCCTAATTCCAACCCTAACCCTATTTCCAACCCTAACCCTAATGGAAAAATAAAAATAATTTCTTTATTTTATTATTTGTTCCTGTCTATGGGGGTGATAAAGGGGAGGGTGTTTAATTTTCATTCTTTTTTGATCACTGTGAGAGTTTATCACAGTGATCAAAATTAAAGAATGAATCTGCAGCCGGCGGGCGCACTGCGCATGCGCCCGCCATTTTCCAAAATGGCAGCGCCCATGAAGCAGGACGGTGGGACACCGGGAGCCGGAGAGGGACATCGGTACCGGGGGGGTGAGGGGGGGTCAGAAGGTGAGGGGTGCAGAGAGAAGGGGGAGGGGAGCAGATGATGACGGCAGTGGCACACTGCCGCCGTCAGTCAGTATCAGGGGCCAATCAGCCCCGTGAGTCGTGGGGAGGGGTCGGATCTGGGTCTCCAGCCATGGCCGATGCTACTGCAGCATCGGCCATGGCTGGATTGTAATATTTCATCAATTTTCATTGATGAAATATTACTATCGCTCTGATTGGCTGTTTCGCTTTTAACAGCCAATCAGAGCGATTGTAGCCACGTGGGGGCGAAGCCACACCCCCGTGGTGAAGAACAAAGCCCCCTGTATCTGCGGGTCAGGTGACCTTTTAATGACCCCAGTCACCCGACCCACAGGGGGGCTTTGAAGTCATGACGCCACATAGGCGTCACTGGTCAGATTGGAGCAGGTTTTCATGACGCCTATGTAGCATCATTGGTAGGGAAGGGGTTAAAATAGCCAAATTGTACCCATTTTCCCTCCCTGGTGTCATGTCATTCATTAGTGTTACAAGGTCTCAGGTGTGAATGGGGAACAGGTTTGTTAATTTTGGTTTTATCTCTCGCACAATAGCTGACACTGTTCAATGGAAGTTCAACATGGCACCTCATGTCAAATAACTCAAATAACTCTCAAAGAGTCTGAAAAAAGAATTGTTACTCTACATAAAGATGGCTATAAGAAGATTGCCAACACCTCGCCATGATTCACCAAAGAGGTTGAGTGCACGTGCTCAGCATCATATCCAGAGGTTGTATTTTCAAAATAGACATGAGTGCTGCCAGCATTGCTGCAGAGGTTAAAGGGGTGGGGTTTAGGCTGTCAGTGCTCAGACCAAACACCGCACACTGCATCAAATTGGTCTGCATGGCCGTTGTCCCAGAAGGAAGCCTCTCCTAAAGATGATGCCCAAGAAAGCCCACAAGCAGTTTGTTGAAGACAGACTAAGGACATGGCTTAGTTGAACCATGTCCTGTGGTCTGATGTGACCAAGATAAACTTGTTTGGTTCAGATGGTGTCAAGCATATTGTGTGGAGACAACCAGATGAGGAGTACAAAGACATGTGTGTCTTGTGTACAGTCAAGCATGGTGGTGGGAGTGTCATAACTTGCGGCTGCATGAATGCTGCCAGCTGTGGGAAGCTAAACCATGAATGCCAACATGTACTGTGACATACTGAAGTAGAGCATGATACCCTCCCTTTAGAAACTTGCCCGCAGGGCAGAATACCAACAAGATAACGACTCCAAACAAACCTCAAAGACAACCACTGCCTTGCTAAAGAAATTAAGGGTAAAGTTACTGGACTGGCCAAGCATGTCTCCAGACCTAATCCCTATTGAGCATCTGTGGGGCATCATCAAACATGTGGAGGAGCGTGAAGTCTCAAACATCCACCAGCTCCCTGATGTCATCATGGAGGAGTGGAAGAGGATTTCAGTGGCAACCTGTTAAACACTAGTGAACTACATGCCTAAGAGAGTTAAGACAGTGCTTGAAAATAATGATGGCCACACAAAATATTGACACTTTGGGCACTATTTGGCCATTTTCACTTAAGGGAGTACTCACTTTTGTTGTCAGGGATTTAGATATTAATAGCTATGCGTTATTTAGAGGGCACCAAATTTACATTGTTATACAAGCTGTACACTGACTACTTTACATCAAAGTGTCCTATCTTCAGCGTTGTCCCATGAAAAGATATAATAAAATATTTATAAAAATGTAAGGGGTGTACTCACTTTTGTGACATACTGTATAAATATATAATATCTATATTTATATCATCTTTTTGTTTTCTCTTGCTTTTTTAAGGACCCGTCAATAATCTATTTAATCTCGCCCAAAAATATACTTCAAATAATGTTGTGAATAGTGATGAGTGAGTATGCTCATTACTCGAGATTTCCGAGCATGCTCAGGTGTTCTCCGAGTATTTGGAAGTGCTCAGAGATTTAGTTTGTGTCGCCGCAGCTGCGTGATTTGTGGCTGCTAGACAGCCTGAATACATGTGGGGATTGCCTGTTCATTAGGGCATGCTCGGAAATCTCGAGTATCGATCATACTCGCTCATCACTAGTTGTAAACGATAATCATGCAAGATACATTTTGCACTGAAAATTGAAGATTGGGGCCAAATAAAAATGGAATGAAAGTTTCAAACCATATTCTTACGTAGTGGATTCAATCATTTCAATATTTAGGATTTTCCGACCTCCAATGTGCCTATTATCTTGCAGAATTGCTTTGTATTTTCTCTGTGCAGAACCCTACGCAATGCGATATAAGCCGACTTTCATGCTGATTTGCCACAGAATGAATGTCCCCTTAAGAGACTATTAAAGAAAACATAATAAGATGGGTGATTAAACACAAACAGTGGAGCCCCAGTATTCACTGTTGTATTTCAGAGGTTAAATGACCAAGAGAGAAAGTCGATCGCTGCTGATAGTATTGAGGGCAGCCATCAATCACAGTCATTGCACTAGGAATCATGTGGGTACAACCACATAACAATACAAAAAGAAAACTTCCTCTAATGTGTCAAGCTGGACTACCAAGTTCATCGGACCCAGAAGCAGGACCTGCGCTGCACTTCAGGAAACTATCTTTTCAACTTCACTTTTTCCATTTAGTTTCCATTACTTTCATATGATGTGTTTGATGAGACTGTAAAATAGTAAGGAATAAAGTACATTCCTGTAAAATAAACCCAAAAAGAATGAGAATGTTCTAGTTTTTGATTACCAGGCACAAATAAAATCATAGTGGAAGAGTCAATGTCTAATTCAGTAGAATATAAAAGAAAACTCTTGGCATGAAAATACAATCTAAGATATACTATTGCTATTAAAACACCCCCAATTGAGATGAATGAAGATCATTAACGTGTTTAATCTGTTCACACATCAATTCTGAATATTTACACTAAAATAAAGTCCTGCTAACAGTATGTTTCTTTCCGTTATCATTGAAGGCGAGTTTGTTTCCAAAGTGATGACAGTCTATCAGATCTTAAGAATTATCTTTTGTCACAAGATATCATTCAAATATCTGTTTTTTGCCACTCATGTGAGTCTCCCTAGGTCTCTAGAGCGGGATGATTTATTTACTTAATGTATTTGTCAATTTGTATAATGCAGCTCTTGTGTACACACGGACAATGCTGACACAATTCATTTTACATAGATTACAGTTTAGTTTGCAATGTGATAATGTATTAAACAAACACTCTCCAGCAGATGGTAAGGTTGGTTGTAGGTCTCATGTATTTTATTTCAGACATTCATCACTGAGACTCGTTCTTCAGCAAGTGTTGTTTTACTGTGTACTAAACAATTAAGGCTTGGTATATTGTAATTATATCCCTCACCTACGTTGGTA
This sequence comes from Dendrobates tinctorius, assembly GCF_039654945.1. Taxonomy (NCBI): domain Eukaryota; kingdom Metazoa; phylum Chordata; class Amphibia; order Anura; family Dendrobatidae; genus Dendrobates; species Dendrobates tinctorius. The sequence goes on along the minus strand of NW_027361694.1, from coordinate 2,575,760 downwards.
GTATGATGAAGCATATGAAGCAAAAGATACATCAGGACAAAGAGCTGGCATGTCTAATTGTGTGTAATGTGCTCACATTAAGGGACCCTGTACACATTAAATTATAGTATACTGCTGGCTGAATAATTGTTTAAAGGGGTTCTCCAAGAGCAAAATATTTTTTTATGTATGGATCTCTTGAAAAAAAAGAAACACAGATATAGGTGCCTTCCAGGATCCCTGCAGATCTCACATGTTGCTCCAGAGGTCTGCACCATTTGGAAGTCACAGCACCGTTGCAACCTGTAATTGACTGCAGCAGTCAGATGACTAGAAGAGCTTGTCATTGGATGTTTCTCTAATGATGTGCTCTCCTAGTCACCTGACCGCTATCAGGTTGTCCAGTAGTAAAATATTTTGGGGGGGCATGAATATTTTGAAAATAATAAACAGATGCATTCTCATCTTACAGGTCACCGGCGGATTCACCACAGGCCGTTCCAGATGTCTGTGCAATTCAGAAGTCACAGCATCGATGCAGCCTGAAATTAGATGGCTGCAGGGTTCAGATGACTAGATGAACAGATCAACAGATGTTCCCCTAATGATGGGCTCTTTAAGTCACCTGATTGTTGCTGCCAATCACTGGCTGCAGTGGTGCCTTGACTCCTGAACAGAGCACACATGCTTATGAAGCTGTAGCGGGCTGGATCCCTAGGGCTCTGGAAGTATGACTCCATTTTTTATTTTCAAACAATCCTTGCCTAAATGAAATAATTTTTGAGTCAGGCAACCTTTCAATGAAAGAGTGAATAATGAATTATCATAACGCTGACAAACTCATATTCATTTTATTGTAAATAGCCTGGTATAGTTGTTCAGCATGACCATTTATGTTCAGTGATACCAACCAGCGAACGAACAACCTTTCTGGGAATATCTTATTAACAAACGATCCTTCGTGGTTGAATCATTTTTCTATGAATGAAAGATCTTTTATCTAAAAAAAATCAAACAGATGACCAAAATTATTGTTTGCTTTAAGCTCCATACTGACATATGACATAAAGGTACAAGATATGTCGCTTCCCTGACTTTGATGCGGGTTCAGAAGCTGAGCTCACATCTTTCTCAGCAGATGATGGCTGTAATATTCAGCCATCATCTGCCTATGAGAGCCTCTAGTACCAACCTGTTAAATATGACCCCCTTGGGAGCAGTTCTGTTCTAACCCCCCCATAGCGCTTACCCGGGTTGCCATGAGGTCTGCTGAAGGCCCCAGTGCCTGTCATGGTGGTGGTCATAATAAAGGCAGCTCGTGGCTGGCTTTCATAATAGACTGTGATTTTGCTATACACAGTAATACTGTGGTAATGTTGCGTAGAGTACAGGTGATCAGATAATCACAGATTCAAGTCCCCTAAGGGAACTACAAAGTAAAGTAGAAAAAAAGTTTTTTAAAAAGCATAAAAGTTCGAATCACCCCTTTTTCACCCATTAAAAATAAAATAACATGTGCTTCACACTAGGCCAGGATTTCTGGCTGCAACCAAGCCCAGTATGTTTCTGTTCATGTGCAACATAAGGCCGGTGGTGGTAAGAAGAAGCAGACAGCGAGCAGCAGGGGTGAAGGAACAGATGAGCGGTGAGGTATCAGATTTTTTTCTACATCTTATTTTATTTTGCTCTGGCATCTCGAGATCATGATTTACGGGGAGAATAAATTTGCTGTAAAGCGAATTTCCTGGTAAAATCTGTGCAATTTGAAGAGATCAAATCTCGGCAAATTCAATCATCTCTAACGTGTACATAACTCAAAGTTACACTACAGATTCCTCTTTTAGGATTTTATTTGTTTCATTTTTCTAATACAACACAGTGACAAAGGGAAGCGCGAATGTACCAGATGTATCTCTCATAAATTTGTCAAGAAAATGTTTAAAATCTTTGTGATAACTGTACTAATGGATAGCTGAACTATCAACTAAACTGCTGGAAATATCAAACTCAACGTAACCCATTTACAGCAAGCACTTACATGCTGCCCAGAAAAGTATAATAACAACAGATAATTCAATGAAATTCTATTAAAACTGCTAAGATTGTGTTAGAAAACAAGAGAAGTAAAAATTCCTCATTTCTGTCATGTAATACATTTCATTGTTTGGAAAAGCAAAAGCCATTTACTACATGTACTATAACTTGATTTGGGCTAAGATTATGCAGCACATTTATCCATTAACCAAATCTGTGTCCAAACACTTTAAAAGTTTCATATATTTCAAATTTGTATGAAGAGCTATACTGATAGCCCAATTCCTGCCAATTGTGATATTATGGAGATGTTGGTGTTTTTTTTAACATTTTAAAAACTTGTATACCGGATTTAACATAAAATATGTGGCATGATGTTACATTGGATGACCTATTACAATGGTATTGCTTCTAAGGAGAATACAAATGTTATATGCTGTTATATGAAGGGTTATAACCATTATAAAAGACAGAAGAGAACATTATTCACATTAGAAAAATATCAGAATACAGCACCACTCTCTAAAGGCCCTTTTACATTTAGCGATGCACCAGCGATCCAACCAGCGATCCGACCCGGTCAGGATCGCTGTTGCATCGCTAAATGATCGCTAGTGAGCTTTCATACAGAAAGACCTCACAGCGATGCAGCAGCGACGCAGCGCACGATACTCACCTTTCACACACAGCGATCCTGCGTCCTCCCGCCCGCCTCCACGCGTCGCTGGACGTCACAGCAGGAAGCCCAGCAGGAAGCTGACGACGAGAAATGGAGCTGGACATTCTCGCGCGATCAGCGATAACCAGCGGGGGAGCCAGTCGGAGGTAAGTATCACACATAGCGATATTGCTAGCAATATCGCTATAACGTCACAAAACCAGTGACGTTTTAGCGATATTGCTAGCGATATCGCTTAGTGTAAAACCCCCTTAAGGGCCCCGTCACACTTACCAATCTCACTAGCAAGATCGCTGCTGAGTCACAAGCTTTGTGACGCAACAGTGATCTCGCCAGCGAGATTGCTGTGTGTGACAGCGATCAGCGACCGGCCCCCCTGCCGGTATCGCTGATCGCTGTAGGAAAGCCCTGGACATTTTTTTGGTCGCTGGTCTCCCACTGGCCAGCACGCATCGCTGCGTGTGACAGGCGGGAGACCAGCGATCAGCTGGTAACTAAGGTAAATGCAGGGTTTCTAAGAACGGCGCTGTGCTTAGAAACCCGATGTGTACCTTAGTTACCAGCGCGCTGATGCAGGGAGCTGGTAACTAAGGTACACATCGGGTTTCTAAGTGACGCACGTCCCTTAGTAACCCGATATGTACCTTAGTTACCAGCTCCCTGCATCAGCGCGCTGGTAACTAAGTACACAGCGACGCCGCGTGCTGGGCGTCGCTGGTGCTGATCGCTGGTGAAGCTGTCTGTCTGACAGCTCATCAGCGATCATGTAGCGACTCACCAGCGATCCTGACACGTTAATATCGTTGTCGGGATCGCTGGTGAGTCGCTCCGTGTGACGGGGCCTTAAGCGTCAAGATGTATGCAAACATTAAATATATAAAACTTTGACTGCATTACTGCTATATATACTTATAAAATGATGGCACACAAATTGGCCAATTCATGAGAGTCCACCAGCCATGACAATGCGTACCTTTCTTTGGCAGGACCCTTAACCTAATATCTATCAAACATGGCACTAATCAAAAACAGTCTTAGGCCTTCTTCACACGTCCGCTTAAAGAAACGTACATTTTTTTCAATTCATGTGGTTTTCTGTTGGCCGCCCATGTGTATGTGGGTACCATCTGTGTCCCATCCATGTGATGCATACCGGAATAGAATGCAGAATAGAAATTACAGATTTTTATGTGTTAAAGATGTACAAAGAGACAGATAGATAAATAGATAGATAGATAGATAGATAGATAGATAGATAGATGTCCTTGAGATATATAACTTGTTCTTTGACTTGGGGTTCCCCATTTTTGATAACCAGCAAAGGTAAAACTCTGCCCTGTCCTTCAAACCACACGTCCAAACTCTTGCCACCTCCTGTCGCCTCCAACTCAAAAATATTTCCAGAATCCGTCCTTCCTCAGCCCTCAATCTACTAAAACTATTGTACATGCCCTCATCATCTCCCGCCTTGACTACTGCAACACTCTCTGTGGCCTCCCTGCTAACTCTCTTGCACCACTCCAGCCTGTCCTCAACTCTGCTGCTCGACTAATCCACCTCTCTCCTCTCTACTCCCCTGTCTCTTCCCTCTGCAAATCCCTCTACTGGCTCCCAATTCACTAATGAATCCAGTTCAAACTACTAACACTGACCTACAAATCCATCCACAAACTGTCCCCTCCCTATATCTCTTAACTAATCTCCCAATATCTTCCCTCACGTAATCTTCGATCCTCCCAAGACCTCCTACACTCCTCCACACTTATTCGTTCCTCACACAATCGCCTCCAAGATTTCATCCGAATATCCCCTATCCTCTGGAATTCCATGCCTCAACACATCCGATTATCCACCACCCTCGGATCCTTCTAACGGAACCTGAAAACCCATCTTTTCAGGAAAGCTTATGGGTCAACCTCCCAGGGCCGTGGGGTACTCGGTACCGGGCCGGTGTCAGGGGGATGTGTCACAGCAGCAGTGACCCGGTCCATGGCCCTGAGCGCCCAAGTAATCAGGGGTGTTGAATGGTGGTTTGTAGTTAATGGAATAGTTCGTGACGCCACCTGTGGTGTTCGGCAAGTGGGATGTTGGGCCGACGCTGCATGCAGATCCTCTGGGGCTGGTGGTGTGTTGCAGCCAAGATGGTGAAGCTCCCCACACGTGGAGCTGTAGCCCCAGGGCAGTGTAGATGTAGGGACAGAGGAGAGGTGCAGGCGGTGTAGAAGCTGATACCCAGATGTAGTGGTACAGGGTGTGTTGGCGCAGGAATAATTGCAGGACACCAGGGCGTGCAGTTCCAAAGCTTTACTCACAGTCTGTAGCACACACAGATGCCTGCCTCCATGCTGTGTCCTCCGGGTCAGGGAATCAGTCAATCTCCAGATCAGATGGAATGCTCCCTTCCAACACTCCGCCAACATGTGCCTTTCTGAACATCTCCTCTTATAGCACCTTTAAGTGTGAAGTACTCCTAGTACTGAGTTACACTGGAGTGCCTCCTGACAGATGTTCCCAAGAACTCTGCTTGTATGGCAGACAGCTGTAGCCTGCTTCGGGGACTCCTTACTCATGAATCCCGGCTCACTATCAGTGTTGCTGTTGTGCCCCCAAGTCTTAGATAGGAGTAGTGCATTTACAGCCCACTACTCCACCGGTGTCTGCTGCAGGACCTTCAGTATCCATACAACCTCGGGGACCGGGCCCCTCTAACCCACGTCCTCTCTGTTCCCTTTTACTCCTTCATTCCGTACTATTCCCTCTCTCTCATGAAAGATCAGGTTTCAGTCCAATATCTTTCTCCTTCTTTCCTTTCCTGTGCCAGCTTGCTCAGATCACTGAGGCAGCTGCAGCACTCCTTCCTCCATCCCTCTTCCAGGGATCCTCACTCCTCTCTGAGTGACTCTCTCTCTGACTCCTCTGGATGACTGACTGACTGACTGAAAACCTAAACCCTCCCGCTCTTTATGTATTCTAAACTCCACCCGCCTCCCAGCAAGTTTCGTGTTCCAAGCAGGGAGCCACCAAAGGTGCTCTGCTACACTCCAAGCAGGGAGCCGCAATGTGGCTTTGCTGAACTACCATGTTGTCTGGGATGCGAGTGTTGGAGCGTGGTTAGGAGCCTCCAACTCACCTGGATGGTGGGGTACTACACCTCAGGAGGAGGTGCAGTACCTCTGTGGCAACTGAATCCTCTGGGGCGCCACATTTACAGCCTGCAATAACCATTCTGCCGCCTCACCACCTCCCGAGCTGCCGCCTCATCACCACGAGAGCTGCTGCAACCCGACCTTCTGCCTCTTCCCCATTATCCCGTAGAATGTAAGTCCGCAAGGACAGGGTCCTCTCCCCTCTGTACCAGTCTGTCATTGTAAATTTGTTTACTGTTAACGATAACTTTGTATGTAACCCCTCTTCTCATGTACAGCACCATGGAATTAATGGCGCTATATAAATAAATAATAATAATGCAGACAGCTGAGAGCTGATATTATCAGGCTAGGAAGGTCCCTGGTTATTAGGCCTAAAATTACCAGCCCATAGCAGCCCCAGAAGTGGAGCATCACAAAACTTGCATCAATTCTCGTGCATCGCCTTGGCTCTTCCTGATGCCCTGGTGTGCTGGCAATCGGAGTAATGGGGCTCAGGGTTGATGTAAACTTTGAAGTGTCCAAAAACACTGCTGACAACAAGCTCTGGTGTTAGTAATGAAGAAGTGTCTATCAGACACCCCCATTACTAACCCAGTAATAAAAAGGAAACACCCACAAAAAATACTTTATTTCTGTAAACTCTTTCCCTGTTTCACCATTATATAAAAAAATAAATAAATTCAACGGAGGTCCGCTGATGTCCAGCGAATCCGACATAGTCTAGTTAGTAAATGGAAACCTGAAGAGTTCTTACACTAAAAACACAGACAAATAAAATAAATACACTTTTCCTCGTCCACCATTTTAGAGTTTCCACGCAGGTCCTACATAGTCCAAACAAAATCAGCTTGCAAAATACATGCAAAATCTATAGAGCCACTATCTGAGGCTCCATAGGCTTTTCTATCAGCCACTTCTGAGTCACGCAGGCTGTCTGCTTTTCCTTTGCTGGTTACTAAAAATGGGGGACCCATGTAATTTTTTTCATTTATTTATTAGGTCAAAATATGCACAGTAAGCTGCACACACAAGGCACTAGGTATATGTCTCATGGATATAATTCTATCTATCTATCTATCTATTATCTTTGCCCATCTTTAATACATAAAAATCTGTAATGTATAAAAATCTGTAATGTCTATTCTGCATTCTACTCCAGTACCTGTTACACAGACAGCACATTGATGTCACACATGTGACAAACCTGGTATTCAGCCTAAGAGGCATACACTTTCCTTGCCTCCGACACTGATAGTGAGGGAGAGGATCTTAGCTTCCTTTATCTTGAACCACCATACAGACACCTCAGGACAGAAACTGAATCAACTGTAATCAGGAATCAAATTTGACACCACTGGTCTCACATAAATAAACTTTTTCAAAGTCTTTTTCTCTAAGGATTTTGTAAACCTCATGTTGGCCCAAACAAATTTGTATGCCCAGCAATTTTTGACACAAAACCTCCCTTCATCATTTTCTAACTGGTCTCCTGTAGAAGCAGTAGAAATTATGACATTTTGGGACCTGGTCTTTCACATGGTAGTGAAGAAGCCAGAACTTTGGCAATATTGGAATGTTGATGTTTTATACAATGCTCAAGTGGTCTGCATGATCATGACCTGTAAACGTTTTAAGGCTGTCCAAAAAAAAATTATATTACAATGATAATGCACGGTGTCCTCTCCAAGATGACCCCAGTTTTAACCGTCTTTGCAAAGTTCGGCTGGTCATTGAGAACTCCAGGAACAAGTTTTCATGGCTTTATTTGCCCCAAAGGAACATCTGCATGGATGAGTCACTAGTCCATTTCAAGGGATGGCTCAAATTCTGGCAATACCTGCTCAGTAAGAGTGTCAGGTGCAGAATTAAGCTGTTCAAACTGTATGAGAATACCTCAGGGCACACCCACAAGTGTTGGGTTTATGAAGGGAAGGACTCCCGGATTGAATCCCGATTGCCCCCCTGTCCTGGGATTGAGTGGGAAAATTGTGTGGGATTTGGTGCACCCACTGCAGGATCAAGATTATCACCTCTATGTAGATACCTTTTATACCAGCATCCCACTCTTCCAGTCTCTGTCTTCATGAGCTACAGCTACCTGTGGGACTCTCCATCAAAATCAGAGCGGCTTCCCTATGATGTTAATTGGGCAGCTGCACAGAAAGGGTGAGAGCACACAACATGCCGATGGTTGAGTACAAAGACATGAGGGATATCCTTATCTTGCCCACCATACATGGTAATGGCAGCACCCCCAGCACTGTACAAGGTACCTCTACTCAAATGCACAAACCACACTGTGTACTGGGGTACAACAAGAACATGGGGGTAGTTGAACTCTCTGATCAAGTCTTCCAGCCATACAGTACCATAAGAAAAAGCTGACCATTCACATCGGTTAGTGCTATAATGCTATCACAATGTGCAGACCACAGAAGGTATACTGTACCTTCAGTTCCAGGAGGTATTAATCAAGGCCCTAATATTTGGAGATCAGGAAGGAGCAGTCCCCAGTACTTCCAGAACTGAAGGTGCTCGTATCATACCAGGCCAACATTTCCCTGGGGCAATGAGCTCAAAGCACAAAAAAGGAAGGGTGAAAAAAGGTGCCGAGTGTGTCACAGAAGGAGGATACACAAGAACATCACTTATCAATGTGACACCTGCCCCGACAAACCTGGTCTGTATACAAAAGAATGTTTCAGACTGTACCACACATTCATAGATTACTAAATTCATTTCTGACTTAAACAACTTACGTATGCCAACCTGATGAACACTACACTACTCACGTATGCCAAGCTGACGAGCTCTACACTACTCACGTATACCAAGCTGATGCACTCTACACAACTCACGTATGCCATTACATTATAAAGTTCACATACCAGGTAACAGTAGATCACTTCCAAAATTGGGTCACTTGTGGGGCATATCCACTGTTTAGGCAAATCAGGAGCTCTCCAAATGTGACATGGTGCCCACAGACCATTTCATCAAATTTCATCTGCATTGCAAAACATCACTCCATCCCTTCTGTGCCTTGCTGTGCACCCAAACAGTAGTTTTACCCCACAAATAAGGTGTCAGCATACTCAGGAGAAATTGCGCAACAGATTTTGGATTTCATTTTTTTCCTGTTACCCTTGTGAAAATAAAAAAATGAGGCTAAAAGATCAATTTTGTGGGAAAATTATTTTTTTTGATTTTCACAACTCAACGTTATAATTTTCTGTGAAGCAGCTGGGGGTTCAAGGTGCTCACCAAACATTTAGATAAATTCCTTCGGGGCCCAGTTTCCAAAATGTGGTCACTTGGAGGGCATTTCCACTCTTTAGGCACATCAGGGGCTCTCCAAACATGTCAGCAGAACATTCCGATAAAGTCTGGATTCCAAAACATCACTCCTTCCCTTCCTAGCCCTGCCATGTGCCCAAACAATGGCTTTCCTCCACATATTGGGTATTAGCATGCTCAGGAGAAATGCAAAAAAAAGATTTTAGTATCCATTTTCTCCTGTTACCCTTGTGAAAATAAAAAATGGGGCTAAAAGTACATTTTAGTGGGTAAAAAATGATTTTTAATTTTCACAGCTCTACATTACAAACTTCTGTGAAGCACTTATGGGTTCAAAGTGCTCACCACACATCTAGATAAGTTTATTGACGGGTCTAGATTCCAAAATGGGGTCACTTGTAGGGGGTTTTCCACTGTTTAGGTCCATCAGGAGCTCTCAAACACAAAACGGCATCACTTCTGAATTCTAGCCAATTTTGTGTTCAAAAAGTCAAACAATGCTCCTTCCCTTCCAAGCCCTGCCGTGTGCCCATACATTGGTTTTCTTACACATATGGGTTATTTCCATACTTAGGAGAAATTGCACAACAATTTTTGGGGTCTATTTTCTCCTGTTACCCTTGTGAAAATAAAAAATTGGGGCTAAAAAATAATTTTTGTGGAAAAATTTTGATTGTTATTTTCACAGCTTTATATCATAAACATATGTGAAGCACTTGGGGGTTCAAAATGCTCATCACATATCTAGATAAGGTCCTTAAGGGGTCTAGTTTCCAAAATTGGGTCACTTGTGGGGGGTTGCCACTTGTTAGGCACATCAGGGGCTTTCCAAACGCGATATGGCGTTCGCTCTCAATTCTAGTCAATTTTCAGTTCAAACAGTTAAACGGTGCTCCATCCCTTCCTAGCCTTACTGTGCTCCCAAATAGTGGTTTCCCCCACATATGGGGTATCAGCATACTCAGGAGAAATTGAATAACAACTTTTTTTGTCCATTTTCACCTGTTACTCTTGTGAATTACAAAAAACTGGGGATACATTTTTGTGGGTAAAATGTGATTTTTTTTTATTTTCACAGCTCTACATTATAAACTTTTGTGAAGCATTTTTGGGTTCAAGGTGCTCACTACACATCTAGATAAATTCCTTGAGGGGCCTAATTTCCAAAATGGGGTCAATTGTAAGGGGTTTCTACTGTTTAGGCATGTCAGGAGTTCTCCAAGCGCAACATGGCATCCGCTCTTAATTCCAGCCAATTTTGCTTTCAAAAACTCAAATGATGCTCCTTCCCTTCCAAGCCCTGCCATGCACCCCAACCATTGGTTTTCTTCCACGTATGGAGTATCGCCGTACTTAGGAGAAATTTCACAGCAATTTTTGGGGTCCACTTTCTCCCATTACCCCTGTGAAAATAATTTGGGGCTAAAAGATCATTTTTATGGAAAAAATTTTAATTTTTATTTTACGGCTCTACGGTATAAACGTATAAGAAGCACTTGTGGGTTCAAAGTGCTCACCACACATGAACATAGCTTAAGTACATTAAGGGGCCTAGTTTCCAAAATGTGGTCACTTGTGAGGGGTTTCTACTGTTTAGACACCTCAGGTGCTCTCCAAAAGCAACATGGCGTCTGCTCTCAATTCAAGCCAATTGTGCGTTACAAAAAATCAAATGGTGCACCTTCCCATGCACCCAAACAGTGGTTTTCTTCCATGTATGGGGTATCAACGTATTCAGGAGAAATTGCACAACAACTTTTGGGGTCCAATTTCTCCTGTTACCCTTGTAAAAATTTTGGGCTAAAATATCATTTGTGTGGAAAAAATGTGATTTTCTATTTTCATAAACTTTTGTGAAGCACCTTGAGGTTCAAAATGCTCACCACACATCTAGATAAGTTCCCTGACGGGTCTTGTTTCCAAAATGGGGTCATATGTGGGGAATTTCCACTGTTTAGGTACATCAGGGGCTCTCCAAAGGCAACATGGCATTCAATATTTTTTCCAACAAATTTTGCATTTAAAAAGTAAAATTGCACTCCTTCCCCACCCGGGGACCGGGGTCAATGAAAGGTTACTCGACCCGCAGATACAGGGGGCTTTGTACTTCATCACAGGGTGGAATTAGGGTTAGGGTTGGAATTAGAGTTAGGGTGGAATTAGGGTTAGCGTTAGAATTAGGGTTAGGGTTAGAATTAGGGTTAGGGTTGGAATTAGGGTTAGGGTTGGAATTAGGGTTAGGCTTGTGGTTAGGGTTATGGTTAGGGTTGGGATTAGGGTTAGGGGTGTGTTGGAGTTAGGGTTGTGGTTAGGGGTGTATTGAGGTTAGGGATGGAGTTAGAATTGAGGTGATTCCACTGTTTAGGCACATCAGGGGGTCTCCAAACGCGACATGGTGCCACCATTGATTCCAGCCAATTTTGCGTTAAAAAAGTCAAACGGTGCTCCCTCCCTTCCAAGCCCCGCCGTGTGCCCAAACAGTGGTTTACCCCAACATATGGGGTATCAGCGTACTCAGGACAAATTGCACAACAACTTTTGGGGTCCAATTTCTCCTGTTACCCTTGTGGAAAAAAAATTGCGGGCTAAAAATCATTTTTTGGAGGAAAAAAATGATTTTTTATTTTCACGGCTCTGCTTTATAAACATCTGTGAAGCACTTGGGGGTTCAATGTGCTCACCACACATCTAGATAAGTTCCTTGGGGGGTATAGTTTCCAAAATGGGGTCACTTGTGGGGAGTTTCCACAGTTTAGGCACATCAGGGGCTCTGCAAACATAACGACGACCGCAGAACATTCCATCAAAGTCTGCATTTCAAAATGTCACTACTTCCATTACGAGCCCTGACGTGTGCCCAAACAATGGTTCCCCCCACATATGGGGTACCAGCGTACTCAGGACAAACTGGACAATAACTTTTGTGGTCCAATTTCTCATGTTAGCCATCTGAAAATAAAACATAGCCTGCTAAAAAATCATTTTTGAGGAAAAAAAATGATTTTTTTATTTTCACTGCTCTGCGTTATAAACTTTTGTGAAGCACTTGGAGGTTCAAAGTGCTCACGACACATCTAGATAAGTTCCTTAAGGGGTCTATTTTCCAAAATGGGGTCACTTGTGGGGGTTTTCACTGTTTAGGCACACAGGGGCTCTCCAAACGCGACATGGTGTCCGATAACGATTGGAGCAAATTTTTCATTCAAAAAGTCAAATGGCGCTCCTTCCCTTCCAGACCCTGCCATGCGCCCAAACAGTGGTTTATGACCACATATGAGGTATCGGCGTACTCAGGAGAAATTGCCCCACAAATTTTAGGATCCATTTTATCCTGTTGCCCAAGTGAAAATGAAAAAACTGAGCCTAAAAGAAAATTTTTGTGAAAAAAAAGTATTTTTTTTTTTTACGGATCAATTTGTGAAGCACCTGGGGGTTCAAAGTGATCACTATGCATCTAGATAAGTTCCTTGGGGGGTCTAGTTTCCAAAATGGGGTCACTTGTGGGGAAGCTCCAATGTTTAGGCACACAGAAACTCTCCAAACACGACATGGCAACCGCTAAATATTCCAGCATATTTTCCATTCAAAAAGTCAAATGGTGCTCCTTCCCTTCCGAGCCCTGCCGTGCACCCAAACAGTGGTTTATGACCACATATGAGGCATCGGTGTGCTCAGGAGAAATTGCCCAACAAATTTCAGGATCCATTTTATCTTGTTGCCCATGTGAAAATGAAAAAATTGATGATAAAAGAAAATTTTTGTTGAAAAAAGTAAAATGTCCATTTTTTCCTTCCACATTGCTTTAGTTCCTGTGAAGCACCTGATGGGTTAATAATCTTCTTGAATGTAGTTTTGAGTAGCTTGAGGGGTGCAGTTTTTAGAATGGTGTCACATTTGGGTATTTTCTGCCACATAGACCCCTCAGAGTGAATTCAAATTTGATGTGGTCCCTAAAAAAATGGTTTGGTAAATTTTGTTGTAAAAATGAGAAACCCTTATAACTTCCTAACAAAAAGAATATTGTTTCCAAAATTGTGCTGATGTAAAGTAGACATGTGGGAAATGTTATTTAGTAACTATTTTGTGTCACATAACTCTTGGTTTAACAGAATAAAAATTCAAAATATGAAAATTGTGAAATTTTCAAAATTTTTGCCAAATTTCTTATTTCTTCACAAATAAATGCAAAAATTATTGGCCTAAATTTACCACTAACATGAAGCCCAATATGTCATGAAAAAACATTCTCGGAATCGCTAGGATGCGTTGAAGCGTTCCTGAGTTATTGCCTCATAAAGGGACACTGGTCAGAATGGCAAAAAATGGCCTGGTCATTAAGGTCAAAATAGGCTTGGTCATGAAGGGGTTAAAGCATTCCAGAGTTATTACCTCATAAAGTGACACTGGTTGGAATTGTAAAATTTGGCCTGGTCATGAAGGTGCAAATAGGCTTGAGGGGGTAAAGGGGTGTGGTAGATGGGGTAACTCAGATGTACACGGAGGTAGACACAAGAACACTGCCTCTTTAAGATCCTCACTGGTTTATTATAAATGCGGCATAAGCCACGGTGAAGTAAAAATAAACAAGGCCCTTTGGGAAAAATAGGAAAACAGATCAAAGGGGTAACACAAAACACAGTCTTTGTGGTAGCGGGAATACTCTCGCTCAGGGTAAGGCTAGGTTCATACTGTGTTAGAGCAGCCCGTTCAACACATAGGGTTGATGGGCTGTGTTAACCCTATAGTGTAATAGCGTTATGCTATACCGCTAGCGCAGATGCTTCATCTGCGCTAGCGGTGACAGACCCTCGGACGCTGCAGCCCGCGTCTAAGGGTCCGTCACAGAATGACGGCACATCGCTAGCTCATGCAGATTATGGCATTCATTTGCGATGGGCCCGAGGTTAATGGCAGGGTTAACGGATTGCGTTACACCGCATTATGCCGCGGTGTAGCGCAATCCATTAAATGGACTGCCTTAACGCACTGTGACACTAGCCTTAGGGCCCCGTCCAACATAGCGATCTCGCTAGTGAGATCACTGCTGAGTCACAAGTTTTGTGACACAACAGCGATCTCACCAGCGAGATCGCTGTGTGTGACAGCGATCAGTGACCAGCCCCCATGCCGATATCGCTGATGGCTGTAGGAAACCGCTGGACATTTCTTTTGTCACTGGTCTCCCGCTGGCCAGCACGCATCGCTGCGTGTGACAGGCTGGACACCAGCAATCTGCTGGTAACTAACGTACACACCGGGTATCCAAGGGACATGCGTCCCTTGGATACCCGATGTGTACGTTAGTTACCAGCGCGCTGATGCAGGGAGCTGGTAACTAACGTACACATCGGGTATATAAGGGATGCACGTCCCTTGGATACCCGATATGTACGTTAGTTACCAGCTCCCTGCATCAGCGCGCTGGTAACTAACGAACACAGCGACGCCGCGCGCTCGGCGTCGCTGTGCTGATCGCTGGTGAAGGTGTCTGTGTGACAGCTCACCAGCGACCACATAGCGACTCACCAGCGATCCTGACACGTTGATATCGTTGTCGGGATCGCTGGTGAGTCGCTATGTGTGACTCCAGCTTTAGTAAAACACACGGTTAAGGTTAGCATAAACACGAACACTTCTCTGGAGTTAGCCTCTCCAAACACACTGAACCCTGAAGGCCTCAGGAGGCTGACTATTTAAACCTCAGACCACATCCTGAAGTAGAGATAAGGTGTACAACTCCCACTCACTCCATGTTTGTCCACAAAAACTCAGCTCTTAAAATAGCTGATTAACCCGTCTCAACACATAGTGTGCTGGAGCAAACTTCTGAGTTTCAATTCACTGAAACTAATAGCCTCAGTGAAACATAACTCCCCTCCAGCACTTTGCCAGTGACTTGGTCATAGGAGATGAAGTAATCTTTCACAATTCTAAGAAGCAGTGGAAGGCTTATGAAGAAACTCAAAACATTGTTTATGGATTTAAATTGCTACGAATATAGAATATTTGGTGAAAAGCTAAATAAGCAGGGAGAGATATAAAAGAAACCGAACTGACACTGTCCATATAGTTTGGCTCCTGAAAGACTACATGAGTCCACAAATTAATGAAGCCAATATTGTTTTAATGAGTTATAGAAATCTGCAGACTGTCTGACAACAGGGAATCATTGTTTGGAAAGGTGCTAACAGAAATTAATTTAATTTGTACCTGCTCACACGTCTTTAGGTTTTAAGGGTCGTGTGGCGTATTGTGTGTCTGATTGTCAGCATGATCATCAAGGGCAGAAATTTCTTGGACTGAGATCTGTCCTGACAATTGCTCAATTTTATTGGCTTTTATTTAATAACCATTGGAGTCTTTTCACATCTCTACATGATAAAGAATGAAACACAAAAAAATAAACATTGGGAAAAGTGCCTTTAAAACAGTATAATGTTTCTGTCTTTCCAAAGTAGAAAAATAACACATCAATAAGCCTGGCAGATACATTTATCAGATGTCGGTTCTTATAATTGTGAAAATGTCAATGATATAACAGAACACATGGTTCAGACATGAAATTAGCCAAATGTATGACATTCAAAAGGTATTTATCATTACCACAATTTCCTTTAAATTAGTGCATCAAAATATTGGTGAATAGTGGTACATAAGTACCCAATAAGCAGCCCCTGAACTTGAGATTGGAGGAACAAGAAATCTAGCTGCCTGTGTTAATAGCTTGTACCCCCTTTCATTAGACTCTCAGAAAATCAGTAGTTCAGAAGGGCTTACTGCTAAACTATGATTATGAACCATTTTGTGGTTGAGTTACTGAACATAGGCTATGTGTTTCATTACTTTATGAGTTTTTTGCTTTTAATGGAGTTTGAATAAAACAATTTTTCTTAACTCTTAGTTGGTGCTTTACAAATTACCAGAATCAATCAACCAGGAACCATCTTGGAGTTTGCGTACACTGCCTCACTTGTTTAAAGCCCCCGTCACACATAGCGATCTCGCAAGCGAGATCGCTGCTGAGTCACAAGTTTTGTGACACAACAGCGATCTCACCAGCGAGATTGCTGTGTGTGACACTGACCAGCGACCAGCCCCCTGCCGGTTATCGCTGATCGTCCTGGAAAAGCCAGGAAATTTTTTTGGATCGCTTGTCTCCCGCTGCCAGCACGCATCGCTGCGTGTGACAGGCGGGAAACCAGCGATCAGCGCGTTGGTAACTAAGGTAAACGCAGGGTTTCAAAGCACTGCGCGGTGCTTAGAAACCCGATGTGTACCTTATTTACCAGCGCGCTGATGCAGGGAGCTGGTAACCAAGGTACACATCGGGTTTCTAAGTGACAATCGCCGGTGTTTTCTAGAAAGGCTGGCATGATGTCAGGAGAAGAAGCGTATAATTGGGTGTCGTCAGCATAGAGATGGTACTGGAAACCAAATCTACTGATTGTTTGACCAATAGGGGCAGTATACAATGAGAAGAGGAGGGGGCCTAGGACTGATCCTTGAGGAACCCCAAAAGAAAGGGGAAGATGAGAGGAGGAGGAGCCAGCAAAAGATACAGTAAAGAAGCGATCAGAGAGATAGGAGGAGAAACAGGAGAGAACGGTGTCCTTGAGGCCAATGGAATGGAGCATAGTGAGGAGGAGCTGATGATCCACAGTGTCGAATGCTGCAGAGAGATCCAAGAGAATTGGCATGGAGTAATGACCATTTGATTTAGCTGTTAGTAGATCATTAGAGACTTTAGTGAGGGCAGTTTCAGTAGAGTGTAAAGAGCGGAAACCGGATTGGAGAGGGTCGAGAAGAGAGTTATCAAAGAGAGATAGTGGATAAGACGGGAGTGGATCAGGCATTCCAGGAGTTTAGAGATGAAGGGAAGATTAGAGACAGGTCTATAGTTAGCGGCACAGTTTTGGTCGAGGGATGGTTTTTTAAGTAGTGGATGTATGACGGCATGCTTAAATGAGGAGGGAAAGATACCAGAAGAGAGAGAGAGGTTAAATATTTTAGTTAGGTTAGGGGTGACAGCAGGGGAAAGGGGCTGGAGTAGATGTGACGGAAATGGGTCACTGGTGCAAGTGGTTGGGCGAGAAGTTGCAAGGAGCCTGCTTACTTCTTCTAGTAGCTCTGAAGGTGTTCATGTTTATGCACCCCAATACTTTGCTTTGTTAAAGTAAGAAGAGCTTTAAACTATTTTATCATAAGATCCATTTATACTGCAAGATTACTGTGAACAATTGTTTGTTACAATGCTTATTTCTTGATAATCATACAGACTAATCAGGCTGCTGATCACCCAATGAATGAGCTTGCCCAAGAGAGTTATCATCACTAAAGCTTCAGCTCTTACATGGGTTCAGGAATAATAACCAAAGCACACAGGTATTTCCCTATGATTCTGCGAAACTATTGCTATTTGCATATTTTACCTTGAAAAATTTGTGTTGCTTAAAGTAAAACTGATAGCTGATATAAGCTGCCTGATCCACGGGCAGCATGTACTGTATGAGGCACTGGCAGTATTATCTCAGCCAGGTAAGTTTGACTCTGAAATACTTTGGCATTTCAAAGAAAAGCATACTTTAAAAGCTGCCGGGGACAGAGCCGTACAGGAGCACATGGGCAGAGACCTGTCAATCCAGAGCATGGGAGCGGAGAAGTCGCTGGAGTGCCCATGGGTCAGGCAGTATGTGTCAGCTGTCAGATTCACTTTAGTGTCAGGCTATGAAAGATTATACACTAAACAGTCTGCAAAAGGATTATTCAGGCCTTCCATGTCACAAGTAGGGCAGGTATCTTTTTGTTGAAAAAAAAAGTTGGTGGTCTTAAACCAAGTATTGACTGCTAAGAACTTAAGTAAATTGCTAAAAAGGATCAGTAACGTCTGCCACTCAACCCTGATCTCTATAGTCAGTTGTTGCGAACCTGATGGTTCAACAACTTAATCTGAGGGGAGCGCATAACTTGATCCATATAAGAGGAGATGAGCAGAAAGCAGCATTTAATACTATGGAGGGCCACTATAAGTATCCTATCTTGCTTTTCAGAGCTACGTAAAGCCAAATCTATTTTTTAAAATGTTAATGACATTCAAAAATATCAATAGTCAATATGTGGTTTTCAGTCTAGGTTACATGCTGGTTTATTCATCTTATTACCACACACACATCTGACATGTATGTATTTTACTTCAAAGGACCATTCTTTATTTGCAATACTTGAAAAATGTGTTTTTCTGGTTAAAGAAGTACATTTCCTGTTGTATATCTTGTCCGCTAAATGTTTTTGAATGGACCCTTCAAAGGTCCAAGCTATTAGAAAAGCACTCCTATGTAAGTTTTTATTCTCTTAATATACTGCAGTCATTATACTATATATGTAACACCCCTTTAAGCCACCTCTGGCTCCTATTATCTCTAGTTACAATTGTAAGGGGAGGCCAGGACTGTAGTCGTGACCAGAGACACTGAAGCATCTGTGTCCCCACCTTCCCTCACAAAAAACTGTATTCCTCTTCTCAGCATACCTGCATCTCCAGGTTCAGGTCCCCCCGGGCACTTCCCAGGCGGCAACGGTCCCTCTTCCAGTCGATCCCCAGTAATAGAGACACAGTCCAGGATAACTTGAACATTCTCTTTACTTAATACTTCACACGTTACATCTACAGTTGGCACATAATGAAATTTGTCTCCTCATCTTTCCCTGCTTTGCTGTCACTTCTGTGCAGAACACGTCCAGACCGGACCGTCTTAGACTGCTCCCCAGTTCCTTCCTGGCCTAACCTTGCCATGATGACAATTCCTTCTGCCTGTTTTGCTGCAGACACGAAATCATCAGTCACCCAGTTTGGTTGCCTCTGGTAGAGCATCTGGCCTGTCTGTACCATTCTCGTTGAAGCTCCATCTTCCTTCAACTCCTCTTTCCAACCGACTCCTGCCCTAAAGGTATCCACCTAGGCTATGAGTCGCCACATCTTTCTTCTCATGTACTGGCACACTGCTATGATGCCCAGTGGCTGTGGAAAATGTGGGCTGCCGAGCTATCCTGGGCCTATAGCCCATGTGGACACTTTGGGCACCCTGGCTCCATCTGACTATACTTCCCTAAGACTTGCAACTTACCACCCGGCAGCCCCTCCTACATTAACCCCCTATAACCTTCCTATGAACTATACCAGCAGTGCACACTAGTATGCCACCATCTAGTGGTTCCCAAAAGTACTACAGTTACCCTTATTTATAAGAACTATAATGCTAAGGTGACCCCCTCTAATGCCCGAAGGGTGCACTTCACTTTTCCTAAACTGTGCATGAGCATAGCAAACATTATTACATTATATTACATTAAAGGAACACAACATAATATACATAGTTCCACAGAAAATGGTAACACATGTATGAATGTGGCAGTACCACAAATATTAACATAGACATTACTCAATCTAGCACATGTAAATATCAACACACTGGGAATAATTAATGGGAGGGGAGCAAGGCAGTAATTTTATCTCACCCCCTTACACAATCTTCAGAATATAGACATCATCTATAGGACCAATATAGGCTCCAATTATCTCTAACCGCAATCTTCAGACTATAGACATCAGCTATTGGGCCAATCCAATCTAATTACAGTCTTCGTATTTCAGACGTCATCAATGGAGCCAGTATAGGCTCTCAATATCTCTAATTGCAATCTTCTCAATA
The DNA here is from genome assembly GCF_039654945.1 of Dendrobates tinctorius. Classification (NCBI taxonomy): domain Eukaryota; kingdom Metazoa; phylum Chordata; class Amphibia; order Anura; family Dendrobatidae; genus Dendrobates; species Dendrobates tinctorius. The sequence goes on along the minus strand of NW_027361694.1, from coordinate 2,555,916 downwards.
CAGACATTAGCCATGGGGCCAATACAGGCTTGTACTATATTTAATTGCAATCTTCAGAACATAGACATCAACTATGATGCCAATATAGGCATGTACTATCACCAACCAGCCTTTCTAAGCAGTAAGCATCACCAGGTAGATAAAAGACTAGCGTCTAATACCGCAAGGTCTTGACAAAATGTGTCCTCCTATTTGATCTTTGGCCTGCGCACTAGAGGTATGCATTCTAGCTGAAGGGTTCAACATTATCCAGGAGTATTCCTGTAAGAGAGTGGTTAGATTGGAGATAATCAGATCACTAAATAGTGTCATTTTTAGTTAATTAAAGTGGCTAGTCTGAGTACACAAAGCTTCAGGCATTTTAATTAACTGTTGGACAGCTGGCTCAGGCTCTGCAACAGATGGTAATTTCAGTAGTATACATATTGGTCTAGCTCTCCAATGAAATTTGTGTTAAGAATTGTATCTAGCCTTGTGATAACCTGCTCCAGGCTTTGAGCAACTTGAATCTGGGCTGATGACAACAGTTATATTCAATTCAGTTATTTCCTGACCTTTATTTCCTATAGCAAGTGCTGCTTGAGCGGATGCCTCAGTCATGCAGAGATATGTAAATGAGAATTTCAGAATATCCAAATTATTTTCAATGTTTCTGTACTAAGCTTCAAGGATTTAACTTAACACACTTATTTATTTTTCAATCATTAGAGCATAAGGGACGGCAAATACATTTTGTTCACATCTGAGTTTCTGCAGGCTGTCCGTATTATTCATTATATCAGTTTGTTTTTTTCTGTTTTCTCATACTGGATACAGCAGGATTTTTTACTAGTTTCTCATTTCCAAATGGCTTTGTTTCAAACAGGAGAAAATGCAACATGTTTTCTAACAGGTCAGACTATTATTTTGCTGTCTAAGGATGAAATTTCATGACCCACAATCAATCTAATCTTACAATAATCAAATTCTACCTTGATTCTTTCATAAAATATCTATAAGGACCTACTCTTTAAACATTGCATTTTAACAACCAAAATATGCCCTTTTCTTGCATATATAGATATTTTATTGGTTTGCTGCTTTCTTTTTTGATGGACTATCTGGAGGTTTGGTATGTACCTGGAGGGCCTGCACCCGAATCCTTTTTCTATTTTGTGCTGTTTTTTCAATTTTTTTGTATAGATATTTCAATGTCAATTTTTTAAAAACTTTGATCCTTATTTCTTTATTAGTTCCCTAATTCGCCATGACACAAGACAAACTGCATTTTACAAAATACAGCCAGCTTATGGAAAAGCAAGTATATGAAGAAGAGCAAGCGACGTAGGCATTCCTTTTTTTAAAGAGAACCTGTCATGATGTTTATATACCTTTCACCAATGCCATGTACGCACACATGCTTCTTGACGGTTAAAATAATACTTTGATTGTCGAAATTTAAAGTATTTTGCAAATTCTCAGAAATCCAGCATTGATATCGTATGCAAATTGCCACAAGCACTTGACAGCCCTAACAGGCCGTTCATATATCCGCACATCCCAACTAGTGTGAACAGGTGCCAGCTAACACAATAATTCTAAGAAAAAACAAAGCTGCACTCTGGATGGTAAATCTAGTAAAATGAGAACTGCATTACTGCCATAGAAACTAGGTAAGTGTAAATAATGTAGCACTATTTTCTATGGCAGTAATGCAGTTCCAATTTTCTAGATTTACCACCTTATGCTTTCCTATGGCGGATTCCATCTCTCTCACACCTCTCGCCCCAGTAACAAACGTGGTGGAGGAGTTGGCTTGCTCCTGTCTGATACCTGCTCCTTTACCCCAATTCCTCTACCACCCTCCGCTACTCTTCCCTCGTTCGAGGTGCACTCCGTCCGCATCTATTCCCCTCCAACCTCCAACTGGCTGTCATCTACCGCCCCCCAGAACTAGCCATCTCCACCTTTCTCGACAACTTCACCACCTGGCTACTCCATTTCCTTTCTGCTGACATCCTCACCATCATCATGGGTGATTTCAACATCCCCATTGACACTTCCACCCCGGCTGCCTCTAAACATCTATCGCTCACGGCTTCCCTCGGCCTCACTCAATGGTCCTCTGCGGCCACTCAAAGATGGTCACACGCTGGACCTTATCTTCACCCGTCTCTGTTCCCTCACTAATCTCAATAACTCACCCCTCCCCCTGTCTGACCAGAACCTACTGACTTTCTCTTCCCTCTCCTCTCCTACTCCGCAATCCCCGCTCCATAAACCCACTCACCCTCGCAGGAATCTCAAACACCTCAATTTACAATCACTCTCTGAGTCCCTTCTCCCTCTTACAGACATAGCTTCCCTTCATGACACAGACGCTGCTGCCACTTTTTATAACACCACAATAACAGCAACACTTGATTCGGCTGCCCCCCTCACGCAGAGCAAAACTCGAACAATTAAGAGGCAGCCCTGGCTGACCAGCCTGACCAAAGAACTAAGACTGGTTTCCAGGGCCGCTGAGTGGAGATGAAATAGAACCCATTCTACTGAGCACTTCAACGCATCAAAGCAGACTCTTGCCAGCTTTAAGTCCAAGTTCTCTGCCGCAAAACAAAGTTACTTCGCATCTCTCATATCCTCCCTGGCTCACAACCCTAAACAGCTCTTCAACACTTTCAATTCTCTACTCCATCATACAGCACCTCCACCCTCTCCTGTCATTTCTGCTGAAGACATTGCCTCCTTCTTTAAGCAGAAGATCGATACGATCAGACAAAACTTTGGCCCACAGAACCCAATGCCCCTCTTAGCCACTCAGCCCTGTTCTGCAAAAGCCAGCTTCTCCACCCTGACAGAAGATCAGCTCTCCGCCCTCAACCCACTCCTGTCCCACCTCATCCCTAACCTGGCCACAGTCTTCATCCCATCTCTAACACACCTCTTCAACCTTTCACTTGCAAATGGTGTCTTTCCCTCACCCTTCAAACATGCCTCAATCACACCCATCCTCAAAAAGCCTTCCCTTGACCCATCCTCTGTGTCTAATTCTCGCCCGATATCTCTTCTCCCTTACGCCTCAAAACTACTGGAACAGCATGTATATCTTGAACTGTCCTCCCACCTCTCCTCCTGTTCCCTCTTTGACCGGTTACAATCTGGCTTCCGACTGCATCACTCAATCAATCAATCAATCAATCAAATTTATTATCGCCAAGTACATATTACATATATACAAGGAATTCTTTGTGGCAAAGAGGCAACATAATATATAACAACAGATACAACAAGTAACATCTAACAAGACAGATACAGTATATAGTCTACACATGACGATTTAATTGTTGAACAGAGAGTGGATAGAAGCTGTTCATATGGCGGTTGGTACTGCATTTGGGGACTCTGAAGCGACGTCCTGAAGGGAGTAGTTGGAATGAGGAGTGTCCCGGGTGAGAGGGATCGGATGAAATTTTCAATGCGTGGGATCGAATACTCTTATCATAAAGATCCTGGATTTTAGGCAGGGGGGAGCCTATAATTCTCTCTGCTGTTCTGAAAGTCCTTTGTAAGCGGAGTTTGTCATGCGCAGTGGCTCCCCCATACCAGACTATCAGAGAGGAACAAATCACAGATCTGATGACAGCATTAAAGAATAAGATCAGCAGATTCTTAGACAAACCATATCTTTTCAGCTGACGCAGGAAGAACATCCTCTGTTGTGCTTTTCTTATAACAGCATCCACGTTTTTCCCCCATTTAAGATCATGAGAGATGATAACACCAAGGAATTTGGTCTCTGTGACCCTAAGAACCACTTCGTCATGGATGTAGATTGGAAGTATCTCATGTTGATCTTTCCTAAAATCCACAACCATCTCAGCAGTTTTTTTAGTGTTGAGTACAAGATTATTGGCTTTACACCAGTCACATATTCTTTCCACCTCACTCCGATACAAGTCTTCAGCATTTCCCCTGATGAGACCAATCAGTGTCATATCATCGGCAAATTTCAAGATTTTTACTGAGTCTGCTGAAGAGATGCAATCATTCGTATAGAGAGAAAACAGTAACGGGGACAAAACACACCCCTGAGGTGCCCCGATGTTTGTGACCAAGGTGTCCGAAGTGAATGGTCCAACTTTTACACTCTGTATCCTGGCTGTCAGGAAGTTATAAATCCACAAGCATAAGTTGAGAGGGACTCCAAGAGCTACCATTTTCTTATGAAGTAAATTCGGATCAATGGTATTGAACGCTGAGCTAAAGTCCATGAAAAGAATCCGGACATATGAGTGCCGTTCATCTGTATGATCCAAAATGTACTTCAGTGCCAGATTGACAGTGTCGTTTGCCGAACGATTCTCCTTATAGGCAAACTGAAGCGGGTCCCATAGCTTCTGCGTGAATTTTATCAGGTGGGACATCATAATTCTTTCGAAGACTTTCATAGCTACAGATGTGAGTGCTACTGGTCTATAGTCGTTCAACTCAGAGGATCCCACTTTCTTGGGGACAGGGATAATTGTGGAATTTTTCCAACACTGAGGTACAACGCACTCTTTCAGTGACACATTGTATATATTTGTCAGTATAGGGGCAAGCTGGGTAGCACATACTTTCAGACACATTGGAGATACACCATCAGGGCCAGGTGCCTTTTTGACCTTAAGTCCCTTCAGGATGCGTATCACCTCTGCCTCGGAGATCACTACTTGGGTGTTGCACAATGAATGATCTTTATATGAACAGACTGAGGAGCTTAGAGATGCATAGCCACTGTGTGTAGAGCTTGCCTCAAATCTGCAGTAGAATTCATTTAACTCTGCTGCCAGACTTCTGCAGGGGTTCACTATAGTGGGGTGGCTTTTATAATTGGTGACCTCTCTTAATCCTCTCCATGCAGATCTAGTATCTTTTGATGAGAACCTTTCCTCCAGAATCTTTGCATACTCGTGTTTGGCTAACTTGATCTCTTTAGATAGCGAGTTCCTAAGTTTCTTGAATTCAGTAATATCGCCTGCTTTATAAGCCTCCTCTTTTCTCTTACGGATCAACCTGACTTTATTTGTAAACCACGGCTTGTTGTTTCCCCGAAAGTGGACAGATTTGGATGGAATAAACGTGTCTTCACAAAAACGGATATATGAGGACACTGCATCAACCCATTCATCCAGACCCAAGCATGTTTCCTGGAATACCTCCCAGTCCGTGCATTCAAAGCATGCTTGCAGTTGCAATTTTGCCTCCTCAGACCATGTCTTCTTTGTATAAACTGTAGGTTTGGATGTTTTCAACCTTTGCCTGTAGGCTGGAATTAAATGAATTAGACAATGATCTGAAAAGCCCACTGCTGCTCTCCTCACTGCCCTGTAGGCCCCTTTTAAGACAGTATAGCAGTGATCAAGTGTATTGTTCTCTCTCGTGAAGCAGTTTATATGTTGAGTAAATTTGGGGAGATCCAGGTTGAGTTTTCCTTTGTTAAAGTCCCCCATTACGATCACAAATGCTTCAGGAGATCCTTTCTCCCATTCTGATATTTTGCAAGCTAATTCACCAATAGCAGCTTTAACAGATGCTTGAGGGGGAATATATACTGCAACCAGAACCATAGATGAAAACTCTCTTGGAGCGTAAAATGGTCTACAATTGAGTGCAAGGTACTCTAGATCTGGAGAGCAACCTTTTCCCAGTATGTTAACATCACAGCACCAGCTAGTGTTGATGTAGAGACATACCCCACCCCCCCTTTGTTTACCTGAAGCTACACAATCACGGTCAGCTCTGTAGATAACAAAACCAGGTAGATCCAGACTACAATCAGGGATGGTGTCATTCAACCAGGTCTCAGTAAAACAAAGAGCAGCTGAATTGGCCATATCAGATCTCATGTTACAAAGTAAGTTCAGTTCCTCCATTTTGTTAGATAAGGTTAGAAAAGGTTTGTTAGATAAGTTTCAACTGAAACTGCCCTAACTAAAGTCACTAATGACTTACTAACCGCCAAGAGCAAGTGACACTACTCTGTCTTCCTTCTCCTGGACCTGTCCTCTGCCTTCGACACTGTGGACCATTCCATACTGCTAAAGATTCTCTCATCTCTTGGCATCACAGACTTGGCCCTATCCTGGATCTCGTCATATCTAACAGACCGAACATTCAGTGTCTCCCTCTCACACACCACCTCCTCACCTTGCCCCATGTCTGTAGGTGTTCCTCAAGGCTCTGTGCTAGGACCCCTACTATTCTACATCTATACCTTCGGCTTGGGACAGCTCATACTGCAAACCGTGGGATTCTATCACCTCTATGCTGATGACACGCAGATCTACCTATCTGGACCCAACCTCACCTCCTTACTGATCGAAATCCCACAATGTCTGTCTGCTATCTCAGCCTTTTTCTCTGCTCGCTTTCTCAAACTGAACATGGACTAAACAGAATTCATCATCTTTCCCTATCTCACTCTACCCCTCCACCAGACCTATCCATCAATGTCAATGGCTGCTCTCTTTCCCCAGTCCCGCACACTCGGTGCCTTGGGGTGATCCTCGACTCTGCTCTCTCTTTCAAACCACATATCCATGCCCTCGCCTCCTCCTGCCGCCTCAAACTCAAAAATATCTCCCGCTCATTCCTCAACCACGAAACCACAAAAACACTAGTGCATGCTCTTATCATCTCCCGCCTCGACTACTGCAACCTCCTCCTCTCTGGCCTCCCCTCTAGCACTCTGGCACCACTCCAGTCCATCCTACACTCTGCTGCCCGACTAATCTACCTGTCTCTGAGCTACTCCCCAGCGTCCCCCCTATTCCAGGCCCCTCACTGGCTTCCTATTGCCCAGAGGCTCCAATTCAAAACCCTAACCATGACATACAAAGCCATCCACAACCTGTCTCCTCCATACATCCGTGACATGGTCTCCAGGTACCTACCCACACGCAACCTTCGATCATCTCAAGATCTCCTTCTCTACTCTCCCCTTATTTCTTCTTCCCACAACCGCATACAAGACTTCTCCCTTGCTTCCCCCATACTCTGGAACTCTCTGCCACAACACATCAGACTCTCACCATCAACGGAAACCTTCAAGAAGAACCTGAAGACCCACCTGTTTCGACAATCCTACAGCCTGCAATGATCCTCGGTCTACTGAACCATTGCATGACCTACTCTACCCTCTCCTACTGTATCCTCACCCATCCCTGTAGACTGTGAGCCCTCGCGGGCAGGGTCCCCTCTCCTTATGTACTTGTGTGTCCCTTGTCTTACACATGTTTATTATACTTGTCTATATTTCTCCTTTTCACATGTAAAGCACCATGGAATAAATGGCGCTATACAAATGCACAATAATAATAATAATTATTCTTATACCAGTGACCTGCTTTTCCTACCAAGATCTTTCACCGGTGCTCTGAGTGCTTAGGGTGGCAAATGTGCAGATTAGGCTGGTTTCACATTAGCGTCTGTATGCGCAACCTTTCATCTGCAGCAATCAGCATGTGTCATGTTTCTCTATCTTTAACATGGTGCACGCTGGTGCATGTGTTTGCATCAGTTCGCATGCATCAGCATACACTTGCGTTGTTTTTCGGTGTGAGGCGGGGTCCGGTGAATGCATCATGTTGGATTTCCGGAAGCGGCAAATATCCAGCAAATATGAGAAGTCACGCGCATGCGGATGAGTGCGTCAAATAAACGTATTAATGTCTGTGGGAACTCATGCGTACGCAAGGACTGCTTTTTGGTTGGCTCCTGGTTGGCTCCTGGTGCTGCTTTCTGTCGTGGTGAGGACAAGACTGTCTATGTAAGTATAGAAGCTTTGGAAATATCTGTCTCTCAGCGCTTTTTCTGTTCCTTGCAGACTGGCTGATTCTCTGTGGCGCAGTGGGTGTCTCTCCTGGTGCAGTGGTTTTCCTGTGGTCGTCTCCTGGTGCTGTGGTTGTCTCCTGTTGCTGCCATCTGTCCCTGGCCTGTGCTGACTGCTGTGGTGTTGGACTACTGCCTGTAATGTAATTATCGTTGTCCTTTTTTTGGTCTACATTGTTTTTTGATCTTTACAAATTTAATTTTTATTTTGTTGTTTTATAGTGTTTCACTTGGATGCTGCCTGCTCTTTAACCATGTTCTCCACTGAAGACCAGAATTCTTCCCAGGGTGGACCGGACAAAGATTATGTAATCACCTTCGCTTTACTGATTGATATGTATTGACTGGCAATACTCCGCATGTGTTAAATCATGTAATTTCTTTACAGATACCTGGCAGTGATGAAGAGCAGGAGCAGTCCAGTGGAGAGGAATCTTCCCAGGGTCATCGGGCTCATGTGTCTCAGGAGGAAAGACGGGGTGTAAGTATTTGTTTCATCAGAGTTGGAATACAATTTTTTCAGTTTTACTTAAAAAAGTTTTTTTCTATTTTATCTATAGGTTTCACAACGGGAACCAGCCACACTGAATATAGGCAATGAACAACTCATCCACCTAGGGCATGGGGGAGGACCGATGTGGGACACCCGTGATGGTCAGCACTCCTACATTGGGGTGAATCGACGACTCAGGGAAGAAGTGGCAACATCGCTGCTGCCTGGTTGGCACCGTGCCACGCCGCAAGCCTGAAGTTATTTTGGTAAGTATTGCAATGTGGTCTGAAACAGCAGTGAACCTGTGAATGGATGTGCATTGTTTACTAATATTTTTTTTTCCCCTTTACAGTGAAGCGAATCAAAATCCGTTGGACCGCTTCAACGAGGACATGAGAGAGGAGCCTCAGGTTCAAAGTGGTTCTGCTGCAAGGTTCAGAAAATACAAATATCGCCCGGACCTTGCTTTTCTGAGGCCTGCACTTGCTCAGCGAATGTCAGTATAGAATTTTTTTTTCTTTTGACTAATGTTTAATTTTTCCGCCACACAGAACCTGGAGCAGCACAACACAAACTTTATTTTTTCACTAACATTTTTTCTTTTTTTCACAGAACCTGGTGCAGCACCACACAACCCGGAGCCTCCTCGGTTGAAGCGGCCCCTCATCTACCAAACACTGAACAGACACAGTCCCAGTCAGCCACCAGCGATGGAGCAACATTGCAGGCAGGCTTCACAGGTTGGGGAAGAGGCAGCCGGTCCATCAGGTTTTCAACTCTCCCAGCCCTCTGCCTCTGCTTTAGCTGGGTCTTCTCATCAGCGCATGCGCCGGTACGCTATGTCCCGGAACACAGCGAAATACTTCCGGGACATAGTGTACCGGCACATGCGTAGTAATGATTTTCGGCTTTGCTTGCAGTTGGGCAAAGCATACTGCGCGTGCGCGAAACAAGATAGCTTTGCACACGCGCAAACGATGGAGAAGAATACCGGAGAAGAGTGCGGACGGGGGCCACGGATGGGGTGGAGAAGAAAGAAGAAACCCTACCCATCGGACCAGACAGAAGTCATTTAAATAGCCCACCAAATTCAGGTGACAGATTCCCTTTAAGCTCGGTCTTTCAGGATGGGGTTAGGTTGATTGCTGACAGAGTGAAGAGTGGATTCAAGGAAGTCAACAATCGCCTAGATCACCTGGAAGCCGACCTTAATAGACAGTCGCGACATTTTTCTTCTGCAATTGAGCGGAACGTGTCAAAAAACCTTATGCCTCAACTCCAGCTGTCCATCATGCAGGCCTGCCAGGTTGCTTACAGCCACGCATTACAGCAACAGCAGCAGCAGCAGTCCCAGCAGCAGTCACAATCCTACACTGAACAGGCCGGAGGATACTACCAGCAGCAAATCTACTATTCAGCTCCCACAGCACTGAACTATTCGCCACCACCACCACCTCCAGTTCACTGAGCGACCACGCTGCCAAGTCCTTCAACCCTGCAGCCGGCACCATCCACCATACTCCAGAGTACAGCACCCCTGCAGCCATCAGGATCCACTATGCTGCACAGTCCAGCACCCCTGCCCATTACAGTACCCCTGCCCACTACAGCACTCCTGCCCACTACAGCACCCTTTCCCAGTCCAGCACCTCTGCTCTCTACAGCAGCCCTGCCCAGTTCAGCACCCCTGTCAACTACAGCACCCCTAATGCAGCCCAGTCCAGCATGCTGCCAAAGTACTGCTACAGAGCCCAGGACCCCCACTTGGCCAAGAAAAGCCAAGTCCAAAAAAAAATCTTGGCCTCAGGACCAAAGCTAGGAGCCAAAAAATTCTTCCCACCTTGAACCCACCACCTCCAATTTATTACTACCTTCCCTTTTGTCGCTTCCTGTTCCTTCTGATTCCACTTTGTCATCTCTAGACCCTTCCCCTGTAACCCCATCCTTATCAACTATCACCCAGTCCTCACAGCTCCACACCCCCAAGGTCCTACCCATTACACCCTCACGTAAACCCCGAAGAAAAGATAAATCACCCCAACCTTAACCCTTTTATTTTTGTTTAAATGTTGTAAAAAAAAAGTTTGTATTTTGTTATCACTATACCTTATTTTTTCTTTATCTTTCTGTGCCACCGCCGACACAAACACACTTGGTTTTTTAGGTAAAATACAACACAAACACACTTTTTTTGGGAGGGAAGGTAATTTATATTTGAATCGGGAAACATTAGGGTAAATTATTACATGTACATGTTAACATCCCAGAAACATTTAAATATAAAAGGTATGTACTATTCAACAGGTACATTACAGGTACAAAACATAACAAGTACATTTAAGTTAGCGGCTTAAATCATTTCGTCTTGCCAGGCCACACGTCCATTATCTGGAACAAAGTAAGCGGCAAACTTATCCCTCATAAGGGCAACTTCAACAGTGGTTCTCAGAGGGTGAAACTGGTAGTCATGCAATGTAACAGGTTCCTCAGGTTGTAAGCTTGGTCGCTCTTTTACCATCATGTAGTTGTGCAGAAGAACTCATGCTTTCACATCCTTATCAATAGTGTAAATTTTTAGGTTAATGGATGTGCACAAAATCCTCCATTTTGATACCAGCAATCCAAATGCACACTCCACGGTTCTTTGTGCCCTTGTTAGTCTGTAATTGAAAATTTTTTTGGTGTGATTTAAGGTTCTACTAGAGTATGGTTTAATGAGGTTGGCACACATTTGTAAGGCCTCATCACCAACAACAAAAGGCATTGGTGGTCCATCAGTGTTGGGCAGAGCTCTTGGCGGCGGAAAATTAATCGAGCAATACTATGCTTGAGTCATCGCGGCTGCATGTCTCACGGTTGTTCGACAGCCGCCACACCTGCAAGGATTGACTGTTTTTAGGCAATCCCTGCATGTGTTGCGGCTGTCGAACAGTCGTGAGACATGCAGCTGCAGCAACTCGAGCATGGTGTTCAAGCATGCCGAGATGCTCGATTAGCACTAGAGCATGCTCAGATAACACCTTTTCCGTGAACGCTCACTCATCACTAGTGCAGATGGATACACTAGGTCTTATGAGGACTTAACTGCATATGCAGCACTCAAAGCACTGACACCGCCTGCAAGAAATCTTGATAGGAAAGCAGGTCACTGAAACAAAAGTGACCCTATCAGTAAGACACAGGAGTAAAGCAGTGGGCAGGGAATAGACAGAGAGGGCGGGAGAACTGCAAGCACAATGTTCTACCCCATAGCACTTTCAGCTAATTTGCATTAGATTTCAACACTGCATTTCTCAGAAACTGTAAAACATATTTCCCCAATTAAGGTCTGGATTTAACGAACATGAAATCCCGTTGCCATACATTCCATTAGTTTAATGCACAAAATCTTTAAGACAGGCTCCTTTTATTAAGAAACCTTATATGAAACATTAGCTAAAGAAGCAAATATACTGTAGGTAAAAATATGGTCATGTAAATGAGCTGCCCTAAGGGAAATTACAGCATAATTCATGCTCCAAGTTATACATGGGGTCAATACTGTAGCTCAGTATGCCTACAATTTTATAAGGGAGGTGTTCGTATCCATAAGATAATTGTCAGACAAGCAACTATCTCCCTGTACACATGAAAATTCAACCAGATATCAAGAAATAGTTGAAGGGCCATCATGCACATTAGATGATCGGCTGAATTTAAAGGAAATCTGTCAGTTAGATTAGCCCCCTCAAACCGGATATATGGGCATACTTGTCTTTCAAAGCTAAATGCATTGACACAATTATATCTTTTATCTGTTGCTGCATTCCTGAGAAGTCAGTGCTTTTCATTCCTAAACCTCACCTTTATTTCCTATAGCAAGTGCTGCTTGAGCGGATGCCTCAGTCATGCAGAGATATGTAACTGACTGAGAATTTCAGAATATCCAAATTTCTATCAATTTTTCTGTACTAAGCTTCAAACACATGATCATGTGTATAATCGTGAACTATCAATTGAGATAAAAAGACTGGTACTGGGTGGGGAAATATCCCCGGGAGGCAGGGGCTTGGAAAGTACTCTGACATGGCCACAGCTTGTAATGTCATAATTGCACATTTGAATAGGAGTTAAAAAGCTGATGCAGCAACAGAGAGAAGATAAATAGTTGTCTATGGATTTAGCTTTCAAAGACCTGCATGCTCATATGTGTGATTTGGGGAGGATGATGTTGCTGTCCAATGGATGCTATATTGCGGAGGTATTCTCCCTTAGTTATTTATTATTGCTTCTATAGGAAAGCATACCCTATAGAGCTCTATATAGGCATTCACCTTTGGTATGCCCTTATTTTTATAGAAAGCCATTTACTCCATCAGGAAGTACAACATATAAACTCCCATGGAGCTTCAGAAAGTTTGAGAAAAAATGTACAAAATGACCATTATATTCTATGAAATGAAAGCGATTACCAATTTTTCCTTAATAGGTTGATATATTATATGATACAACATCATTTTTATATGAAAGTATGATTGTCTGCCATCATTTCCACTCTCCTACTCTCCTAATTAATATGAATCCCTTTGGAATTGGTAAAGTGATATGGCCAACTTGTCTAATGGATCCGTTACACTGGGATGCACAGCATGAAATAACTACAAACCAGCAACATGTTCGTCACTAGACCGCTATTGAATGGCCTTTTTACACTTGCCGACCCCACTTCAGATGTGCCCTGAAGATCAGGAATAGAACATTCATTTTTACCATTGTTCTCAGCAGCGCAAGTCCTGTTTACACATACACCGCCAAGAATGACGATCTTTTGTACAGTCCAAAAGATCATTTCAGTTGATGAACAAGTGTTTTGCTCATTTGTTGAGCGGTCAGGAGCGTTTTTAAACTGCACGATTATCATGAACGAGTGTTGCTAAATGGCCAAGTTCTCCAAAAAATATGACATAGTTGTCATGGGAGATTTCAACTATCCAGACATTTGTTGGGAATCTCTCTCTGGCAAAACTAACAGGTCAAGGAAATTCTTATCCTCTCTTGCTGACAACTTTATCTTCCAAAAGGTAGGGGAGAAAACAAGGGGAACTGCTACCTTGGATCTAATCCTTATAAACAGGGAGGAAATGGTTGAGGAGGTAAAAGTGGCTGGGACCCTAGGAGGTAGCAACCATGCTATTTTAGAATTTTGGATAACTAGAGGAGGAAGACCTGTGAAGACTCAGACGTCAAGGTTAGATTTCAGAAAGGCAGATTTTAAGGGATTCAGAAAGAGAATTGGAGGGATCCAATGGCTGGATATCCTTAAAGACAAAAATGTCCAGGAAGCATGGGAAATCTTGAAAAATGAAATTCTCAAAGCACAAATGTTAACAATTCCGAAAAGAGGGAAGAATAGGAAGCATTTAAGGAAACCAGGATGGATGAACACAGAACTTAAGCACATGCTAAAAAGGAAGAAAAAAATGTTTATAAAATTGAAAGAGGGAGGCATATTTAAAGAAGAATATAATGATGTCTGCAGAACCTGCAGGGCACAAATCAGATTATCTAAAGCTGACAATGAATTGAGGCTTGCAAGAGATGTCAAAAGCAATAATAAAGGATTTTGGGGATATGTCAAAAGTAAAAGAAAAGTCAAAGATGCTATAGGATTTTTACAGGATGAAAATGATGAAATGGTAAGACAGGATGTTGAGAAGGCCGAACTTTTAAATTCCTATTTTGCATCTGTTTTCTCTCAGAAAGGAAATGTAACAACAACTGTTCTTCACTGTCCTATTAAGAATCCAGGATATCTATAAACTGAAAGATAGTGAGGAAACACTTAGCTAACCTAAATGAATTCAAGTCTCCAAGTCCAGATGAATTACACCCCAGAGTACTGAAGGAGATAGCAGAAGAAATTTTTGAACCCCTCTCCATAATCTTTGAAAATTCTTGGCGAACAGGAGAAGTCCCAGAAGACTGGAGAAGAGCAAATGTTGTTCCTATCTTCAAAAAGGGGAAGAAGGTGGACCCAGGCAACTATAGGCCGGTGAGTCTGACTTCTATACCAGGAAAGATCTTTGAACAAATTATTAAACAACATGTATGTCAGTACCTGGATAAGAATGAAGTGATTAAACAGAGTCAGCATGGGTTTGTAACTAATAAGTCAGGTCAGACTAACTTAATTTCCTTCTATGATGGAATCACTGATTGGGTGGATCAAGGAAATGCTGTAGATATAGTATATCTTGACTTCAGCAAAGCATTTGACAAAGTATCTCATACAATCCTTATTGAAAAAATGACTAAGTATGGAATGGACAAGGCAACTGTTAGGTGGATTCATAACTGGCTTAGTGATTGGACCCAAAGAGTGGTCGTAAATGGCTGCACATCCAGTTGGAAGAATGTCTCAAGTGGGGTACCACAGGGCTCTGTCCTGGGCCCTGTATTGTTCAACATCTTTATCAACGATTTAGATGAAGGCATTGAGGGTAAACTGATTAAATTTGCTGATGACACAAAGCTAGGAGGGATAGCTAATACTAGAGAAGAGAGAGAGAGGATTCAAAAAGATATAAATAAACTGGAGCAGTGGGCAGCAACTAACAGAATGGTTTTTAACAGGGAAAAATGCAAAGTACTACATCTGGGCAATAAAAATGAAAAAAGCATATACAGAATGGGAGGAATAGGGCTAAGCAACAGCACATGTGAAAAAGACTTGGGTATACTAATAGATCACAGACTGAATATGAGTCAACAGTGTGATGCAGCAGCAAAAAAGGCAAATGCAATTCTAGGATGTATTGTGTCCAGTTTTGGGCACCACATTTTAAAAAAGACATCAACAAACTGGAGCAAGTTCAGAAAAGAGCGACCAGAATGGTGACCGGTCTGCAAACCCTGTCTTATGAGGAAAGGTTGCAGGATTTGGGAATGTTTAGTTTGCAAAAGAGAAGACTGAGAGGAGACTTAATAACTGTCTACAAATATCTAAAGGGCTGTCACATTGTAGAAGGATCATCTTTATTCTCATTTGCACAAGGAAAGACTAGAAGCAATGGGATGAAACTGAATGGGAGGAGACACAGATTAGATATTAGAAAAAACTTTTTGACAGTAAGAGTGATCAATGAGTGGAACAGGCTGCCACGAGAAGTGGTGAGTTCTCCTTCAATGGAAGTCTTCAAGCGGAGGCTGGACAGACATCTGACTGGGATGATTTAGCGAATCGAGCAGGGGGTTGGACCAGATGGCCCAGGAGGTCCCTTCCAACTCTACGATTCTATGAATGATCATTCATGATAGCCTAAAGGCCCCATCACACACAGCGAGATTGCTAGCGAGATTGCTGATTTTGTGACTCATCAGCGATCTCGCCAGCGACCGCCCCCGCCGGGTATCGCCGATCGTGCAGCAATATCCTGGGTAATTTTTTTATCGTTGGTCTCCCGCTGGCCAGCGCGCATCGCTGAGTGTGGCAGTGGGAGACCGACAATCAGCGAGCTCCCAGCTCTGTAAGCAGGCGCTGGGAGCTGATATCTAAGGTAAATATCGGGTAACTAAGCGCGCGTGTCACTTAGTTACCCACTGTGTGCCTTAGATACCTGCGTGCTCGAGCTAGGACACTGGTATCCAAGGTAAACAGCGGGTAATTAAGTATCGCGCGTGCTTAGTTACCCGATATTTACCTTAGATACCAGCGTCCTAGCGCGAGCACGCAGGTATCTAAGGTACACAGCGGGTAACAGCGTTTAGTTACCTGCTGTTTACCTTAGAGACCAGCGTCCTCGCTGGTCCTGATCCCTGGTGAAGCTGCCTGTTTGGCAGCTCACCAGCGATCATGTAGCAAGGCACCAGCTATCCTGACAAGGTCGTATCATTGTCGGAATCGCTGGTGCATCGTTTAGTGTGATGGGGCCTTTACAGTGTAAAGGGAGCACTGTGGCTATCACTGATGTGTCAACAATGAGGCTTCCACTGTTTGGGTGGTTATGGAGACATGCCCCTATACTGGAATGTTGAGTACTAGCACGTACACTTGTCATACTTTTTTGGGGGGATACCAAGCTGTCTCCACAGACAGTTGACTAACTTCAGAAACCAAAGAGTACATTCACACACTGCAAATTCCAGATACATTCCTACTTAGCATATTTTTCTATGAACCCTAGCAGAACTTCCAGCATGTTTTGTCTGCTCATGTTTTGGTGGGTCCCATAGAGAATGCCTGAAGGCACACAGCAGTGAGAACATTTCCCCTGAAATGAAGCCAAGCCCATCCTTGATCCTATACTGTTGAGTAAAGCTGTCACAGACTGTGCTGCTAATCAATTCAATCTGCTGCTCACCTCACAGTAGAGGTCCTTTTACAAGGGCAGACTTTCTGATGAAACAAGTGCAAATTAATAATATAAGAAGTTGATCAGCGCTCGTGAAGCTCTACTTACATGTCACAACCATCAGCCCTGTTTGTGACAACAATTATAGTGTAATGGTTCATTTGCACACAGTTACATTATAGTCGGCAGCGCTTCTCAACTGTGGCAATTGGTCCTACAGACAATCATGGTCTGAATAAGTTATTTAATCAAAAAGCAACAAAGGCTGTGATCTTCAATTGGCGGGAGCTTAGAGGCCAACAGGAATGATTGCCCAAATCACCCAATTCCATGAATGCCCCCACCCATGAAGTGATGCAAACCAAGCAACATTTCTTCTTTGATCGACTCTACGCTTGTCTGGTGGCTAGGCAAGCAACATGAGTAAAGAAGCCAGTGGCTGCCAGCTGCTATACAGAGCAAAGCAGGCAAGAACAATTAGTGATTAGCTGCTGCACTCTGTATAGGCAGAAACCATGAAGATAGAAGAAGAACAAATCAGTATTTGGGAAACGAGATTCTAAAATCCTGCTGGGAGAGCTGTACCAAATTTAAAAAAGTGTTTCTTAAAAAAGAAAAAACACTAACATTACAATTTTACTATTTTTTTTTTCAACCTTGATTTAAGTTAGGGCTGAGAGTTAGGTTTAGGGCTAAGATATTAAAATAAAAGCTGAAGGACCAAAGGGCAAACTATATGTACATTGGTATATTGCTAAAATATAATACAATTGACTTAGGCCTCATTCGCACATCAATTTTTTGCCATCAGTCACAATCCGTAGAATTTTGAAAAAAAGCTGATCCGGCGACTGATGCCGCTGGATCCAGTATTTCCTCATAGACTTGTATTAGCGACGGATTGCAACGGATGGCCGCACGTTTCATCCGTGGTTCAATGGATCCTTCGGAAATTCTTTGTCCGTCAGACAGAGACAATGGACATAGGAGCATTTTTGTCTACTTCTAAAAATCCGTCGCTGTCCGATTTTTGCTAGAATGGAAGCTTATGGGCGTCGCTGTCTGACAAATGACGGAATCCGGCGACAGATTCCATTTTTTTAACTGCACATGCTCCGACACTGTGTGTGTATGGTATGTGCAGGCTGTGTGTGCGCGTGTGGGGGGGCCTGCGGGGCTGTGCAGGGGTATGAGCGGGGGTATGTGGGGTTGTGTGGGGGTCTGTGCAGAGCTGTGTGGGGGTCTGTGCTGGGGTATGTGAGGTTGTGCGGGAGTCTTTGCGGGGGTATGCGTGGCTGTGTGGGAGTTGCAGGGTCTGTGCAGTGCTGTGGGGGGTCTGTGCGGGGGTATGCGGGGCTGTGCGGGGGGCTGGGCGGGGGTATGGGGGACTGTGCGGGGGTCTGTGTGGGGTGCTGTACGTTGGGGTCTGTGCAGGGGTCTGTGTGAGGTGCTGCGCGGGGCTGTGCAGGAGTGTGCGGGGGGTCTGTGCAGGGCTGTGTGGGGCTGTGTGGAGGTCTGTGCAAGGGTATGCGGGGCTGTGCGGGAGCCTGTGTTTGTGTGTGTGTGCATGCAGGCATCGTCCGATTGGACTACAAGTCCCATCAGGCTATGCCTGCTACAGTGACAGTGATTGATTGACACATTAGCCAATGATGGGACAGTAGTAGTCCCATCGTCCGGCTAATGTGCTGAATGTAAAAAAAAAAAAACATACTCATATATAGTCCATACTCACCAACTACACCTAATCCCCGAAGCCCTCGATCACCTGTAAAAAAAATTAAAATAATAAACCAACAATATACTCCCTGTGTCCGACATAATCCAATTAATACGATTGTCCCACGACAATCTCCTGTGGAGAGCTGTCACATCAGCTGATGCGACCACTCTCCAGGGGCTCCAGTGATACAATGACGGAGATAATCCTCCTCATTGTATCACTCCACTGCCGACAGGTCACCTGTCGCTTTGCGGCACTACAGCGTGAGAATTTTCTCACGCTGTAGTGCCGTAAAGCGAGAGGCTTATCTCCGATGACACACTGCTGGAGGGTTATCTCTGGTAAGTGTGTCATCGGAGGCCTATAGAGCTGCCACATCTGCTGATGTGACAGCTCTATAGGGGAGATTGGCATGGGACAATCGTTATTAATGGTATTACGTCGAACAGGGAATATATTGTTGGTTTGTTTTTTCATTTTTTTGCAGGTGATCGATGGCTTCGACTGGATAGATGTACAATAAAAATTTTGAAAAAATGTGTCCTGTTTTATTTAATTAAAATACTTTATTCTTATGTGTGTGGTTTTTTTTAACCCTTTATTAATATAAGATTAATAATGGATAGGCGTCTTATTGACGCCTCTCCATTATTAACCGGGCTTAATGTCACCTTACAATAGCAAGGTGACATTAATCCCTTATTACCCCATATGCCACCACTACACGGCAGTGGGAAGAGAGGGGCTAAGTGCCAGAATTGGTGCATCTTAGAGAAGCACCATTTCTGGGGCTGCTGCGGGCTCGTATTTGTAGCCAGGGGGGCCAATATCCAATATTAGCCCACAGCTGTCTGCGTAGCCTTTCTGACTATAAAGTATAGGGGGACCCCACGTCATTTTTTGGGGGGTCACTCTTTTTTAATAGCCAGTAAAGGCTATGCATGCAGCTGCGGGCTGATATTCATAGTCTGGGAAGGGGCCATGGGTATTAACCCTTCCCAGGCCACAAATATTGGCCCCCGGCCATCGGCTTTCCTCCTCTGGTGCACAAAATTGCGCGGGAGCTGACGCCATTTTTTTTCAATTTTTTTTTAAATAAAACATATTGTTCATTAATAAACATCGGCCTTGCTATTATTTAACTATCTATCTATATCTATCCATAGTATATCAAAAGATATATCCATAGATATATCCATAGATATATCCATTGATATATCTATAGATATATCTATGGATATATCTATAGATATATTGTATCTATGTATTCTATCTATCCCATATCTACAGTATCTATCTATAGGTCTGTCTATCTATCTATCTGGCTGTGGGAGTTTTTAAAAATGGATCCATCGAAAAACGTAAGAAATGTATGAAAAAACAGATGCGACGGATCGTTTTTTTTACGGATCCACTAGTCGGATCCATAAAAAAAAACGGATCCGTCGCATCAGTTTTTCGCAATCTGACACAGATCCGTCGATCCATCAAGCCGACGGATTGTGACTGACGTAAAAAACCTGATTTGTGAAGAAGCCTTAAGGGGGTTTTACACATAGCGATATCGCTAGCAATATCACTAAAGCATCACCGATTTGGTGACGCAGCAGCAATATCGCTATGTGTGATACTTACCTCCGACCGGCTCCCCCGCTGTCTGTCGCTGATCGCGCGAGATCGGCCGGCTCCATTTCTCATCAGGCACTTCCTGCTGGGCTTCCTGCTGGCGCCGACGAGCGGCGCGTGGCGCGGACGGGAGGACGTCAGGATCGCCGCGTCTGAAAGGTAAGTAACGACCGCTGTGTCGCTGCTGCATCGCTGTGAGATCTGCCAGTGTGGCAGCTCACTAGCGACCATTTAGCGATGCACCAGCGATCCTGACCGGGTCGTATCGTGGTCGGGATCGCTGGTGCATTGCTAAATGTAAAGGGGCCATTACCCTTGGGTCTGGTAATCAATGCTGATATGCAGATATGTTTACATGGACCATCCAACTTCTAGACAATGTGTATTGTCACTTTCTTAGGCCATTTGTATAGGGGGTTAACAAGGTAAAATTCTCTTAATCATTTAGTGACCAAGTCAATTTTTTTCACACAAAAATGCAGTTCAGATGAAACCCTCGACGGAACCACTCACTATATTGAGGCAGATGGAGACATTTTAGATTTTGTTTGCCGTCTGTGGTGGTATCCATTTTTTTTAGACATTCACAGATATGTGGTCAACCACACGTATGCGCTAAAAAGACACCTAAAATGGTGGGACATTGCCAAAAGAAAGATGAGAAGGAGTCCAAAGTTACTCCACCAGTCTCATTATAGTGGGTGGTTCTGTCCAGGGGTTTTGTCTGAATTGTGGTGTTTGGTTTTTACATGGAAACCCCGATTTAAGTCCTCAGCGGAAAGCACAGGATAAATTTGAGCAGAGATTTATTCTGATTTTTGGGAGGCTGAATGAACAAATCGACAGCAATACTAGAAAAGTTATTATTTTTATTTTTGCATGGTTAATCATGTGGTATGATTGATAAGATGGCTTTATTCTTTGGCTTTGTGTAATTACAGTGATACCAGATTTATATTGGATTTTTTATGTTCTGCTACTATCACACACTAAAAAAATTTTTTTAGACAGTGGCTAGTGAAAGTATTCACTAGTAGAGTTGAGCGAAACGGGTCGGTCAAATTCATAAGTCGCCGACTTTCGCTGAAGTCGGGTTTCATGAAACAAAGTCATAGCGTGAGGTCGGCGACCAGAGCACCAAAGTTGCGTTTCAAATGATACTTCCAGCGCCCTTTTTCAGCCAATGATGGAGGACGCACACTGTGGGCAACGCGATGACATGGGCAGCGGTCACCACCATCTTTGAGAAGGGCATGCAAGTGATTGGCTTGCTTTGTGTGGCGTCACAAGGGCTATAAAAAGGCGTGCATGCAGACCGCCATCTTACTTCTGCCGATCTTAGCATTAGGGAGAGGTTGCTGCTGCTGATTCTGAATAAGGGAGCGCGTTAGGCAGGGAAGAAGAGCAAAAAAACTGCTTCTGCTGGTAGCGATTTTCACTGTACAACACAACAGTTTGTGTGCAGTGACAGGGGAGGCTATATTTTTGTGCATCAGCTCTGTTGGTTATTAGGCTGCCTTACAAGGCTCCCTGATAGCTGCATTGCTGTTTGCACACTGCTGTGCAAACTGCTTTTTTAAAAGCAAAAATACTTTTCTTCCTCTTCTCTGCACAGCTACCAAGCGTTCATTTTTCCACACTTTTGGGTGCAGCAGTCCTGCTTATTAGGCTGCCTGCTGCCATACTTGGACTGAGAGCATCATTGTCAGCCTCCTAAAATCTCTAGGGAGATTCAAATTCTCCCCAAAACTATATACACCTTGAACCTTGTCATACAGCTGCCTATTTCAGCCTGTTAAATTGAGGTGTAATCTATAGTGGGTCTGAGATAATAGGTCAGGCTCCTTAAATCTCTAGGGAGATTCAAATTCTCCCCAATACTATATACACCTTGTACCTTGTCATACACCTGCCTATTTCATTCTGTTAAATTGAGGTGTAATCTATAGTGGGCCTGAGATAATAGTTCAGCCTCCTAAAAGCTCAAGGGAGATTCAAATTCTCCCCAATACTATATAACCTTGTACCTTGTCATACATCTGCCTATTTCAGCCTGTTAAATTGAGGTGTAAACTATAGTGGGCCTGAGATAATAGTTCAGCCTCCTAAAATCTCTAGGGAGATTCAAATTCTCCCCAATACTATATACACCTTGTACCTTGTCATACACCTGCCTATTTCAGCCTGTTAAATTGAGGTGTAATCTATAGTGGGTCTGAGATAATTGTTCAGCCTCCTAAAATCTCTAGGGAGATTCATATCCTCCCCAAAACTATATACACCTTGTACCTTGTCATACACCTGCCTATTTCAGCCTGTTAAATTGAGGTGTAATCTATAGTGGGCCTGAGATAATAGTTCAGGCTCCTAAAATCTCTAGGGACATTCAAATTCTCCCCAATACTATATACACCTTGTACCTTGTCATACAGCTGCCTATTTCAGCCTGTTAAATTGAGGTGTAATCTATAGTGGGCCTGAGATAAATGTTCAGCCTCCTAAAATCTCTGGGGAGATTCACATTCTCTCCTATACTATATACACCTTGTACCTTGTTTTACAGTACCATATAGGTGGTGGTATTTTGGGTACATTTTCCCAAAGAATGAGGAAGTATGGTGGAAGAGGCTGTAGAAGTGGGCGGGGGTTGCCAGCTGGTACTGATGGTGGTGGTGTTGCATCTGCTGGTAGTGACAAAAGCACAATAGCACCTAAGGCAGGAGGTGTTTAGCCTGCGTCATCGTCTGGCCCTACAAGGCCTCCAAGGTTCCCTTTTCTGGGAGTAGGTAAACCGCTTTTAAAGCCGGAGCTTCAAGTACAAGTTTTGGCTTACATTGCTGACACAGCCTTCAGCTCTATCGCCTCCTCTTCTGAAGTTTCAAAAAATAAAAGCACTGAGTCGTCAGTGGAGGCTCCTGGTCAGGAACAACACCTTTCCTTGTGTCCTTCACCCCTACCAAAAGTGAAGGATGCGGCAGGCCACACTACAGATTACTCCATGGAGCTCTTTTCACATACCATGCCTGGGTTATCAAGTCAAATCGTGAATTCCCCAGTCCAAGATGAATCTGACATGGAGTGTACTGATGCACAGCCACTGCTAGATTTTTCTGCTGGTACATTCACTCAGAACACTACATTGTCCTCACAGTGTACTGAGCCCGAATCTGACCCTGATGAAACTCAGGTGCCCCTTCCCGCATACTATACCACCTTACACGGTGACACAGAGGAAGGTGCACATGAAATTGAAGAGGAGGTGATGGATGACCCAATTGTTGACCCAGATTGGCATCCATTCGGGGAAGAGGGTGCCGCTGCCAATAGCTCAGAAGAGGAGGAGGAGGATCCGCAGCAGGCATCGACATCGCAACAGCTGTTACCTGGCAGGCCCGTAGCAATCCAAAAACGGGTTACAAAAACCAAAAGAGTTGCAGGACAGCTTGGCCAGATGGTCAAATTAGCACAGCGTACAAGGCCTCAAAATTTCTTCCATAGCAGGAAGAGTGCAGTGTGGCACTTTTTTGAACAAAATCCTAATGATCAGGCAAAAGTTATCTGTAAGAAGTGCGCAAAGACCTTTAGCCGAGGGAAAAATCTGAGAAATTTGAATACCAGTTGCATGCTTAGACATTTAACCACCATGCCCTTGCAAGCATGGACGGACTACCAAACCTCACGTACCACATGTGCACCTGCTCCGAATGAAGGTAGTCAGCGACGCTACATCGCTTCCCCCACTGTAAGCCCACCGGTTAGCACACCACCATCAGCAAATGTTGAGGTGTCGTCGCAAGGCCAATGCAGTCAGGGAATCACAATGTTATTGCTACAAAAGACTGAATCTAGGCCATCAGCAAGACCACCAACACCATCATCAACCCTCTCTCAGTCCGCCATGTCCACCGCTAGTTCCACCATATGCAGCTCTCAAGTCCAGCTCACCCTACCAGAGACTCTGAATAGGACAAGAAAGTACTCATCCTCTCATCCGCGTACACTGTGTTTGAACGCCCACATTGCCAAACTAATGTCATTAGAGATGATGCCCTACCTGTTGGTTGAAAGCGAAGCTTTCCGCGAGCTCATGGCCTACGCAGTACCATGCTATGACCTACCCAGTCGGCACTTCTTTTCTCGAAAAGCAATCCCAGCCCTCCACCTGCATGTGAAAGACCGCATTGTCCATGCACTCAAGCAATCAGTGAGTGGAAAGGTGCACCTCACAACAGATGCATGGTCCAGTAGGCATGGACAGGGCCGTTACGTGTCCATCACTGCACACTGGGTTAATGTGGTGGATGCAGGGTCCACAGGGGACAGCGGCGGTGGGACAGTGCTGCCTAGCCCACGGTATATTAAACAGTTGGTTGTAGGTGTTCAACCCTCCTCCTCCTCCAGAAGTGAAAGTTCGTCCACAGAGCGCAGTCGCATGAGCACTGCATCCGCAGCTGCCAGTGTTGCACACGAGGTGTCCCACTATCGAACAGCTAGTGGTAAGCGTCAGCAGGCTGTGTTGAAGATGATGTGTCTGGGCGACAACAGACACAACACGGAGGTACTGGCCAACTACTTGCAGCGACAAACTGAGTCATGGCTGGGCAGTCTACATCTTAAGGTAGGGTAAGGTAGTTCGTGATAACGGCCGGAATTTTGTGGCAGCCATAGCTGTTGTGAACTCATTTTCTGCTCCACCAGT
Source organism: Dendrobates tinctorius (assembly GCF_039654945.1). Classification (NCBI taxonomy): domain Eukaryota; kingdom Metazoa; phylum Chordata; class Amphibia; order Anura; family Dendrobatidae; genus Dendrobates; species Dendrobates tinctorius. The sequence goes on along the minus strand of NW_027361694.1, from coordinate 2,531,191 downwards.
TGAGAGTTCTCCTTCCGTTCTCCCTCTGTTGGTGACAGCAGGTAGTGAGGTTAGTTTAATTGGTAGTGATCTGCCACCTGATGAGGAGGATAACAATTGGATCTCTGAAGACTGGATGTAAGACAGCCAACGCCCTATCCTGATGCTGCTGATTCAGTTTGCTTCTCAGGTCTTGGACTTCAGCTCTGTTCCAGTATACTCAAGCTAAGTTTGTTTTTGCTAATGTTCACACTTGCTCTTGTTGGTCAATTCAGGTTTTTGTGTGGTCAGCCAGCCACGGCTGGGGCTGTGATGAATTTCCACTCTTATTTATCTGTATTTGCCAATTTGCCTTTTTTGTCCCTTATTAGATTGGCCTCTTTTTGCTCTACCTCAGAATATTTCAGAGTGCTGATATAGTGGGAGAATTTAATTTTGCTATCAGAAGTGTTGGACATTATTTTGGTAGGGTTTTTGGCAGATTGCAGACAATGTCTTTCCTTTCCTGTCCTTTCTAGTTAGTTTGGCCCCATTGTTTGCTCAGCCTATTTTCCTGCCTGTGTTTGTGTTTTCATCTTGTTTCACCGTCAATACATGTGGGGGGCTGTCTTTCCTTTGGGGTCTGCTCTGGGGCAGTTAGTTTTCTCCTTTTCTTGCTTTAGGTTTATTTAGCACTCCGGTTGTGACGAAGCATCTAGGTTCATCATAGGTACGCTCCACGACTGCTGCTAGTTGTGTGGTTAAGATCAGGGATCTGCAATCTGCATAGTTACCAACCTCTCTGGTTTTCTGGGACTTAGCTTTTTGTTGTCCTCCTCGTTGACCCATTCGTAACAGAATCACCAGCCATACCGCAGATTCTAGATTACTCAAAAGCAGGAGAAAATAGTTTTAAAAGAAGGAAAAGAAAAAAAAAGTGTCAGAATTTTTTTTTTTTTTTATATAAATATTTTTTCTTCTTTTTTTTTTTTCTCTGGGACCGTAGGAGGAATTCTTTTTTTTCCTAATGGAGATTAAGCAATTGTCTGATCGTGTGGAGCAACTTGCTGCTGAAGTGCAGGGAATTTCCACTTACCTCATTCAGTCACATGCTGCTGAACCTAAGATCCCCACTCCTGATGTGTTTTCTGGGGATCGGTCTAAATTTTTGAATTTTAAGAATAATTGTAAATTATTTCTTGCCTTGAAGCCTAACTCATTGGGGAGCTCCGTGCAGCAGGTTAAAATTGTCATCTCCTTGCTGCGCGGCGAACCCCAGGATTGGGCCTTTTCTCTGACACCTGAAAATCCTATTCTGACTAATGTGGATGCATTTTTTCAAGCCTTGGGGTTGTTGGATGATGAACCTAATGCTGTTGATCAAGCTGAGAGAACCCTGTTGGCATTAAACCAAGGTCAGGATCATGCAGAGTTATACTGTCAAAAATTCTGAAAGTGGGCGGTCCTTACTACATGGAATGATAGTGCATTGACAGCTCTCTTTCAGAGGGGTTTATCAGAGACCGTAAAAGATGTTATGGTGGGATTTCCTGTTCCCACTGGTCTGGATGGTTCTATGTCACTAGCCATTCAAGTTGATCGGCGTTTATGTGAACGTAGGACTACACGGGAGGCGCTGCCACCTTTTGAATAAATGTCTGAACCTATGCAATGTGATGGGGTTTTGTCTAAGGCGCAACGTCAGGAGTTTAGAAGGCGTAATAGGCTGTGTTTTTTCTGTGGAGACGCCTCTCATACTATTTCTGTCTGCCCTAAACGAGAAAAACGTTTTGCACACACATTTGCTGTAGGCAGTGTACAACCTAAGTTCCTTTTGGCAATTACTCTGATCTGCTCCTTATCCACGTTTTCCACTAAGGCTTTTGTGGATTCAGGAGCAGCTCTGAATCTGACAGATTTGGACTTTGCTAAACGTTGTGGTTTTTCCATGACGCCTCTGCAGATGCCTATTCCTTTGATGGGTATTGATGCTACTCCTTTGGCGGAGAATAAACCTCAGTTTTGGACCCAGGTGATAATGCGAGTTACCCCAGACCACCAAGAAAATTGTAAATTTTTGGTGCTGCATAATTTGCATGATACTATTGTTCTGGGTTTCCCCTGTTTGCAAACTCATAACCCAGTTTTGGATTGGAAATCTGTGTCTGTGGTGAGTTGGGGTTGTCAGTGTGTTCTTAGGGACGCTCCTGTTTTCTCCACCTCTCCTCAAGCTCATGATATTCCTGATTATCTGGCCAATTTTTCTGATGTATTTAGTGAGAGTAAGTCTGTGTCTTTGCCTCCTCATAGGAGTTATGACTGTGCAATTGAGTTGATGCCTGGGTGTAAATTTCCCAAGGGTCGGCTTTTCAACTTATCAGTACCCAAACATGATGCTATGCGATCCTATATTAAAGAGTCGTTGGAGAAGGGTCATATTAGACCATCCTCGTCACCTTTAGGTGCTGGTTTTTTCTTGTGGCCAAGAAAGATGGTTCATTAAGACCGTGTATTGATTATCGTTCCCTTAACAAGATGACGATTAAATATCAGTACCCGTTACCTCTGATGTCTGATTTATTCTCCAGAGTTAAGAGTGCCTGCTGGTTTACTAAACTTGACCTCAGGGGGAGTATAATCTTATTCGCATCAAGCACGGGGATGAATGGAAGACGGCGTTTAATACTCCGGTGGGACATTTTGAGTACCTGGTGATGCCTTTTGGGCTCTCTAATGACCCTTCTGTCTTCCAGTCCTTTATGAATGATATTTTCCGAGACTTTGTGGATAAGTTTTTGATCATCTATCTGGATGATATTTTGATCTTTTCTAGTGATTGGGATTCTCATGTGGAACATGTCCGGACTGTGTTCCGGATTTTGAGGGAGAATTCCCTTTTCGTTAAGGGACTGAAATGCCTCTTTGGTGTACAGAGGATTTCATTTTTGGGATTTATCTTGTCTCCGTCGACTATTGAAATGGACTCGGCCAAGGTACAGGCCATTTATGATTGGGTTTAGCCTACTTCTTTGAAGGCTCTCCAGAAGTTTTTGGGTTTTGCTAATTTCTATTGTAAATTTATAGGTAATTTTTCTAGTATTGTCAAACCACTGACTGATCTGACCAAGAAGGGAGCTGATGTGCTGAATTGGTCTCCTGAGGCTGTTTCAGCATTTCAGGAGCTTAAGTGGAGATTTACTTCAGCTCCAGTTTTACGGCAACCTGATGTCTCACTTCCATTTCAAATGGAGGTAGACGCTTCTGAGATTGGTGCAGGAGCTGTTTTGTCCCAAAAAGACCCTGTGACTTCTAAGATGAATCCCTGTGCCTTCTTTTCTCAAAAGTTCTCCCCATCTGAACGCAACTATGACTTGGGGAATTGGGAATTGTTGGCCATGAAATGGGCATTTGAGGAGTGGAGACATTGGTTGGAGGGAGCTAGACATCAATTTGTGGTCCTCACTGACCACAAGAATCTGATTTATCTGGAGTCGGCCAAATGCTTGAATCCTAGACAGGCTAGATGGGCCTTGTTTTTCACGCGTTTTAATTTTGTGGTCTCTTTTCTTCCGGGCACTAAGAATGTTAAGGCAGATGCCCTTTCTAGGAGTTTCTTTGCTGATTCTCTTAATGTGACCGAGCCTACTACTATCCTAGGTGAGGGGGTAGTTCTTTCTGCCATTTGGCCCGATTTGAGACGCGCCCTGGAGGAATTTCAGGAGGATAAACCTAAGCGTTGCCCTATGGGAAGATTGTATGTTCCTGACCAGTGGAGAAAGAGAGTGATGTCTGAAGTCCATTGCTCCGCATTGGCTGGTCATCCAGGTATTTTTGGTACCAGAGATTTGGTGAGTCGGTCTTTTTGGTGGCCTGCCTTATCTCGTGATGTCAGGAATTTTGTACAGTCCTGTGGGACTTGTTCTCGGTCTAAACCCTGTTCTCGTTCTAGTGGGTTGCTGAAGCCCCTGCCGGTGCCCAAGAGGCCATGGACCCATATCTCAATGGATTTTGTTTCTGCTCTTCCTGTCTCTCAGAGAATGACTATTGTCTGGGTGATTTGTGATAATTTGTGATAGATTTTCGAAGATGGTCCATCTTGTACCATTCCCAAAGTTGCCATCTTCCGCTGAGTTGGTACCCTTGTTTTTACAACAGGTGGTTCGGTTACACGGGATTCCTGAGAACATTGTGTTCGATAGAGGAGTCCAGTTTGTTTCCAGATTCTGGAAAGCCTTTTGTTCCAATCTGGGAATTCAGTTATCCTTCTCCTCCGCGTTTCATCCCCAGACCAATGGGCAGACTGAGAGAACAAACCAGACCCTGGAGTCTTATTTAAGATGTTTTATATCTGCTGATCAAGATGATTGGGTCTCATTTTTGCCTTTGGCCGAATTTCCCTCTCACTCGACTCTCCCCTCTCCAGTCTATCCTTAATGCAGCAGCCAGGGTTGTCCATCTGGCTAATCGTTACTCAGACGCGTCCGCTCTTCGCCAGTCGTTACACTGGCTGCCAATTCATTACAGGGTACAATTCAAAGTACTTGTTCTCACTCACAAAGCTCTCCACAGTGCGGCACCCCCTTACATCTCCTCCCTCATTTCTGTCTATCGGCCTAACCGACCGCTGCGCTCTGCAAATGACTTTCGACTAACCTCTGCCCTAATCCGTACCTCCCACTCCCGACTCCAAGACTTCTCCCGTGCTGCGCCAATTCTCTGGAATGCTCTACCCCAAGATATTAGGACCATCCACAATTTGCATAGTTTTAGGCGCTCGCTCAAAACACATTTGTTCAGAGCGGCCTATCACATTCAGTAATCAAAGTCATGTTATGTTTGTGTGTGTGTAGCCCATTCACTATCTCCATCTAACCCCCACCCCCTGAAGGTGACTGGACCATCATTGTAAATACATCATTGTAAATACAAACCTGTGCTTTGTATCTCCCCCACCTCATTGTAGATTGTAAGCTCCCACGAGCAGGGTCGTCTTATTTCGCTTTAATTATTGTATTGTTAACGTTGTTACTTATGACTGTTGTGTTTGAAACTGTTTAACTGTAAAGCGCTGCGGAATATGTTGGCGCTATATAAATAAAGATTATTATTATTATTATTATTTCCGCTGAACAATAGAGCTAGTTCTGTCACTTTGATGTCACCCATTTTCTGTAATTTTGGGTTTCATCCTCGATTCTCTTCAGTGCAAGTGGAATCTTCGTCCTGCCCAGGTGTGTACACTGTGGTTGAGAGAATGCAGCAGATATGGGACCAAGTGGTGGATAATTTGTCACTCTCTCAGGAAAAGGCCCAGTGTTTTTCCAACCGGCATAGGACCATTGGTCCCCGGTTTAAAGTGGGTGATATGGTTTGGTTGTCATCTAAGAATATTCCTATGAAGGTTGCATCTCCAAAATTTAAGCCAAGATTTATTGGACCTTATAAGATTTTGGACATTCTTAATCCTGTTTCTTTTCGATTGGCTCTTCCAGTTATGTTCAAAATCCATAACGTATTTCAAAAATCACTGTTAAAGAGGTTTGTTGAGCCGGTAGTTCCTGTGGCGGCACCTCCTGACCCTGTATTGGTTAAAGGCAATGTGGAATATGAGGTAGAGAAAATATTGGATTCTCGTTTGGTTAGACGGAGACTCCAGTATTTGGTCAAATGGAAGGGTTATGGCCAGGAAGATAATTCTTGGGTCTCTGCCTCTGATATTCATGCCAATAAATTGGTTCGTGCTTTTCACCGGGCCCATCCTGATCGGCCTGGTGGCATGGATGGGGGTTCGGTGACCCCTCCTCAAGGGGGGGGTACTGTTGTGAACTCATTTTCTGCTCCACCAGTTGAGATTTCTCCTTCCGTTCTCCCTCTGGTGGTGACAGGAGGTAGTGAGGTTAGTTTAATTGGTAGTGATCTGCCACCTGATGAGGAGGATAACGATTGGATCTCTGGAGTATCAGACTGGATATAAGACAGCCGACACCCTATCCTGGTGCTGGTGATTCAGTCTGCTTCTCAGGTCTTGGACTTCAGCTCTGTTCCATTATTCTCAAGCTAAGTTTGTTTTTGCTAATGTTCACACTTGCTCTTGTTGGTCAATTCAGTTTTTTGTGTGGTCAGCCAGCCCCGGCTGGGGCTGTGCTGAATTTCCACTCTTATTTATCTGTATTTGCCAATTTGCCTTTTTTGTCCCTTATTAGATTGGCCTCTTTTTGCTCTGTCTCAGAATATTTCAGAGTGCTGATATAGTGGGAGAAGTCTAGTGACTTCAGGGTTAATTTTGCTGTCAGAAGTGTTGGACATTATTTTGGTAGGGTTTTTGGCAGATTGCAGACAGTGTCTTTCCTTTCCTGTCCTTTCTAGTTAGTTTGGCCCCATCGTTTGCTCAGCCTATTTTCCTGCCTGTGTTTGTGTTTTCATCTTGTTTCACCGTCAATACATGTGGGGGGCTGTCTTTCCTTTGTGGTCTGCTCTGGGGTAGTTAGTTTTCTCCTTTTCTTGCTTTAGGTTTATTTAGTTCTCCGGTTGTGACAAGGCGTCTAGGTTCATCGTAGGAACGCTCCACCACTGCTGCTAGTTGTGTGGTTAAGATCAGTTATCTGCAATCTGCATAGTTACCAACCTCTCTGGTTTTCTGGGACTTAGCTTTTTGTTGTCCTCCTCGGTGACCCATTCATAACACATAGCCCTTTCAAAGCTCAGACACATACCTTGCCTGGCTCACACCTTGAACCTGATGGTGCAGTGCTTCCTCAATAATTATCCAGAGTTAACAGCCCTGCTCCATAAGGTGCAAAGACTGTGCTCGCACATCCGCCGATCACCTGTACACTCCAGTCGTATGCAGAAGCTGCAGCGATTGCTCCACCTTCCCAAGCACCGCCTAATTATCGACGTTGCAACAAGGTGGAACTCCACCCTGCACATGGTTCAGAGGCTGTGCGAACAGAGGCAGGCTGTAATGCATTTGTGGGAGGATACACGGGCAGGCAGTTTGAGGGCAGACATGGAGTTGTCTGGTGTGCAGTGGTCAACGCTGAAACACCTCTGTAAAGTCCTTCAGTGTTTTGAGAAATGCACACGGCTGGTAAGCGCAGACGACGCCATCATAAGCATGAGCACTTATGCGTCTGCTCATGCAAAGTTTGACGCACATTAAGGAGCAGGCATCTTGAGCCAAGGAGGAAGAGGAAGAGGAGGAGGGAAGCCATGATGATAGTCAGCCATTGTCTGCTCAGGGAACTCTCCTGGACGAGGTGGAGGAAGAAGAGGAAGAGGAGGAGGAGGAGGTGGATGATGGGGATGACTATTTAGGGGAGGGGGATGCTTCTCAGGGGGCAAGAGAAAATGTTGGCGTGGCAAGGTCAGGTACAGGGTTTGTGCGTGACAGGAGGGATGTGGATTTGCCAGAAAGTGCTCCTCCACCCAACACTCGCAGTGCATCATTGACACCTGGAACATTGGCCCACATGTGTGATTATGCCTTGCAGATCCTAAAAAGGGACCCCTGCATTGCCAAAATGATGAACGATGATGACTACTGGTTGGCCAGCATCCTGGATCCACGCTATAAAGGCAAATTCCAAAACATAATGCCACAGGAGAACCTAGAGCTAATATTGGCTAACAAACAAGCAACTCTGGTAAACCGTTTGTTTGAGGCATTCCCAGCACACAGCAGTGGTGATGGTTCTCCCACAAGCCATAGGGGGCAACATGGAAGAGGTGTTCGTGGTGCACACATCCGAAGTGGCGTTGGAGACAGAGGTTTCATGACCATATTGTGGATGGATTTTTCATGTACCGCTCACACGACTGGTAATACTGCATCGATTGAAAGTGACAGGAGACAGCAGTTGTCAACTATGGTTACAAACTACTTCTCCTCCCATATCGATGTTCTCCCTCACAGGTCATTCCCCTTTGACTATTGGGCCTGTAAACTGGACACCTGGCCTGAATTGGCACAATAAGCCTTGTAAGAGCTTGCTTGCCCTGCTGCTAGTGTGCTATCCGAAAGAGTCTTCAGTGCTGCTGGATCAATCCAGACAGAAAAAAGGACCCGTCTGTCGACCCAAAATGTTGATGATCTAAACTTCATTAAAATGAACCATGCATGGGTTTCAAAGGATTTTGTCCCACCTTCCCCTGCTGACACATAGGTTGCCAGAAAACTGGCTCGCTTTTGTCCTCCTCTTCCTCGGACTTCTCCAATTCCTCCATTTGCAGCTGCTGAATGTCCAACATCAACATATGCCATTTTTTCAACCTCCCTATCTGGGCTGCCTCCCCCCAAGGGCTGGGGTCACCACCTGGCGCATGCACCCGTGTGAGTGCCGTTGCCCTGGACAGGTGGCTGGGCACACTCTTGGGCGACGGCACTGGCACAGGGTCCCTCATAGTACAATCAAGTGTCTCTGACTGTGAGGGTGCACACCCGCCATCAGACACACCGGCGTACTATGAGGGGACCTGTGCCAGTGCCGTCACCAACGAGTGGGCCCCCCCTGCTTGCTCAGGATCACAGCACTTGCAAAGTTGAAATACTTACCTCTCCCTGTTCCACCGCCATGATGTCTTCCGCGCTTCCTGACAGTGACATTCTGGTCAGAGAGCGCAATGACATCACGTCTATACGCCCTCTGCCTAAACAGTCCAAGTGCAGAGAGATGGAAGATGGGGATGACGATGAGTCCAGATTAAAGGGATTCCCTAGTGAGGAGACTTATTTAATTGTTTTAAAGGTTGGGGGCAATTTTTGGGGAGCACTATACACTGGAGCATTCCAAAGGTGGACATCAGACACTGGAGCAGCAATTACAGGGCCCATTATACACTGGAGCATTAGAAATGGGGCCCTTTATATATGGAGCATTATTTGGGCCCATAAGACAGTGGAGCTTCATCCATGGTGACCAACATATGCTGTAGCATTATGTGGAGCTCATCATATACTGTATCGAACATTATATGGGACCAATGATTCTGTATTGAGAAATATATGGGCCTCATTACTCTATATGGCACACTATGCGGTGGCCATAATACTGTATGGAGTAATATACTGTCCTTTTTTGGAGCTATTGGAGAATTTAAAATGGATATCAGTCATGTGATTATTATAAAGTAAATTAAGGTTGACAAGATTAAGTAATAAGAATTGATGTTTTTGGCATTAATATGGGCACTGTAGGTGTGTTTCCTCTCCTCCACTCACTGCTGACTTTTCTTCCCCATTGACTTGCATTGGGTTTCTTGTTTCAGTCGGCCTTCCATTTTTCACGATAATCGGCTGATTGCGTTCGACCCGACTTTTTCGAAAAGAAAATCAAATGTTCATAATTTTAGTTGTTCTTTATATAAAAACACTTAAATTCCAGGATGTGAGGTAGCAAAACACAAATAATGCTAAGGGTAGTGAATAGAGATGAGCGACTTTGCCTTTTTTCGGGTCGAGTCGGGTTTCATTTTTTGAGTTTTGCTACCTCACATCCTGGAATTTAAGTGTTTTTATATAAAGAACAACTAAAATTGTGAACATTTGGTTTTCTTTTTATTGTGAAGCAAACAGTAAATAGGACTGAAAACTTACTGCCACCGCATCGCAGCAATGGATGTGCGGGGGCCTCCAGGCTTTCACAAAATGCCGGTGGAGTCCCCCCACACCAGCCGAACCAGCCTGGGATGGGATTTCCCAGAGGCCACCGCATCGCATCAATGGATGTGCTGGGGTCTCCGGGCTTTCACAAAATGCAGGCGCAGCCCCCGAACCAATTCACAGCAGATCCTTCCACATCAGTCTGGGATGGGAGTCATATCACCGGACCACAGAACACCCCCTGTGACCACACTCCACCAGCGCTGCCGATCCCCCCGCGGTAAGCTGAATTCGGACTGTAAGACGGACCCCAATTTGACACATTAATTTTTTTCCCTATTTTCCTTCAGATAATTTGGGGTGTGTCTTGTGAACCAGTGCGTTTTATAGTCTGCAAAATACGGTAGATACTGCTGTCATGACTGACATGCTAAAGCAGTAATGAAAAAGCACAAGTTCTGTATTAGGGCTGAGAGCATATTAAAGTGCAGCTCTCCCCACATATCAAGAGGGTATAATCACAGAAGTGGAGTACTCCCAAGAATATGGCTAAACTGAAAAGAAGGCAGAGTAGGCCATAAACCGCCAAAAAGTAATATATACTAGATAAGTTTTATTAGAACATTACATTAAAAGAATACTGAACAAAAAGTACATGACATCAATTAAAGAAATTTGGAGGAGACATGGAGGTAGGCAAAGAGAGGATAGAGCTCTAATAAGACATGAAGAAGCAGAACAACAAAGGTCACAAGGACATATATTGAGGTAGCACCAAGTGATAAGAAATTCAGTTAGTAATAGGTTGCACCATGCATTCCAGCATTATAAGTTGCCATTAGGGGTCTCTTCTGTTTACCCATAGTAGGTCTGGACCGCTGTAGCCCTCCTTGCAGCCCCTGTCGCGCATTTCTCAAAACCACTTTATGAAAAGATGGTTGGATTAACAACAATATTTAAGGATGTAATAGGCCCCATTCGATTCTAAAACCAGTTGGGGCCAATGCCGTGGGGTGTCACCTGCCACATACAGCTGTCATGAGCGGGATTGTCACGTGCTGGAGGGGCACTAGTCACTTATTCACCATCACCATTTTAAAACGGTGATGACGGAATAAGACCTCTTAATGCCCGCCGTTTTAATGCATATTGAAGGTCGTTAAGGGATTAATAATTGCATTACAAGTCAAACAAAAGTTACAGAATTTAAATATCTTAAGACTGCCATACATATCCAATAATTATCAACTTAAACTTGTTTGACTGACAGATTTTCCACCTGAACGCTCACTGCTAATAAGTAGAGATGAGCGACTTTGACTATTTTAGGGTCGAGTCGGGTTTCATGAAACCCGACTTTCGCAAAAGTCGGGTCGAAAGAAATTGACCGACTATAGGGAAAAGTCGGAGGCCAAATGAAACACGAAACCCAGTGCAAGTCAATGGGGAAGCAAAGTCGGCAGGGAGTGGAGGAGAGTAAACACACCTACAGTGCCCATTTCAATGCCAAAAACATCAATTCTTATTACTGAAGCTTGTCAACCTTAATTTATTTCATAATAATAGTTACGCATTGAAAACTGGGGGTTATTTGGCTAAAGTTGTGGGGGGGTAGGGCTGGCTCCAGATTTTCATGTGCCCTGGGCCAAAGAGTGTCAGTGCGCCCCTTTATCACATACAACAACTCATGATGCTCCGATACGGCACAGGAATATACACTCACTGGCCACTTTATTAGGTACACCATGCTAGTAAGGGGTTGGACCCCCTTTTGCCTTCAGAACTGCCTCAATTCTTCGTGGCAGAGATTCAACAAGGTGCTGGAAGCATTCCTCAGAGATTTTGGACCATATTGACATGATGGCATCACACAGTTGGCGCAGATTTGTCGGCTGCACATCCCTGATGCGAATCTCCCGTTCCACCACATCCCAAAGATGCTCTATTGGATTGAGATCTGGTGACTGAGGAGGCCATTTGAGTACAGTAAACTCATTGTCATGTTCAAGAAACCAATCTGAGATGATTCGAGCTTTATGACATGGCGCATTATCCTGCTGAAAGTAGCCATCAGATGTTGGGTACATTGTGGTCATAAAGGGATGGACATGGTCAGCAACAATACTCAGGTAGGCTGTGGCGTTGCAACGATGCTCAATTGGTACCAAGGGGCCCAAAGAGTGCCCAGAAAAAATTCCCCACACCATGACACCACCACCACCAGCCTGAACCGTTGATACAAGGCAGGATGGATCCATGCTTTCATGTTGTTTACGCCAAATTCTGACCCTACCATCCGAATGTCGCAGCAGAAATCGAGACTCATCAGACCAGGCAACGTTTTTCCAATCTTCTACTGTCCAATTTCGATGAGCTTGTGCAAATTGTAGCCTCAGTTTCCTGTTCTTAGCTGAGAGGAGTGGTACCCAGTGTGGTCTTCTGCTGCTGTAGCCCATCTGCCTCAAAGTTCGACGCACTGTGCGTTCAGAGATGCTCTTCTGCCTACCTTGGTTGTAACGGGTGGCAATTTGAGTCACTGTTGCCTTTCTGTCAGCTCGAACCAGTCTGCCCATTCTCCTCTGACCTCTGGCATGAACATGGCATTTCCGGCCACAGAACTGCCGCTCACTGGATTTTTTTTCTTTTTCGGACCATTCTCTGTAAACCCTAGAGATGGTTGTGCGTGAAAATCCCAGTAGATCAGCAGTTTCTGAAATTCTCAGACCAGCCCTTCTGGCACCAACAATCATGCCACGTTCAAAGGCACTCAAATCACCTTTCTTCCCCATACTGATGCTCGGTTTGAACTGCAGGAGATTGTCTTGACCATGTCTACATGCCTAAATGCACTGAGTTGCCGCCATGTGATTGGCTGATTAGAAATTAAGTCTTAACACACAGTTGGACAGGTGTACCTAATAAAGTGGCCAGTGAGTGTAGGTATAGTACAATGACAAATACTTCACTGCTTACATTACATGACTGATCTATTTTAAATTGTACAATAGCTCAAAAAAAGGACAGTATATTACTCCATACAGCATTATGGCCACCACATTGTGCGCCATACAGAATTATGAGCCCCATATATTTCTCCATACAGAATAATTGGACACATATAATGTTCCATACAGTATATGATGAGCTCCACATAATGCTACAATATATGATGGTCCCTATGGACGATGCTCCAGTGTGTTATGGGCCCAAATAATGCTCCATATATAATGGGCCCCATTTCTAATGCTCCAGTGCATAATGTGCCCGATAGATGCTGCTCCAGTGTCTGATCTGCCCCATTTAGAATGCTCCAGTATATGATGGGCCTCATGGATGATGCTCCAGTGTATGATGGGCCCTAATAATTCTCCATATGTAATGGGCTCCATTTCTAATGCTCCAGTGTGTAATGGGCCCCGTAAATGCTGCTCCAGTGTCTGATGTCCCCCATTTGAAATGCTCCAGTATATGATGGGCCCCATTTTTAATGAACCCAGGCATGGTATGTGAAAAGAGCTCCATGGAGTAATCTGAAGTGTGTGCTGCCACATCCTTCACTTTTGGTGTGGGTGAAGGACACAAGGAAAGTGGTTGCTCCTGACCAGAAGCTTGCACTTACGACATAGTGCTTGCATTTTTTGAAACTTCAGAAGAGGAGGCGATAGAGCTGGAGGCTGTTTCAGCAATGTAAGCCAAAAACAGTTCCTGATGTTCCGGCTTTAAAAGCAGTCTACCTACTCCTAGAAAAGAGAGCCTTACAGGCCTTCCGGAGCTACACAATGATGCAGGCTCAACACCTCCTGCCTTAGCTGCTATTGTGTTTTTGGCACTACCAGCAGATGCACCACCACCACCATCAGTACCAGGTAGCCCCCCATGCCCATGTCCGCATCCTCTTCCACCATACTTCCTCATGTTTTGGAAAATGGACCCAAAATACTAGCAGATATATGGTATTGTATCAGAAGAGTACAGCTCTATACATTCTAGGGATAACAGTAAATCTCCGTATATATTTCATGAGTCATACACAGATGCTCACAGGCTCAGTATGGATTACACAATAAAATAAAAAGTTGAAAAAGGGTACAATATCACCAGATACAAGGTATATATAGTATAGTGTAAACATTCTGAATCTCCGTGTATATTTCAGGAGGCAGACACAAACTCTCTCAGGCCCAGTATGGATTACACAAGAATATGAAAAGCTGTAATGGGTAATACAAGCGTACAGCTGTATACAGTGTTGGGGTAATCGTAAAGCTCCAAATATATTTCCGGAGTAACAGACAGACGTTCACAGGCTCATTATGGATTACACCAGAATCTAAATAGCATAAAAGGTTACTGTATCAGAAGCGTACAGCTGTATACAGTGTTGGCCAAATTTGAAATCTCGGTATATATTTCCGGAGTCACCCTCAGACGCTCACTCAGTCTGGGTTTGACCATAACAAAAATTGTTGTAAAAAAGGTACTGGATAACAAGATAGCAAGTATATATATTATAGGGTACAATTGAAATCTCCGTATACATAGTCCCATAGTCACTCTCAGATGCTCACTCAGTATGGATCTGACCATAATAGTAAATGTCGAACAAAGGTACTGTATAACAAGATACAAGCTGTATCTAGTATAGGCTAAAAATTGGTATCTCCGATTCACCATATATATATAGAAGGCATAACCCACACACTGTCAGAGACACCACACTACACTCGCTCAGAGAGCCAGTGCGCGTGTCCTGAGTACAGAAACAGTGCTAAAAGATACCTGTGGAGCAGGGCAGCAGAGGTGAGAATGCGTGCTTCAAACTATTAGTGTCAGGGTCCAGTCAGCGCCAGAAAGTAAAGAGGCACAGGACCTGCGGACACTGAAATTAGCAAGCTGGCACAGGATCTATGGTCAGGTGACTGCAAGGGGGCGGGGCTTAGCATCCTGCTTTCAGATATGACAGGACACCATACAACAACTCAGAGTCAGGCAAAACAGAGGTCACAACAGTACGGGCAAACAAGGCACAGGAGGGACAAACAGACGGGTAGTCAGACAAAGCCGAAGGTCATACACAAGAGGGCGACATGGTACCAAGGGGACGAGCAGAGGTAGCGCAGTACAAGAGGGCCAGGCAGAACTCATAACAGGGACAGAAACGGATCAAAACCAAACAAACAAGCAAGATATCAGGCACAAGGCACACGTATGCACAAGGTCAACTAACTCAGCCGAGGGCAGGAGTATAACTGACACCGGACCTAGGTCCAGTGAGCATTAAATAGCCACCCTCTGCCAGAGAGAGGCAGAACAATTAACCCCCAGTCTGATCAGGACGGGCCAAAGCGAAACCCCGTCCTGGATCATGACACACACGCTCACTCACTATGGATGACACCGTAATAAAAAATTTTGAACAAAGGTACTGTATCAGCACATACCAGGTGTATCCAGTCTAGGGGTAATAGTAAATTTCCATCTATGCTTCCGGAGTCAGACACAGACACTCACAGGCTCAGTATGTATTACACCAGAATTTAAAAAGTAGAAAAAGGGAAAGGTATTCGAATCGTACACCAGTGTACAGTGTTGTGGTACTTTTAAATCTTCGTATATATTTCAATCTCAGTAAGCCAGTCCAGACACTCCGCTACTGGAAACTACATGGATACAAGTACAGATGGAAAGTCGAGTGTTTGCAGAAATTTGGGAATTACTCATTGCGGGAAAACCTCCAGGTAGATGTTGCAAAGGCAATTCAGACCCTCAATTACTGTGTCTGTGGAGACAGCGAAAATGGTTCTTTGTGAAGAAAGGATTGCTTTATCGCAGTAGCGTGGATCACATCACCGTTACTCGTCTCCATAAAATTGTGATCACAGGGAGAGATGTAGACATGGTCCTCACTGCCTATCATGATGTGTCTGGTCATTTTGGAGTGCAAAAGACAGAAGACAGGCCGTAGATGATTCTATTGGATTGGCATGAGAGGAGACATTGAAAAATGGTGGCAGGAATGTCACACGTCTATGACTATCACAACTGTGAAAGGTGATCATAAAGCACCACTGCATCCGCTTGTAAGTTGACGTCCATGACAAATGGTAGCCATTGATCATCTGAAGGTAGAGGCCAGCAGAACAGGCCATAGCTACATCTTAACCATCATTGATCAATACACCAAATTTCTAGTGGCCGTCCCTGTGAAGGACTTAACTGTCCAGACTACACAGCGGTGGAGCACAGAGAGGTAAGTATTGCAACTTGCCAGTGCTGTAGCCATGACCAAGCATGGAGGGCACACTCGTGGGTGACGTTATTGGCACAGGGCCCCTCATAGTACACTGGTGTGTCTGACGGCGAGTGGGCCTCCCCACCATCAGAGACACTGTATTGTACTATGAGGGGCCCTGTGCCAGTGCCGTCGGCCATCAGTGGGCCCATCCACCTGTTCAGAGCAACGGCACTTGCCCGGGTGCGCCAGGTGTTGACCCCAGCCCTTGGGGGGTGGGCAGCCCAGTTAGGGAAGTTTAAAAAATGGCATATGTTGATGTGTAGGCTGGACATTGTGCAGCTGCAAATGGCGGAATTGGGCAAGTCCGAGGAAGAGGAGGACAAAAGCGAGGCAGTTTTCTGGAAAACTATGTGTCATCAGGGGAAGGTGGGACAAAATCCTTTGAAACCCATGCATGGTTCATTTTCATGAAGGTTAGATCATCAACATTTTGGGTCGACAGACGGGTCCTTTTTTCTGTCAGGATTGATCCAGCAGCACTGAAGACTCTTTCAGATAACACACTAGCAGCAGGGCAAGCAAGCTCCTGTAAGGCATATTGTTCCAATTCAGGCCAGGTGTCCAGTTTAGAGGCCCAATAGTCAAAGGGGAATGACCTGTGAGGGGGAACATCGATATGGGAGGAGTATTTTGTAACCATAGTTGACAACTGCTGTCTCCTGTCACTTTTAATTGATACAGTATTAGCAGTCGTGTGAGCGGTACTTGAGAAATCAGTCCACAACATGGTCATGAAACCACTGTCTCCAACGCCACTTCGGCTGTGTGCACCAGGAACACATCTTCCATTGTGCACACTATGGCTCCTGGGAGAACCAGCACCGCTGCTGTGTGCTGGGAAAGCCTCAAACAAATGGTTTACCATAGTTGCTTGTTTGTTAGCCAATATTATCTCTAGGTTCTCCTGTGGCATGATGTTGTGTAATTTGCCTTTGTAGCGTGGATCGAGGATGCTGGCCAGCCAGTAGACGTCATCCTTCATCATTTTGTCAATGCAGGGGTCCCTTTTTAGGATCCGCAAGGCATAATCGCACATATGGGCCAATGTTCCAGGAGTCAACAATACACTGCCACTGCTGGGTGGAGGAGGACTTTCTGGCAAATCCACATCCCTACAGTCACGCACAAACCCTGTACCTGACCTTGGAACGCCAACATTTTCTCTTGCCCCCTGAGAAGCATCCTCCTGCCCAAAATAATCATCCCCCTCATCCTCCTCCTCCTCTTCCTCTTCTTCCTCCACCTCGTCCAGGACAGTTCCCTGACCAGACAATGGCTGACTGTCAGCAAGGCTTCCCTCCTCCTCCTGTTCCTCACCCTCTGCTGCAGCCGCCAGATCCTTAATAACTTTGCATGAGCAGACGCATAAGTGGGATGCTCATGCTTATGATAGCGTCGTCTGCGCTTACCAGCCATGTGCATTCCTCAAAACACTGAAGGACTTTACAGAGGTCTTTCAGGTCTTTCAGCTTTGACCCCTGCACACCCGACAATTCCATGTCTTCCCTCAAACTGCCTGCCCGTGTATCCTCCCACAAATGCATTACAGCCTGCCTCTGTTCGCACAGCCTCTGAACCATGTGCAGGGTGGAGTTCCACCTTGTTGCAACGTCTATGATTAGGTGGTGCTTGGGGAGGTGGAGCAATCACTGCAGCTTCTGCATACGACTGGAGAGTACGGCTGAGCAACAGATGTGCGAGCACAGTCTTCGCACCTTATGGAGCAGGGATGTTAACTCCGGATAATTATTATGGAAGCACTGCACCACCAGTTTCAAAGTGTGAGCCAGGCAAGGTATGTGTGTGAGTTTTGCAAGGGCTATGTCTGCCACAAAATTACGGCCGTTATCACTGACTACCTTGCCTGGCTCAAGGTGGGACATCACTGTCCTGTGACAGATCGCTGATCTGTCACATCACAGATCACTGTGACAGATCGATGATCTGTCACAGTGATCTGTGATGTGACAGATCAGCGATCTGTCACAGGACAGTGATGTCCCACCTGGGACAATATAATAAAGTTAAAAAAAGTGTAAAAATTATTTTACAAAAATCGCTAAATAAATTAGTAAAAAAAAAAAAATATTCCCCAATAAATTCATTTTTTGAAAATAAAAAAAAGCAAAAACAATAAAAGTACACATATTTGGTATCGCCGCGTCCGTAATGACCTGCCCTATAAAACTGTCCCATTAGTTAACCCCTTTAGCGAACCCCTTAAAAAATAAAAAACTAAGCAAAAAATAATGATTTATTATCATACCGCCGAACAAAAAGTGCAATAACGCGCGATCAAAAAGACGGATATAAATATCCATGGTACCGCTGAAAATGTCAGCTTGTCCTGCAAAAAACGAGCCACAAGACAGCATCATCCGTCAAAAAATAAAAGTTATAGCTCGCAGAATAAAGCGATGCAAAAATAATTATTTTTTATATAAAATAGTTTTAATTGCATAAAACCGACAAAACATAAAAAAAACACCTAAATGAGGTATCGCTGTAACCGTACTGACCCGAAGAATAAAACCGCTTTATAAATTTTACTGCACGCGGAACGGTGTAAACGCACCCCCCAAAAGAAATTTATGAAACGCTGGTTCTTGTTCATTCCGCGTCCCGTAAATCGGAATAAAAATCGATCAAAAAATGTCACGTGCCCGAAAATGGTACCAATAAAAACGTCAACTCGTCCCACAAAGAATAAGACCTCACATGACTCGGTGGGTCAAAATACAGAAAAATTATAGCTCTCAATATGTGGTGATGCAAAAACTATTTTTACAATAAAAAGCGTCTTTTAGCATGTGACAGCTGCCAAACATAAAAACCGCCATAAATAGTAAATCAAACCCCCCCGTTATCACCCCCTTAGTTAGGGAAAAATGATAAAACTAAAAGAAAATGTATTTATTTCCATTTTCCCATTAGGGTTAGGGTTAGGGCTAGGGCTAGGGTTAGTGCTAGGGTTAGGGTTAGGGCTAGGGTTAGGGTTAGGGCTAGGGTTAGGGCTAGGGCTAGGGCTAGGGCTGAGATTAGGGTTAGGGGTGTGTTGGGGTTAGGGTTGGAGTTAGAATTGGGGGTTTCCACTGTTTTGGCACATCAGGTGCTCTCCAAATGCAACATGGCGTCTGATCTCAATTCCAGCCAATTCTGTGCTGAAAAAGTCAAATGGTGCTCCTTCCCTTCCAAGCTCTGCTATGCGCCCAAACAGTGTTTTACCCCCACATGTAGGGTATCAGCATACTCAGGACAAATTGCAAAACAACTTTTGGGGTCCAATTTCTCCTGTTACCCTTAGGAAAATAAAAAATTGGGGGCAAAAATATCATTTTTGTGGAAAAAAAATGATTTTTTTATTTTCACGCCCAGGCGTTATAAACTTCTGTGAAGCACTTGGGGATTCAAAGTGCTCACCATACATCTAGATAAGTTCTTTAGGGGGTCTAGTTTCCAAAATGGGGTCACTTGTGGGTGGTTTCCACTGTTTAGGTACATCAGGGGCTCTCCAAAAGCAACATGACACCCACAGACCATTCCATCAAAGTCTGCATTCCAAAACGTCACTACTTCCCTTCCGAGCCCCAACGTGTGCCCATACAGTAGTTTTCTCCCACATATGAGGTATCAGCGTACTCAGGACAAATTGGACAACAACTTTTGGGGTCCAATTTCTCCTGTTACCCTTGGGAAAATAAAAAAATTGGAGACTAATTGATCATGTTTGTGGAAAAAATATGATTTTTTTATTTTCATGCCCGGGCATTATAAACTTCTGTGAAGCCCTTGGGGGTTCAAAGTGCTCACCACACATCTAGATAAGTTCCTTAGGGGGTCTAGTTTCCAAAATGGGGTCATTTGTGGGGGGTTTCCACTGTTTAGGCACATTAGGGGCTCTCCAAAGGCAACATGACACCTGCAGACCATTCCATCAAAGTCTGCATTCCAAAACGTCACTACTTCCCTTCCGAGCCCCGACGTGTGCCCATACAGTAGTTTTCTCCCGCATATGAGGTATCAGCATACTCAAGATAAATTACACAACAACTTTTGGGGTCCAATTTCTCCTTGTACCCTTGGGAAAATAAAAAAATTGGTGACTAAATGATCATGTTTGTGGAGAAAATAAGATTTTTTTTTTTCACGCCCGGGCGTTATAAACTTCTGTGGAGCACTGGGGGGTTCAAATTGCTCACCAAACATCTAGATAAGTTCCTTGGGGGGTCTAGTTTCCAAAATGGTGTCATTTGTGGGGGGTTTCTACTGTTTTGGTACATCAGGGGCTTTCCAAATGCGACATGGTGTCCGATCTCAATTCCAGCCAAAAACGTCAAATGGCGCTGCTTCCCTTCCGTTCCCTGCCATGCGCCCAAATAGTGGTTTACCCCCACATGTGGGGTATCAGCGCACTCAGAACAAATTGCACAATAAGTTTTAGGGTCCTGTTACCCTTGGAAAAATAAGAATTGAGGGTGAAAAGATCATTTTTGTGGAAAAAATTAGATTTTTTAATTGCACGACTGTATGTTATAAACTTCTGTGAAGCCCTTGGGGGTTCAAAGTTCTCACCACACATCTAGATAAGTTCCTTGGGGGGTCTAGTTTCCAAAATGATGTCATTTGTGGGGGGTTTCCACGGTTTTGGTACATCAGGGGTTTTCCCAGGGGTTTTGAGATGGTTACCGATCTCAATTCCAGCCAAAAAGGTCAAATGGCACTGCTTCCCTTCCGAGCTCTGCCATGCACCCAAATAGTCATTTACACCCACATATGGGGTATCAGCGTACTCAGGACAAATTACACAATAACTTTTAGGGTCCTGTTACCCTTGGGAAAATAAAAATTGGGGGTGAAAAGATCATTTTTGTGGAAAAAATATGATTTTTTAATTGTACCGCAGTACGTTATAAACTTCTGTGAAGCCCTTGTGGGTTCAAAGTTCTCACCACATATCTAGATAAGTTCCTTGGGGGGTCTAGTTTCCAAACTGGGGTCACTTGTGGGGGGTTTCCACTGTTTAGGTACATCAGGGCCTCTCCTAATGCGACATGGGGTCCGATCTGAATTCCAGCCAATTTTGCATTGAAAAAGTCAAACGGCGCTCCTTGCCATGCGCCGAAACAGTGGTTCCCCCCCACATATCAAGTATCAGCGTACGCAGGACAAATTGCACAATAACTTTTGCAGTCCAATTTCTCCTGATACCCTTGGTAAAATAAAAAAAATTGAACCTGAAGTATTTTTTTGTGAAAAAAAGTTAAATGTTCATTTATTTTAAAATATTCAAAAAATTTCTGTGACGCACCTAAAGGGTTAATAAACTTCTTGAATGTGGTTTTGAGCACCATAAGGGGTGCAGTTTTTAGAATGGTGTCATTTTTGGGTATTTTCTATCATATAGACCCCTCAAAGTGGCTTCAAATGTGATGTGGTCCGTAAAAATAAAATGGTGTTGCAAAAATGAGAAATCGCTGGTCAATTTTTAACCCTTATAACGTCCTAACAAAAAAAATTTTGGTTCCAAAATTGTGCTGATGTAAAGTAAACATGTGGGAAATGTTACTTATCAAGTTTTTTGTGTGCCGTATCTCTGTGATTTAAGGGCATAAAAATTCAAAGTTGGAAACTTGCGAAATTTTCAAAATTTTCGCCAAACTTCTGTTTTTTTCACAAATAAACGCAAGTTATATGAATAAAATTTTACCACTAGCATGCAGTACAATATGTCACGAGAAAACAATGTCAGAATCACCGGGATCCATGGAAGGATGAGTACTTTTGAATCTCACTATAGATTTGAAGACGCAGAACTATTGTCTCTGGCCCAGTAGAGATTACACCTCAATGTAACAGGCTGAAATTGGATGGTGTATGACAAGGTGTAGGGTGTCTATAGGATTGGTGAGAATTTGAATCTCACTATAGATTGGAGGACGCTGAACTACTGTCTCTGGCCCAGTAGAGATTACACCTCAATGTAACAGGCTGAAATTGGATGGTGTATGACAAGGTGTAGGGTGTCTATAGGATTGGTGAGAATATGAAACTCTCTATAGATTTGAGGACGCTGAACTATTGTCTCTGGCCCAGTAGAGATTACACCTCAATGTAACACACTGAAATTGGATGGTGAATGACAAGGTGTAGGGTGTCTATAGAATTGGTGAGAATTTGAATCTCACTATAGATTTGAGGACGCAGAACTATTGTCTCTGGCCCAGTAGAGATTACACCTCAATGTAACAGGCTGATATTGGATGTTGTATGACAAGGTGTTGGGTGTCTATAGGATTGGTGAGAATTTGAATCTCACTATAGATTTGAGGACGGTGAACTATTGTCTCTGGCCCAGTAGAGATTACACCTCAATGTAACAGGCTGAAATTGGATGGTGTATGACAAGGTGTAGGGTGTCTATAGGATTGGTGAGAATTTGAATCTCACTATAGATTTGAGGACGCAGAACTATTGTCTCTGGCCCAGGAGAGATTACACCTCAATGTAACCGGCTGAAATTGGATGGTGTATGACAAGGTGGAGGGTGTCTATAGGATTGGTGAGAATTTGGATCTCACTAGAGATTTGAGGATGCTGACAATGATGCTCTCAGTCCAAGTATGGACGCAGGCAGCCTAATAAGCAGGGCTGCTGCACAGTGCGCACACAAAAGGGTGGAAAAATGAATGCTTGGTAACTGTGCAGAAAAGAGGAGGAAAAGTATTTTTGCTTTTAAAAAAGCAGTTTGCACAGCAGTGTACAAACAGCAATGCAGCTATCAGGGAGCCTTATAAGGCAGCCTAATAACCAACAGAGCTGATGCACAAAAATAGAGCCTCCCCTGTCACTGCACACAAAGTGTTGTGTTGTAAGTGGAAATCGCTAACAGCAGAAGTTTTTTTGGTTCTTCTTCCCTGCCTAAGGCTCTCCCTACAGAATCAGCAGCAGCAGCAGCAGCTCTCCCTATGCTAAGATCGGCATAAGTAAGATGGCGGTCGGCGTTCACGCCCTTTTATAGCCCTTGTGACACCACACAAAGCCAGTCAATCACTTGCATGCCCTTCTCAAAGATGGTGGTGACCGATGCCTATGTCATCGCGTTGCCCACAGTGTGTGTCCTCTATCATGGGCTGAAAAAGGGCACTGGAAGCATCTTTTAAAACGCGACTTTAGCGCTCTGGTCGCCGACCTCGTGGCCGACCTCACGCTATGGTCAGGTTTCATTTCATGAAACCCGACTTCAGCGAAAGTCGTCGACTTTTGAATATGACCGACCCGTTTCGCTCAACTCTACTGTCTTCAAATATCTCATAACATGGCCTTACTTGAAACTGCAATTTGTCTGCAGTTTCAAGTAAGGCCATGTTAACATGTTAAGTATTTGGTTAGTATTTCACATCAGTATATAAGCCAAAACCAGGAGTGGGTGAAAAATGCAGAACTGGTACATTTTTTTTATTATACAGTACTATTCCTCTGATTCTTTCACTCCTGGTTTTGACTTACAAACACTGATGAGAAATACTGACCAAAATACTGAATGTGTGAATGTGGCCTAACTCTGCAATCTGCCTGCAGTCTTCAGTAATTCTGCAATTTGCCTGCAGTTTCTATTAACTCTGCGACCTGCTTACAGTCTTCTAGAAGGACATCACCTGTCTGTCTGCAGCTTCTAGTCCCTGAGTTATGTGTCTGCAGCCTTCAGTACCGCTGTTAACAGTCTCTTGTCTGATTTACGTATCCTGTGTGCCTCAACAGTTTGCTGCACCGATGCATGCAGCCCGAGTTCCCACCTGGACCTTTGGCTTAAAGGATCCACCTCACCCAGCGAGCCAACATTATGTAACAATCATGTTCCTTATAGCCCAAAGGAGCATAAAATGAGTCTACTACTGTACCTTCTATGGCTTTATCTGGCTCTCATCTGTGACCTGATACATGCTCCATGCTTTAGAGAATATTCTGGGAGATAGCAAAACTACTTCTGATGTCTTGTACGAATTGGGCTATCTGTAGTAGCAACAAGGACGAAAAACAAAACCAGGGAAGAATCAGTCAGGAAGGATAACTCTAGAGTAATATGTTTCTGTCAGTGGTCACCTGGCAGTTTTAAACATGGCTACCACAGAAATGCTTAGCAATAGCCACTCAGTTTACCAGATCCAAGGGGTTGCACTAACCTTCACCCCTTAACCATCATACATTGATTTAAGCTTACACAGGGGTTGGTGGGCTGGGGCCAACTAATTGGCTATCAACCAATGGTGCAGGCTAGCAGGAGTGGCCAGATCACCATCTCAGAGCGAATAAAGGTACAAAATCAGAAGATGCAAAGATAGTCAGTAAGTGGGCTGAGCTCAGAACAGGAAAATGATAGATAAAATAGGAGCTGAAGATCAGCAGCAGCAAGCAGAAGTAGAACAAACTATATCTGGCAGCTACCAGCAGTAAGCTGGGAGCTTTAGTAGGGAGTGGAGCTTTCAATTGTCTGAAGCAAGGAACTGATGGCACTTCTAATCCCGACGTCTCTTCAATCACTATGTCAGCCTGCAGAATGAAAACGGCATAGCCTGGTGAGAGAAACAGTTATCACAAGAGCAGGTCTCAGAGTAGATTTAGAATTTTGGATAACTAGAGGAGGGAGACCTGTGAAGACTCAGACGTCAAGGTTAGATTTCAGAAAGGCAGATTTTAAGGGATTCAGAAAGAGAATTGGAGGGATCCAATGGCTGGATATCCTTAAAGACAAAAATGTCCAGGAAGGAAGGGAAATCTCAAAGCACAATTGTTAACTATTCCGAAAAGAGGGAAGAATAGGAAGCATTTAAGGAAACCAGGATGGATGAACACAGAACTTAAGCACATGCTAAAAAGGAAGAAAAAAATGTTTATAAAATGGAAAGAGGGAGGCATTTCTAAAGAAGAATATAATGCTGTCTGCAGAACCTGCAGGGCACAAATCAGATTATCTAAAGCTGACAATGAATTGAGGCTTGCAAGAGATGTCAAATGCAATAAAAAATGATTTTGGGGATATGTCAAAAGTAAAAGAAAAGTCAAAGATGCTATAGGATTTTTACAGGATGAAAATGATGAAATGGTAAGACAGGATGTTGAGAAGGCTGAACTTTTAAATTCCTATTTTGCATCTGTTTTCTCTCAGAAAGGAAATGTAACATCAACTGTTCTTCACTGTCCTATTAAGGGAATAGAAGAATCCAGGATATCTATAAACAGAAAGATAGTGAGGAAACACTTAGCTAACCTAAATGAATTCAAGTCTCCAGGTCCAGATGAATTACACCCCAGAGTACTGAAGGAGATAGCAGAAGAAATTTTTGAACCCCTCTCGATAATCTTTGAAAATTCTTGGAGAACAGGAGATGTCCCAGAAGACTTGGAAAAGAGCATATGTTGTTCCTATCTTCAAAAAGGGGAAGAAGGTGGACCCAGGCAACTATAGGCCAGTGAGTCTGACTTCTATACCAGGAAAGATCTTTGAACAAATTATTAAACAACATGTATGTCAGTACCTGGATAAGAATGAAGTGATTAAACAGAGTCAGCATGGGTTTGTAACTAATAAGTCATGTCAGACTAACTTCATTTCCTTCTATGACGGAATCACTGATTGGGTGGATCAAGGAAATGCTGTAGATATAGTATATCTTGACTTCAGCAAAGCATTTGACAAAGTATCTCACACACTCCTTATTGAAAAAATGACTAAGTATGGAATGGACAAGGCAACTGTTAGGTGGATTCATAACTGGCTTAGTGATCGGACCCAAAGAGTGGTCGTAAATGGCTGCACATCCAGTTGGAAGAATGTCTCAAGTGGGGTACCACAGGGCTCTGTCCTGGGCCCTGTATTGTTCAACATCTTTATCAATGATTTAGATGAAGGAATTGAGGGTAAACTGATTAAATTTGCTGATGACACAAAGCTAGGAGGGATAGCTAATACTAGAGAAGAGAGAGAGAGGATTCAAAAAGATATAAATAAACTGGAGACGTGGGCAGCAACTAACAGAATGGTTTTTAACAGGGAAAAATGCAAAGTACTACATCTGGGCAATAAAAATGAAAAAAGCATATACAGAATGGGAGGAATAGGGCTAAGCAACAGCACATGTGAAAAAGACTTGGGTATACTAATAGATCACAGACTGAATATGAGTCAACAGTGTGATGCAGCAGCAAAAAAGGCAAATGCAATTCTAGGATGTATTAGCAGAAGCATACAGTCTAGATCACGTGAAGTCATTATTTCCCTCTACTCCTCTTTGGTCAGACCTCATCTGGAATATTGTGTCCAGTTTTGGGCACCACATTTTAAAAAAGACATCAACAAACTGGAGCAAGTTCAGAAAAGAGCGACCAGAATGGAGACCGGTCTGCAAACCCTCTCTTATGAGGAAAGGTTGCAGGATTTGGGAATGTTTAGTTTGCAAAAGAGAAGGCTGAGAGAAGACTTAATAGCTGTCTACAAATATCTAAAGGGCTGTCACATTGTAGAAGGATCAACTTTATTCTCATTTGCACAAGGAAAGACTAGAAGTAATGGGATGAAACTGAATCGGAGGAGACACAGATTAGATATTAGAAAAAACTTTTTGACAGTTAGAGTGATCAATGGGTGGAACAAGCTGCCACGAGAAGTGGTGAGTCCTCCTTCAATGGAAGTCTTCAAACAGAGGCTGGACAGACATCTGACTGGGATGATTTGCGAATCCTGCTTTGAGCAGGGGGTTGGACCAGATGGCCCAGGAGGTCCCTTCCAACTCTACGGTTCTATGATTCTATGTGATAGTAATAATGTGTGGCCACCAACTGCTAAAGGGATTATCTTTGTATTGCTTCTACAGTGGACCTGATATCAGTTTCATTTGCACCAATGCAAGTGAAATTGATTCACAATCGCATATCATTTCTAATTGGACTGATTGGTATCTCTGTGATGCTTAAGTGTTCTCTTTGAGCAGTGTAAAGGCCCCTTTACATTTAGCGATGCACCAGCGATCCGACCAGTGATCTGACCCAGTCAGGATTGCTGGTGCATCGCTAAATGATCGCTAGTGAGCTGTCACACAGGCAGACCTCACAGTGATGCAGCAGTGACGCAGCGCACGATACTCACCTTTCACACACAGCGATCCTGACGTCCTCCCACCCGCCTCCACGCGTCACTCATCGGCGCCAGCAGGAAGCGCCCGACGAGAAATGGAGCCGGACATTCTCGCGCAATCAGCGATGGACAGCGGGGGAGCCGGTCGGAGGTAAGTATCACACATAGCGATATCGCTAGCGATATCGCTATAACGTCACAAAATCGGTGACGTTATAGCGATATCGCTAGCGATATCGCTATGTGTAAAACCCCTTTAAGGGTACCGTTACACATAGCGATGTCCCAGCGATCCCACCAACGATCCGACGTGGATGGGATCGCTGGGACATTGCTAGCTGATCTCTGGTGAGCTGTCACATAGACAGCCCCACCAGCGATTAGAACCAGCGAGCATGCTGGTTACCAACGTAAACATTGGGTTTCTAAGGGCTGCGGGGCCCTTAGCAACCCGATGTTTACCCTAGAAACCAGCATGCACTGCAGGCAGGGCAGGAGGTGGAGGCAGAGCGGCGCAGACAGACCGGCGTAGCTCTGCTATCTGCTACTCCAGTCTGACAGACTGGAGTAGCAGATAGCAGAGCTACTCCGGTTTGTGTGCCGCTCTGCCTCCCCCCCCCCGCCCTGCCTGCAGTGCACGCTGGTATCTAGGGTAAACATCGGGTTTCTAAGGCCCCGCAGCCCTTAGAAACCCGATGTTTACATTGGTAACCAGTGTGGGGAGGAGGACCCCCATATAGTGATTGGGCCAGAACCAGGGGGACCGCCATCAGGGTTATTGAAGAAACCACATCAGGGGAATTACAAAGGGAGACATGCGATTGAAGTTGTCAGGGCAACAGGGGGCGGGGCGAGGGTAAAAGGAGCAGGGGGCGCGCTGAGGTGGCAGTTGGAAGAGAGCCTGACTAGGGAGAGAGAGCCGTGTGGCAGAGGGAGGACTGTGGCAACTGACGGTGTGGGGAAGAGAGACAGGCAGGAGACTGTCAAAGGAAAATTTGAGACTGACCGAAGAGCGACGCGTAAGAGACTCTCCCCGGGATTCCCTCCCCGCAGACATTCAGAAAAAGTGACGCCCGCTGATTCCCTCCGTGGTGTGACAGGACCGGGATCTCAGGCGACCTCTGCGACGAGACAGCAATCCGGTACAGTGGCCAGGACACTGCCCCCCTGTCTTCTCCCACAGCTGCGGCCCGTCATCACCGACCTCAGGGGACGCCACCTCGCTATAGGCGGCCGCAGAGCCCCGCCCCGGTTACTGAGGGGACACTGAGCAGAGTTTGTTAACGTTTATGTTTTTGAAACTGCGTCATGACCTGGCTGGGGAACGAGCGCCTCTAAACGGACGTCTGGGAGATTTTCCCCCCGAACAGTCTCTTCAGGGCCTGTTGTGCCCCACCGTTCCCATTTCTTCAGGGCCTGTTGTGCCCCACCGGTCCAGCTTCTTCAGGGCCCGTTGCGCCCCACCGTTCCAGTTTCTTCAGGGCCCGTTGCGCCCCACCGTTCCAGTTTCTTCAGGGCTGGTTGCGCCCCATCGTTCCAGTTTCTTCAGGGCCCGTTGCGCCCCACCGTCCAGTTTCTTCAGGGCCTGCTGAGCCTCATCGTTCTGGTTTCTTCAGGGCCGGACGAGCACAAGTCCTTCCGGGAAATCGTGGATTACAGGGCAGCCACATCTGCAACCCCTGAGTGGTCGTGAACTTGAGCGACGCCCGGAAGGCTAAGTGCATTATAGAAAAATAAGGACCCTTTTTGTTTTACGAGTCCCTGCGAGGACAAATAGGTGTTTCCCCTTTGTTTGCTTGAAGCAGTTTAGCCCTTGCGGCTTTAAACTTATAAAAGTTTATTTCACCCCACATTCAGTCTCGTGTCTCGTCACTGCATCCTGTGAGCCTCCTCGAACCCTACACTTGGCGTAGTCGGCAGGATGCAGTCTCCGAGCGTGGACAGTGGTGGCCCTGAACATGGGGGAGCTGTAAGCTCTGTAAATAATGAGGGTCCCCGTACCAGCATTTCATTGGGGGCCATGCTGAACAACCTGCCTAGATTCTCTGGCTCAAATACTATGCTATGGAGCTGGATAGAGCGGATGAGGGGGCTTTTTCGGATGCACCCAATGACCCCTGACCTGGAAGCTGAAGTGGCACTCATGGCCCTAGACGGGGAGGTGCTGAGGTCAGTAATGTTGAAACCTCCGGGGCACCGCAACACTTTTGAAAAGGTGTTGCAGATAGTGGAACAGACCCACGGGGATCCCACTAATGTGGGAGAGTTAAGGACCCGTCTGTTTAGCTGGATGCAGGCAGAGGGGGAGAAGATTACTCAGTATATGAATGTACTCCAAGAGTTGCATACGGCTATTGAAAGAAAAGACGGGGTAGGGGTGGGACCTGTTGACATTACCCTACGTGACCTACTGGTGACTGGACTGCGAGATCCACTGATAAAGCAGGCATTACGGGAACAGATCAGAATGAATCCCCAAATAGACTTTTCAGAAGTGGGAAGTCAGGCACGGGTTCGGGAGCAAGAGCAGGGGATGGCGGTCCCCGTGGGGAAGGTCCGAGGTGTGGAGGCCTCCTCGAACACAGTTGAGGAACCTCAATGGGTGGAGGAGATGAAGCGAGAATTGAAAAATATTAAGAGCGAGTTGGCTGAAGTAAAGAGAAGAACCGAACCGGAGACTGGGCGTCCCAGTGTTAATCCCGGTCCCTGGGGGTCACGCTCTCCGCGGGGTGGTCAATCTCTACCGGCCCGGTGTTATGAGTGTGGAGAACCAGGCCACTTCACCCGAGAGTGTCCGCGGCGTGGGAGATACCCACCCCGGCGGCCATTAAACTAAAGGGCTCCGGGTTGGGGGGACGCCGCTCGGAGCCGAAAACCACAACTAGGGGTGGTGGAAGTCCCGAAGATTTGGTAGCAAAGTGTCCTGAAGTTTGGGCAGAAGTAGAGGGCCGGGCCGTCCGGTGTCTGGTGGACACAGGGTCACAAGTAACCACTATGCCCGCAGCGTACTTTCAACAAAACTTTCCGGAGACAGCAAGGCCTCAGTGGGGGCCCATGATTAGACTAGTAGCCGCCAACCAACTGCCGGTTTCGGTTGCCGGGGTAGTGTGGGTGCAGGTGACGTTGTGCGGTAAACCCCTCGGCCGCAGAGGGGTGGTGCTGACTCAAGGAGAAGCTGATCAACGACACCCCGTCACCCTAGGCATGAATATTTTAAAAGAGTTTGGTAACCTGTTGCTTAATGATCCCACATAAAGGACACTGAAGCAGTGGGGTTCTCGCACAGCTCAGGGACAGGTATTCCAGCAGCTGGTGCGAGGTGCGCGGGTGCATCGGGACTGCCAGGAGGGTGAGGCTCTGGGCAAGGTCATCGCGACAGCGGCACCCCTGCTTGTGCTGCCTCCTGGACAGACAGTGGTGGCCCTGCCAATTCGGGCCCCGATACCTTTGGAAGGCGTAGAGGTGCAGGTGGAGCCGTGTCACACAGAGCACTTACCTCCTGGCATACTGGTGGCCCGTTCCCTCGCTACGGTGCGAAAAGGAACCGTCCTGGTCCGCTGCGTTAACCTTGTAGACCGAGATACCATTCTGAAAGCATGGACTGTACTGGTCAAACTAGTAAAGCCTTTAGAAGAAGTGCTGCCCGCTCCTGCGGTTCAATTACGAGTACACCCCGAGGATCCTGGGGAGGTAACAATACGAACCCTACAGGCCCACGAAGTCTCGACACAAGAGAAGGGCGGAAATATTTTGGAGCAGATGCGGGCCGAGCTTTCTGGACTAACTGCGGCCCAACTTTCACAAGTAAAAGCATTGCTGGGACAGTACCATGAAGTATTTGCTAGTCATGAGGACGACTTTGGGTGTACCACCGCCATCACTCATGAGATCCCCACAGCAGGAGCGGCCCCTATTCGAGAACTATATCGACAGATTCCGCCACAACTCTATCAAGAGGTGAAAACTTTGCTGGCTCAGATGCTACAAAAAGGGGTGATACGGGAAAGTCAAAGCCCGTGGGCGGCCCCCATCGTGTTGGTCCGGAAGAAAGATGGTACACTACGATTCTGTGTGGATTATCGTAAATTGAATGCTTGCACTATTAAAGACTCATACCCACTGCCCCGCATAGAAGAATCTCTGTCTGCTTTGGGCAAAGCAACATATTTTTCGACCCTGGACTTGGCCAGTGGGTACTGGCAGGTGCCCATGTCAGAAGAGGACAGAGCTAAGACGGCGTTCATAATGCCCATGGGACTGTTTGAGTTTAATCGAATGCCATTCGGGCTGGCCAACGCCCCCGGGACATTTCAGCGATTGATGGAGCGATGTTTAGGGGATCTCAATTTTGAGGCCACGTTGATCTACCTGGACGACATCATTGTCTATGCCGCCTCCTTCGAGGACCACCTGAAGCGGTTGGGACAGGTACTCAGCCGGCTGCAAAAGTACGGGTTGAAGGTGAAGCCTCAGAAATGCCACCTATTTCGCTCTCAGATTGAGTATCTGGGTCATGTCGTTTCGGCAGAGGGTGTGAGGCCATCCTGGGAGAAGATTGCTGCTATCCAGGAATGGCCTACCCCCGAGACGGTGAAAGACGTGCGGGCTTGTCTGGGGTTAGCTGGATATTACCGTCGTTTCGTAAAGAATTTTGCATGTCGAGCTCGAGCCCTACATGACCTGCTGAAGGGGGCTCCCGCTGGCGCCAATGGGTGAAAAATCCAGTGGCAACACCCTCAGGAAGAGGTCTTCCGAGATCTCAAGGCTGCACTCTCAGATGCCCCAGTGTTGGCTTATGCGGATTTCTCTCAGCCGTTCATCCTGCACACTGACGGGAGTCTTCACGGGCTAGGAGCTGTGTTGTCACAGGTTCAGGATGGCCAGGAGAGGGTGATCGCATATGGAAGCCGTTCACTCCATGACTCCGAGCGTAACCCTGACAATTACAGCTCTTTTAAGCTCGAGCTCCTCGCAGTGGTGTGGGCTATGACGGAGAGATTCGCAGAGTACCTAGCGGGCTCCGAGGTCGTAGTGCGAACTGACAACAACCCACTGGCTCATTTGGAAAATGCCAAGTTGGGGGCTTTGGAGCAGCGATGGGTGGCCCGAATGGCGAAGTACAATTACAAGATTATTTACAAAAGAGGGGCCGAGAATGTTCATGCAGATGCTCTCTCTAGGATTCGACATACAACTCCCAGACAGAATCGAGACGAAGAATTAGAAAGAGAGGAAATACCGTTCGCTCTTACCGCTGCCGTGCTCACCAATGTTGATGCAAAAGTATCTTCCCCAGAGGCCCACAGGGGCATCCTGGAACAATCTCGTGATAAGTGGATACAACAGCAACAAGAAGATGAAGTAGTTGGACTTCTCCGGAAATGGGTCGCCGCTGGTCAATTACCCACTGATACTCAACGGCAAGCTTTGACCCAAGACCTGTTGCTGATGCTGCGACAATGGGAGAGACTGATTATCCGAAAGGGACTACTGTACCATAAAATCACTTCGCAAACAACCTCAACGACTGTTTGGCAGGTGGTTACGCCCGGAGCACAACTACACGAACTGGCTCGAGAGGCTCACGAAAAAGGGGCCCACTTTGGAGTCAAAAAGACTTTGCAATGGTTACAACAGAAAGTTTATCACGCTTGTCGGCTGTTGTGGAAGAAGTTTGCCGTACCTGCCGCTTATGTGAATTGGCCAAACCGCCTGCTCAGAGGGCCGCAACACAGACGATTGTGACTTCAGAACCCTTTGAGCTCCTGACGGTGGATTATCTGCACATTGGTCCCGCATTCCAGGGATACGAACACTGCCTCGTCATGGTGGATCATTTCACCAAATTCGCTGTGGTCACCCCTACTCGAGACCAGACCGCGGAGTCAGCAGCCTCCGCAATTTGCAGAAACTTTATACAAGTGTACGGCTGTCCTCAACGTATACATTCCGACCAGGGAGCATGTTTTTTGGGGAAAGTTATGGAGGAACTACACCATCTTTATGGGATTGATAAATCCCGGACCACACCATATCACCCGCAAGGGAATGGGGCTTGTGAGCGATTTAATCGGACATTGATTCAAATGCTACGCACTCTGGAGAGTGACAAGAAAGCTCGTTGGCCTGAATATGTTTCTGAATTAGTGTGGGTTTATAATAATCGGGTACATCGAGTAACGGGCTATACTCCTTATTTCCTGCTTTTCGGACGAGAGGGTAAAGGGATCACGGAGATAGAGTTGGACCCCGAAGAGCCTCGGCCCTGGACCGGAGTGTCGTCTTGGGTCCGAAATCATCACCACAGGTTGCAAACTCTTCAACGAATTGTACATACCAAACTTCAAGACTGGGAACACCCAGGGAAGAATACAACCTCCCCTCCCTATCTCCAAAGCGGGGACCGTGTGCTTGTACTAGATCAACGCCCCCAGAATAAACTGGAGTCACGTTGGAAGAGAGTCCTTATCGGGTACTACGCCGTATCCATCCAGAAGGACCTGTGTACGAAATACGGCCCGAGCAGGATGAAACACTGCCCACCCGCATTGTGCATCGTAATATGTTACGCCCGTGTATTTCCACCGACCCGAAGCAACTGGAACCTGTCCCGAAGACATCCGAACCGGAGTCCATATGCTGGGACTCGGACGACGAGGATTTCACTCCAGTTCCCAAGGGCCCTCCACCCAATAATGAGCCAGTTGGCACAATTAACCCACCGGCATCTTGCAGCCCACCGACGTCCACCACCCCAGAAGATTCCACCCCAGTCGAGCTTAGATGCTCCGAGCGGTCAACAGCCGGAAAACCCCCCGAACGGTATGAACAAGACCAGTTCGTATGGCAACAAATATTGACACCTTTACAGGCCAATCTCAATAGACTAACACCCTCGCCCGAGGACTGGCGAGCTTACAGGGTGGGGGAATGTGGGGAGGAGGACCCCCATATAGTGATTGGGCCGGAACCAGGGGGACCGCCATCAGGGTTATTGAAGAAACCACATCAGGGGAATTACAAAGGGAGACATGCGATTGAAGTTGTCAGGGCAACAGGGGGCGGGGCGAGGGTAAAAGGAGCAGGGGGCGCGCTGAGGTGGCAGTTGGAAGAGAGCCTGACTAGGGAGAGAGAGCCGTGTGGCAGAGGGAGGACTGTGGCAACTGACGGTGTGGGGAAGAGAGACAGGCAGGAGACTGTCAAAGGAAAATTTGAGACTGACCGAAGAGCGACGCGTAAGAGACTCTCCCCGGGATTCCCTCCCCGCAGACATTCAGAAAAAGTGACGCCCGCTGATTCCCTCCGTGGTGTGACAGGACCGGGATCTCAGGCGACCTCTGCGACGAGACAGCAATCCGGTACAGTGGCCAGGACACTGCCCCCCTGTCTTCTCCCACAGCTGCGGCCCCGTCATCACCGACCTCAGGGGACGCCACCTCGCTATAGGCGGCCGCAGAGCCCCGCCCCAGTTACTGAGGGGACACTGAGCAGTTTGTTAACGTTTATGTTTTTGAAACTGCGTCATGACCTGGCTGGGGAACGAGCGCCTCTAAACGGACACCTGGGAGATTTTCCCCCCGAACAGTCTCTTCAGGGCCTGTTGTGCCCCACCGTTCCCATTTCTTCAGGGCCTGTTGTGCCCCACCGGTCCAGCTTCTTCAGGGCCCGTTGCGCCCCACCGTTCCCATTTCTTCAGGGCCGGTTGCGCCCCACCGTTCCAGTTTCTTCAGGGCCCGTTGCGCCCCACCGTTCCAGTTTCTTCAGGGCCCGTTGCGCCCCACCGTTCCAGTTTCTTCAGGGCCGGTTGCGCCCCACCGTTCCAGCTTCTTCAGGGCCCGTTGCGCCCCACCGTCCAGTTTCTTCAGGGCCTGTTGCGCCCCATCGTTCCAGTTTCTTCAGGGCCCGTTGCGCCCCACCGTCCAGTTTCTTCAGGGCCTGCTGCGCCTCATCGTTCTGGTTTCTTCAGGGCCGGACGAGCACAAGTCCTTCCGGGAAATCGTGGATTACAGGGCAGCCACATCTGCAACCCCTGAGTGGTCGTGAACTCGAGCGACGCCCGGAAGGCTAAGTGCATTATAGAAAAATAAGGACCCTTTTTGTTTTACGAGTCCCTGTGAGGACAAATAGGTGTTTCTCCTTTGTTTGCTTGAAGCAGTTTAGCCCTTGCGGCTTTAAACTTATAAAAGTTTATTTCACCACACATTCAGTCTCGTGTCTCGTCACTGCATCCTGTGAGCCTGCTCGAACCCTACACCAGCATGCAGCGTCGCTCATCG
This sequence comes from Dendrobates tinctorius, assembly GCF_039654945.1. Classification (NCBI taxonomy): domain Eukaryota; kingdom Metazoa; phylum Chordata; class Amphibia; order Anura; family Dendrobatidae; genus Dendrobates; species Dendrobates tinctorius. The sequence goes on along the minus strand of NW_027361694.1, from coordinate 2,495,933 downwards.
CTGGCTCCCGCTGCCACACGCAGCGATGCGCGCTGGCCAGCGGGAGACCAGCGATGAAAAAACGGGCCAGGACGATCCAGCACGATCACTGATACCCGGCAAGGGGGCCCATCGCTGCTGGATGTCACACACAGCGATCTCGCTGGAGAGATCGCTGATGTGTCACAAAATCAGCGATCTCGCCAGCGAGATCGCTGTCTGTAACAGGCCCTTAAATATATAATATGCATCTGTGTAGAAAAGCATAGCTCATTACACTTTCATATACAGAAAAATAAAAGATATATGAATCGTTAGCACCCTAGCATATGCATAAATGAAATTGGTTTGGTATGTACCAGGGGCTATGGATAAATTCCCAATGCATACTCAAAAAAAAGTTCTATCATACTGTACCTAATTTTATCGCAAGCATCGCGACTCATTAATGTACATGTTAATACCAGTCCAAAATTATTTCTGCATTCTTGGCCTTGGCATATATGAAGTATAACAAGGTTTGTCATTTCTACATAGCAATCCTCAGTTTTAAAATATTAAAACCTCATTTGTTTGCTGATTTGGCAAATATAAATATATGCTTGAGTAATTCCCTCCAGAAAAGTGCAGCGTATGAGAAAGTTTGAGTAAGAAAAAGTAGGAGGAGGAGGAAGCTGTGTTCAGAGATGGCAAAATGTGTGGAAAAGAGTGAAAATAACATGTTTGTAATGTACTCTGAGTTGTTCTCAGGATATTCCTAATTGTGGGCAGATGGGTTTCATATTGACAAGGGATGTCTCCACAAAGACCTCTTCATTCGACTTTAAAAGAGTACTTAGTTGAAAAGAAGCAACACAGAGCGAATTATGTTTCAGGGCAATTCCCACTAAGCATTGAAATAAAAATAACAACGACCAGATGGTAATTTTCTGAGTATATTGTTAGCTGAACATTTATGTAATAATTCTACAAATAAAACCCCCTCTGAAACCTACACAAGCATAATGGTCTATGGGATGAGAGCCGCCTGTCTGATTTTTAAAAGTTAATCAAGAATCTAATATGATCTGATGGCACAATGTCTTGTATGTCAAAAAGGCTATTCATTCTATTTCTGGAAATCTCCTAAAGATCCCAAAAATGAAAGACTAGTTTTCACTATTACATTTACTACAATTAGCTTATGAAAATCAACTGCCTAGTATTTATGTAATAACAGATCAGTGTTTAATAAACAGCAAATTATTGGTGAGATCATACAACTATCTATTAGACAGTTGACAGTTTAATATGTATGGGGGATGGCTCACGACTCTCTCCCAACTGATGATGTCGGGGAAGGGATGGATCCAGGGTGTCGGATTTCCAACTGCCGATCCTTTTGTCTTGCCGAAGATAGTTATCTGGCAGTTGCTCAGTCATAGAGATCGCAGGAGAGCTCAGCCAAGGTTACTGTGACTGTGGGAGACCGACGAAAGATTATTTGTCCGCCAGCTGTCTAATGTGAATGGAGACCTTATGCCAAATCTAAGCGAAGCCTCAATCTAATGTAACTTGTTTGTGCCAGACTTACAAAAATATACTTTGAAATTTCAGTGGTAACTAACAATATGTATTTATAAGGACAGAATATTATATTATCCAGCAGAAATACATTTAATGTATACCTTTCTAAGATAAATGGCTTATTAAAGCAATATAACATCCCGATCTGTCAAAATAACTTCTAATTAAACTCACCATTGTTATTTCATATTGAAAGTGTAGAGCTTCTGGAGAAGGTCAGTAAAGCAATCTCTCTCATGGCTTCTATTTATAGACAGTAGAATATGAAAAATGAACGAAGGAATGCTGGTTAGTGTCCATAATTCAGTTTACTATAGATGAACAGTATTATAAAGTTAGCAATAAGGTTACTGAAAAAAACCACCCACGTACATTTTAGAGTAAAGGGCAAAATACTGAAATTAGGTATGAATCTGGAATTTGTTGTTGAACTCTGACCTCCAAATGAATAGGGAGAATGTCCTATGGACAGATGAGACAAAATGGAACTTTTTGGCAAGGCACATCAGCTCTATGTTCCTTGACAGAAAAATGAAGCATATCAAGAAAAGAACTTTGTCTCTACTGTGAAACATGGAGGATGCTCTGTTATGTTCTGGGACTGCTTTGCTGCATCTGGCGCAGAGTGTCTAGGAATTTGTGCAGGGTACAATGAAATCTCAAGACTATCAAGGGATTCTAGAGAGAAATGTGCTGCCCAGTGTCAGAAAGCTTGGTCTCAGTCGCAGGTCATGGATAATGACCAAAAACCCACAGCTAAAAACACCCAAGAATGGCTATTTGGAAAACTTTGGACTATTCTGAAGTGGCCTTCTATGAGCCCTGACCTAAATCGCATTGAGCATCTTTGGAAAGAGTAGAAACATGCCGTCTGGAAAAGGCAATCTTCAAGCACGAGACAACTGGAGCAGTTTGCTCTTGAAGAGTGGGCCAAAATACCTGTGGAGAGGTGCAGAAGTCTCATTGACAGTTACAGGAATTGTTTAATTACAGTGTTTGCCTCAACCGGTTGTGCAACAAAATATTAAGTTAAGGGTGCCATCATTTCTGTCCATGCAAAGCAGAAGCCACGGAGACACCATCACGTGTTTCTCAACGCAAGCAATGACCAGCCAGGTCTTTGCCCGGGAAGGAACAACCACGGGAAGGGCAGTCACCAATGAAGGAAACCACCTATGCCAAAACATGGTATCCATCCACATACAGCTGTTTCGGGGTATTGCCCCTCATCAGTGTGGAGTAGGAAACTGGCTGGTAGGAGCAATGCCTAGTAAAAAGACTATGAAGAGGAGGATGAATAAACTCATGGAGATCAACATCCGACACTGCGGAGACACCATCACGTGTTTCTCAACGCAGTGATTCTAGAGCACTGCCCCCATTACTAGGCATTGCTCCTACCAGCCAGTTTCCTACTCCACACTGATGAGGGGCAATACCCCGAAACAGCTGTATGTGGATGGATACCATGTTTTGGCATAGGTGGTTTCCTTCATTGGTGACTGCCCTTCCCGTGGTTGTTCCTTCCCGGGCAATGACCTGGCTGGTCATTGCTTGCGTTGAGAAACACGTGATGGTGTCTCCGCGGCTTCTGTTTTGCATGTTTTACCTATCACTAACAACTGGTGTTTTCCCCTCAAGCTTTAAACATGCCTCCATCACACCTATCCTCAAAAAGCCCTCTCTTGACCCATCCTCTGTATCTAGCTATCGCCCTATATCACTTCTCCCATACGCCTCCAAGCTACTGGAACAACACGTCTACCTTGAACTGTCCTCCCATCTCTCTTCTTGCTCCCTCTTCGACCGCTTACAATCTGGCTTCCGGTCACACCACTCCACTGAAACTGCCCTTACTAAGGTCACCAATGACCTCTTAACTGCCAAGAGCAAGCGACACTACTCTGTCCTCCTCCTCCTGGACCTGTCGGCTGCCTTTGACACAGTGGACCATTCCCTATTATTACAGACCCTCTCATCCCTCGGCATCACAGACTTGGCCCTCTCCTGGATCTCATCATACCTAACAGACCGGACATTCAGCGTCTCCCACTCACACACCACCTCCTCACCTCGCCCCCTATCTGTCGGAGTCCCACAAGGTTCAGTCCTAGGGCCCCTGCTGTTCTCTATTTACACCTTTGGCCTGGGACAGCTCATAGAATCTCATGGCTTTCAGTATCATCTTTATGCTGATGACACACAGATCTACATCTCTGGACCAGATATCACCTCCCTACTAACCAGAATCCCTCAATGTCTGTCCACTATTTCATCCTTCTTCTCCACTAGATATCTGAAACTCAACATGGACAAAACAGAATTCATCATCTTTCCCCCATCCCACGTGACCCCCCCTACGAACCTATCAATTACAGTAAATGACTGCCCACTCTCCCCAGTCCCACAAGCTCGCTGCCTCGGCGTAATCCTTGATGCTGATCTCTCCTTCAAACCACATATCCAAACCCTTTCCACTTCCTGCCGACTTCAACTCAAAAATATTTCACGCATCCGTTCATTCCTCACCCAAGAATCTGCAAAAACCCTAGTCCATGCCCTCATCATCTCTCGCCTTGACTACTGCAACCTCATGCTCTGCGGCCTCCCCTCAAACACTCTCGCACCCCTCCAATCTATTCTAAACTCTGCTGCCCGACTAATCCACCTGTCCCCCCGCTATTCCCCAGCTTCTCCCCTCTGTCAATCCCTTCACTGGCTCCCAATTGCCCAGAGACTCCATTACAAAACCCTAACCATGACATACAAAGCCATCCACAACTTGTCTCCTCCATACATCTGTGACCTCGTCTCCCGGTACTTTCCTGCACGCAACCTCCGATCCTCACAAGATCTCCTTCTCTACTCCCCTCTTATCTCCTCTTCCCACAATCGCATACAAGATTTCTCTCGCGCATCACCCCTACTCTGGAACTCTCTACCACAACATATCAGACTCTCACCTACCATCGAAACCTTCAAAAAGAGCCTGAAGACCCACCTCTTCCGACAAGCCTATAACCTGCAGTAACCACCGATCGACCAAACCGCTGCACGACCAGCTCTACCCTCGCCTACTGTATTATCACCCATCCCTTGAAGATTGTGAGCCCTCGCGGGCAGGGTCCTCTCTCCTCCTGTACCAGTTATGACTTGTATTGTTTAAGATTATTGTACTTGTTTTTATGTATACCCCCCTCACATGTAAAGCGCCATGGAATAAATGGCGCTATAACAATAAATAATAATAATAATAATAATATTTCCCATAAGGGATGGGGGCAGTGCTCTAGAATCACTACGTTGAGAAACACGTGATGGTGTCTCCGCAGTGTCGGATGTTGATCTCCATGAGTTCATTCATCCTCCTCTTCATAATCATTTCTGTCCAGGCCTATTTCTTGAGTATTATTTTTTTTAAAATTCTGTGGAAGCATGGCTGAAAAGCAATGTCTGACTTTCATTTGTTCATTTTCATAGATTTTTGATTTATTATTACTTTTGTTATATTCAAGTTATTTCTGTGACCATTGGTGGTTTTTCTGTCATTAAACGATGGGTACCAACAATTTTGACCACGTGTGTACCAGAAGCTTTGTGGCTTGTCAACATGTAGTTTGGCAAATTCCAGTCTGCTTTTTTTATGATTTTTTTAAACAATGGTGTCACTTGGTCGTCTCCCATGAAGTTCACTTTGGCTCATACAACGACGGATGGTGTTATCTGACACTGATGTTCCTTGAACTTGAAGTTCACCTTTAATCTGTTTACAAGTTTTTCTGGGCTCTTTTGTTACCATTCGTATTATCCGTCTCTTTGATTTGTCATCAATTTTTCTCCACGTCCAGGGAGGTTGGCTACAGTTCCATGGAGCTTAAATTTCTGAATAATATGTGCAACTGTAGTCACAGGAACATCAAGCTGTTTGGAGATGGTCTTATAACTTTTACCTTTAACATGTTTATCTATAATTTTCCTTCTAATCTACGGTGACAACTCTTTCCTTGGCTTGATCTGGTTCATGTTGTTTGTGATGCACACCATGTCCCCAAACAGCATAGCGAGTATCTGTAGCCCTCTACACAGACCCACTCACTGATTCCAAGATTGTAGACACCTGTGATGCTAATTAGTGGATACACCTTGATTTAACATGTCCCTTTTGCCACATTATTTTCAGGGGTACCATCATTTCTGTCCAGGCCTATTTCACGAGTTTCATTTTTTTTTAAATTCTGTGGAAGCGTGATTGAAAAACAATGTCTGACTTTCGTTTGTTCATTTTCATAGATTTTTGATTTATTATTACTTTTGTCAGATTCAAGTTATTTCTGTCACCATTGTGGGTTTTTCTGTCCTTAAATGAGGGGTACCAACAATTTTGACCACATGTGTAGCTCTCATTCATATAACTACACTTCCAAGTTAGGGTGAAGTCAGATCAACTGATCACACTTTGTGACGTTGCTTAGGCACTGTGAATGTTTGTGCTGTAAGCACTCCCATGAGGCTGAAGAAACCAAAAATATTGTAATGTCAATCATTGTGAGGGAACAGTATAGAGGGAAAGGGGGGTAAGAAGTTCGAGCAGACAGTATGGAGAGGGGGAAATTTGTGAAGGAACAGTATGAGCAGTGAGGTTGAGGGGTTATATGGGTGAAGAAACAGTATTGGGAGCAAGGAGATGTGTGTGGCGACAGTATGGAGAGGGAGGTACAAAATGTGTGAGGAGACAGTATTGATGGGAATAGTGTGAAGAGCCAGTATGGGGAGAGAAAAGTGTATGGGGTGTGGAAGGTTGGCGCATTCAGCTGTTCCTCGAGGTAGACACAGGCATACGTGGGGTTAAAGTCTCTGGGTGGTTTATTGTATCATAAACCCAAAATGGTAAAAGAAAAGACAGCCTTTCTGGCTCAAAAGGAAATAAAAAGTTTGGTCCTGAACAGCACTTCTGGACCAACACATATGGCAGCTCTCACAGGAGTGTCAGCCTAGAGGCTTGCTTGCCTCTACACAACACAGACCAAAAGAAGAAAACTGTCTGGACATTTATTTCCCCACCCACACCCTTGAGGTGGAGATATGGTGAGTAGGTGTCCCGCCCATCTCTTACCTACTCACCTTAAAACCTGTCCATAAAATGGTCGCTTAACCCCTTCAGCACATATCTTGCTGAAAAGAAACTTATGGGTTTCTAGATCATGGAGGAAAGCAGTGTCTGTGACATATATGGGACGCCCTCACACCCAGGGCAGTGGGGTACTCGGTACCGGGCCCGATGGTCCTCAATGGGAGACGTCACGGTAGCTGGAACCCGGCCCGTGGCCCTGGGCGCCCATTGTAAATGTTCAGTGTCGATGTGTAAGTCGTGACGCCACCTGTGGTGTTCAACAACGAAGATGCAAGCTGACGCTGCAGACAGATCCTCTGGGTCAGATGGTGTGGTGCAGCAGTGATGTTATAGCCTCCACAGACATGGCTGTAGTCCAAGGGCAGTGTAGGTGAAGTGACACGTAGATGATGTAGTGTCAGGCGCAAGGGATGTAGCAGTGCTGGGCAGGTTGGCGCAGGAATAAGTGGAGGACACCAGGGCATGTAGTTCCAAAGCTTTATTCACAGTCTGTTGCAGGTACAGGTGCCCGCATCCGTGCCATGTCCTCCGGGTCATGAGCTCAGCCAACTTCCAGGCAAGATGAAGTACTCCTTTCCAACACTCAGCCAACATATGTGCCTTTTCTGAACGCCTCCTCTTATAGCGCCTTTAAATGAAGTACTCCTAGTACTGAGTTACACTGGAGTTCCTCCTGTCCGATGTTCTTATGAACTCTACTTGTACGGCAGACAGCTGTAGCCTGCTTCGGGGACTTCTTGCTACTAAGTCCCGGCTCACTATCCAGTTGCTGTTGTGCGCCCAAGTCTTGTGTGGGAATAAAGTGGTCACTACTTCTATTCCTCCGGTGTCTGCTGCAGGACCATTAGTATCCATACAACCTCGGGGACCGGGCCCCGGCCTTGCGCTTGGAACTTCAAGGAAGGGTTCTCTTCTAACCCACGTCCTCTGTTCCCTTTTACTCCTCACGTTCCGTACTAATCTTTCTTTCTATGGAGAGTCAGGCTTCCAGTCTATGTTGCTCTCCTTCTTCCTTTCCCGTACCAGCAGACCCTGGTCACTGGGATCTGCTGCAGCACTTCCATCCATCTATCCCTCTCTCCAGGAATCTTCTTCTCTCCAACTCTCGAACCAACCGACTGACTGACCTAAACTCTTCCTGCTCCTTGTAATGTCATCTAACTCCACCCACCTCCCAGCACGTTTCGTGTTCCAAGCAGGGAGCCACCAATGGGTGCTTTGCTATACTCCAAGCAGGGAGCCGCCGAAGGTGCTTTGCTACACTACTTTGTGGTGTGGGGTGCAGGTGTTGGAGCGTGGTCAGGAGTCTCCACCTTACCTGGATGGTGGGATACCACACCTCAGGAGGAGGTGCAGTACCTCTGTGGTGACTGAGCCACAGGGGCGCCACATATATCTCCCCTCACATACTGTACTAGTGACCCTGTCACAGGAGGGTAGTATGCAGACTGTGTAGTGGGGGGGCAGTATAGATATACTGCAGTATGGAGGGATAGTGTGAGGGCACAGAAAAGAGAGGACAGTATGCCAAGGAGGGGGGAGTTAGGAAGGGGCACAGTTTAGAGTCTGGACAGTTATGGGGTGGAAACAATTTGAGGAATGTGTAAAGAGGAAGAAAAAAGTGTGTAAAGAGAGAGTAGTGTGGATGTTGTGTACCATAAGACAGATAGTGTAAGAGTTATATTTTGTGCAGAGGGCATAGGGTAGAGAAATTATTCAGGCGCTCAGTGTAGGGCAGATATTGTTCTTCAGGAGAATTATACAGACACTGCTATTTTAAGGGTACATTTTTATGTACTGCAGAAGACTGGAGAATAGAGAAGTCTGACAGACGAGCTGTGGATTTGAGAAATCATCATGGAGTCTGAACAATATTGCTACAAAATATATGAGAATGACTCCAATCAGAGATGTCACCTATAAGGTACATGGATGTAAATATGTAAATGTTTATTTGTGATAATGCCTGCATATCATCAGTGCTGTGGTTCCTGTATGGTCCGCTGTCTTCCAACAACACCCAGTATCTCCTGACAACTGTTAAAGGGGCTCTGTCAGCACAGGATGACTGTTCAAATCAAGTATAGTCACCTGGTGCATCATGGCATGGCCAAACATTTAGCTACTCTTTCCCACCTGCTTGTTTTCCATCTATCTGTGCCCTTCTGTAGCTCTGTCAAGGCAGGGAAGTTGTAGTTAAATTTGTGGCCATACCATGATGCACCAACTGCCTGTACTGCAGTTTATGGCTGTACAAAGCTTGGTGATGTATTCATGTACTCAAGGCGGTTCTGGTGCTGTATTCATGTTGTTATGGCGGTTCTGGTGATGTATTCATGTACTGATGGTGGTTCTGGTGATGTATTCCTGTACTAATGGTGGTTCAACTAAAGTATTTTTGTACTAATGCTGATTATGATCTGTATTTCTGTACTGATGGGGGGGTTCTAGTGATGTATTTCTGTACTATTTGGGGTTCTTGTGTTGTATTTTTGTACTGATGGGGGCTGTAGTGCTGTATTTCTATATTGCTCGTGTTCTGGTGATGTATTCATGTCTTGATGGTGGTTCTGGTGATGTATTTCAGTACTGATGGGGGTTATAGTAATGTTTTTCTGTACTGATGGGGGTTGTGATGCTGTATTTCTGCACTGCTGGTGGTTTTGGTGATGTATTTCTGTACTCTTGGTGGTTTTGCTGATGTATTGCTGTACAGCTGGTGGTTCTGGGGATGTTTTCATGTACTGATGAATTTCTTCACCGGTGTCAGGTCTAGTGATGTATTCCTGTGCTGTTATTGTTTCTAATCCTGTATAATTGTAACAATCCATAACTTGTAAGATTACATGATACATAGCCATGTTGATAAAGTGTTGTGCCATTTGACAAGTTAAAAATCAGTACATATGTATTTATGTTAGGAGCATTAAAAGGGTTTTCTAGGTTTGTGATGAAAGTCTGTTGTCACTGTGTGACTGCAGACTTCTGAATCATCACAGCACATGCACTGTACACTGTCAGGATTCTCTGATAGCCATGGTGAAAGCAGGAGGTCATGCAACTATGCGGTCAAATATCAACTAAACGTGTTCTGCCTTACTGCCTGCTACCAGAGTACATGTGATTCTTCTTTTTCCTGAGGAAGAAGTTCTTGTAACTTTGAAAAGCATAGAATAAAGCCACAATTTATTATTAAACCACATATGAACTGATGTCTCCTCTATCATTTAGCAGCGCAGAGGATTTCCACTAAACATTTCTTCTGGACATGCGATGTGATAGCTGTAGAGCATTATGAGGAGCCCACGCGGCAGCACCTGATGCTATTAGCCCGCTCTCTGAGTCTTGTCCAGTTTGTGAAATAGTGCCAGACATTTTTTTTTGGGGGGGGCAATCCTTGTGAATCGAATAGCATTACTATTACTCCCCAGCAACAGGCCCGCTGTCTTGGGGTCATACTTGATTCCGAGCTTTCCTTTGCCACCCACATTCGATCACTGGCTCGCTCTTGTCATCTGCACCTCAAAAACATTTCTAGAATTCGACCTTTTCTTACCTTTGACTCTGCAAAAACTCTTACTGTTTCTCTTATTCATTCTCGTCTCGACTATTGTAACTCTCTTCTAATCGGTCTCCCTCTTACCAAACTCTCCCCTCTCCAATCTGTCTTGAATGCTGCAGCCAGAATCATATTCCTCACCAATCGTTACACCGATGCCTCTACCTTGTGCCAGTCATTACACTGGCTACCCATCCACTCCAGAATTCAGTATAAACTTATTACCCTCACTCACAAAGCCCTCCATGGCTCAGCACCACCCTACATCTCCTCCCTTGTTTCAGTATACCACCCTACCCGCGCCCTCCGTTCTGCTGATGACCTGAGGTTAGCATCCTCAATAGTCAGAACCTCCCACTCCCGTCTCCAAGACTTTACACGTGCCGCGCCAATTCTTTGGAATGCACTTCCCAGGTCAATACGATTAGTCCCCAATCCCCACAATTTTAAGCGTGTCCTGAAAACGCATTTATTCAGACTGGCCTACCGCCTCAACACATTAACCTAATCTATCCCTGTGTGGCAGAGCCAAAAGTTTTACCATAACCAGGTTCCCCGCATCATTCTCCCACATGCTTTATGCATCCATTAGCCCTCTGTGTCCGTACTGTCACACACCTAACATTATGGCTGGTCCATACAATCAGGGCAACTGTTACCACCCACCTTTCGTGTCTACCTCTTTCCTCATAGACTGTAAGCTTGCGAGCAGGGCCCTCTTTCCTCTTGGTATCTGTTATGATCTGTGTGATTATTGTTATGCTGTAATGTCTATTGTCTGTACAAATCCCCTCTGAAATGTAAAGTGCTGCGGAATATGTCGGCGCTATAAAAATAAAATTTATTATTATTAATAGCAAAGTATTTGAATTTGCAGGAACTAAAACATTTTAGGAAATTCAACTCAAAGTCTATCCTCCGCGGATTGATTCACTCATCTTTAGTTAAAACAATAAATGATTTCCTCCTATTTATCTTTCATAGTTTTCAAGTAGCATTATTTTTTCACAAGTAGATCACTTTAATAATAAAATTATTCACTTTTCCATCAGTTTGTAAAGGGCAATATCAAGGTTGTATATGTGTGTAAATGGTTCCTTAATCCATAGGTTTCAGACAAGTCAGTTCCCAAGGCACCTTTGCCATCTTCACTTAACCTCAGTTCCTCAATGCCCTAACTTAGGAATCAATTTCAATACTCACAAGTAAGAAATAGGGAAAATAATTGGCTGACTAGTAAGAGTAGTAAGTATATGCAATACAAATGCAATTTTTTATTGATTGTTTACAAAAAATGTTTTTTTTATTGGATGTGAATGATTTCTTTATAACAGTGAGACCAATGCTAACCTAGTACAATTTTGTAACATGAAAAATGGATTTAAATTATAACAGCAATTAACATAAATTGAATATAGTCCTTACAGGTGACTTTCACTAAGGAATTATTGCTAGATGTGATTAGACTGCACACCCTTAATTAATGTTGACTGTAAACAGGTGGTATTCATCAGCCAAAAGGTCTTTACAATTGCAAATAGCCCTCATCTCATTAACATGCACATTTAGTCGGGTGAATTTCAGAAAAGGTGGGAAGGGTGATTGGCTATCTGACACATCTGGCACCACTTATCTGGCTGGACATCAAGAATAGACTGAAAATCCTACCTTATTGATTTATGCTTGAGGGTGTTTATCAGCAGCTATTATTACATTTTCTGAAATATATATGCAAGATAACATGGTGGCTCATTGGTTAGCATTGCAGCCTTGCAGGACTGGGGTCCTGGGTTCACATCCCACCAAGGACAACATCTGTTTGTATATTCTCCCCGTGTTTGTGTGGGTTTCCTCCGGTTTCCTCCCACATTCCAAAGACATACTGAGAGGGAATTCAGATTGTGAGCCCCATCAGGGACAGTGCCAATAATGTCTGTAATCATCATGTGGAAGTTGTCTGAGTCTCTTTCCTGCGCTCCTAAGACCGTTTCCATTTTCTCATTGCTCCTATCCTCCATTGGAGGTTTTCGGCTGGAGCTGCGGTGGAGACCTGACATTTTTGTCTGCCCCTGGGTTGCTTCCTAAGCGCTCCTCTATGACCGCTTATCACTAACTAACTAATGTCTGTAAAGCGCTGTGGAATTAATGGAGCTATATAAATGAGTAAAATAAATACATAAACATATGAAAATGAAAATTGTGATAGCATATAAAAAAATGTGCAGAGAAAGTCCTTCTGCTTAAAAGGTAAGTACAGATGCCCATCTTTCACACCTCCAACAAACACTCAAAGATTTGATGAGCCATAAATGATCTTGATCTATTATAAGGCCTCTTTCACACATCAGGTTTTCGCCGTCAGGCGCGATCCGGCGCTTTTGACAGAAACCGGATCCGGCAAAATGCAATGCCGGATCCGGTTTCCCCCCCATTGACTTACATTTGCGCCGGATCGCGCCGGATGGCCATGCGTTTCATCCGGTTTTCGCCGGATCCGGCAATGTGTCGCAATGTGTCGCGATCCGGCGTCTGGAAAAAACGTCTACTGTAACGTTTTTTGTCTCCGGCGAAAAAGCCGGACACGCCGGATCCGGCGCGTCCGGCTTTTTCACACAATGAAAGCCTATGAGCGCCGCAATGCGCCGGATCCGGCGAAAGCCGTATCCGGTGGCCGGATCTGTTTTTTTGGTCTGAGCATGCTCAGTAGCTCTGCCCACAGCAGATATATAAAAGCAAGACAATGGGACCCTCAGCCACACCCAACATGCCACCCAAGCCAAGAACCAGGAGCAGGAGAAGGCAGCAGACATCTGCAGCAGCAGCACCATCAGCAACACCCCAAATGGAGCAGCATGCTGAACGGGAGGGGAGTCCAGAAGCAGATGAGAGATGGTAATTATCAAATCCCCCATTCCTCCAAACTAGGGCCATGGAATATCAAGATATTCATTGGCCCTTTGTTTCTCTTTATTCAACAGCCGCTAAAGAGATGCAGCAGCAGCACCATCAGCACCACCCCAAATGGAGCAGCATGCTGAACGGGAGGGGAGTCCAGAAGCAGATGAGAGACGGTAATTATCAAATCCCCCATTCCTCCAAACTAGGGCCATGGAATATCAAGATATTCATTGGCCCTTTGTTTCTCTTTATTCAACAGCCGCCAAAGAGATGCAGCAGCAGCAGAAATGGCATCACTGGCAGCAGCAATACCCACAGCCATGGAGTCTGGCCATCAACAGGACAGCACATCTTCTTCTGGGAGCCCTCCCTCGCATCGTCAGCGTTTGACGGTAAGTTTTTATTTCCAAAATCCATCATCTCTGTAATATATGTCTATTCATTGCCTTTTATTTCAAAACAGGAATCACAAGATGAAGAGGAGCTCCCAGAAGAAGAAGGAAGGGGTGGACAGACACCTGGAGTGGGCTCACAATTGGTAAGTTTTTTGCATCAAACGCAGAAACACAACATCACACTACACACAACACATAGAAAACAATGTTCTGCAGACCACACACAGCAAACAAATGCCTACATCCAAAGACATAACATTTTTTGTTTTCTTCTCTAGTCTTCCCAATCTGGTGCTCCGCCAAGAGGTCCTCGCAGTGCCTCCCAGGGTCGTCGGCGACAGCAACGCGGCGGTCACCAGCGTGTAAGTATAAATATTTTTGCTTTGTTTTTTTGCACTTTTTATTTCATTTCTTTTGTGGAGGCTAATTATGTTATTTTTGTCTTTTTCTTTAACAGCCTTCACAGCGTGCTCCCGACTCTGACGGTGAGGATGGAGGGATTGATGTGGACCGCCTCATCGATCTCGTCAGAGAAAGGGAGCCGCTCTGGAATATGGCTGACCGCCGCCACGCTGACCTGATCATTACCCGACGACTCTGGGAGGAAATCTGTTCTCTCCTTGTGGGCCGCTGGGAGGACCTCGAAGCTCGGGCCCAGATTAAAGAGCGTAAGTATATACAGTAACGGTTGCTTGATGTAAACCAGTGTTTCCCGAACTCCAGTCCTCGTGGTCCCCACGGATCATGTGTTCCGGATTTCTATTTACTATGGAAATCCTGAAAACATGACCCCTGGGGACCATGAGGACTGGAGTTTGTGAAACACTGATGTTGTATACTAACCACTCCTTTCTCGTTTCAGGGAACAGAATTGTGAATCGGTGGCGGTCTGTGAGGGATCGTTTCAAGAAGGAGTTCAATAAAGAGATGCGGGCCCCGAGTGGATCTGGAGGACGCAGGAGCAAGTACAAGTACGCACAAGCCCTGTCGTTCCTCCGGGAAACAATGCTCACCAGAAGGTAAATATTACACACCACATGTGAAAAAAATGTTAGATGTAACTTTTTTTTTTCAGCCAGGGCCATACCATGTCAGCATTTTAATTGTTTTTTTTTCTCTTTATTACACAGCACGGTGAGCAGCACTCGGGAGCCTGCACGATTGGACCCTTCTGAGGCGATCCCTGAGGAGACCGGCACCGAGGGACACTTCGACCGCCCCGGTACATCTGCACCTTCCCAGCCTTCCCACACATTCGACCCATCTGTCCCATCCACCAGCACAGGAGCATCGTGGCCGCCTACATTACATGAAGCTGCTGGTGAGGAGATCGCTTTCCCTTTACCCCACCCTTCTGCCCCTGCCGCCTCTAGTACACCTGCGGGTACTGGGCGGCAGCGGCAGAGGGGTCAGGAAAAGAGTTATGCGCAAGAGTTATTGCATCTGAATGCATCTTTCCAGAACTGTCTCAAAGTCTTGTCAGAGCAAATCGCCGCAGGCTTTCAGCAGATCAACTCCAGCATTCTGGAGGTGAAGACACTTCTGCAAACCATGCATTCAGAAGCAAGATCTTCGACAAACCACACCTTTTTCAGGTCTGTTGTGGAGCGCATGGCAACACTATCTCCTACCCAGCAGATGCATGTAATGCATTCGTGCCACGGTGCTCTACAGCAGGTTACCTCCAAACCTCCACCTCCCACCACTGTAGTTCCTCCACCTGCACCCCCTCCAGCCACTTTCCATCCTCCCCCTCCTATTACATCTGCACCCCCTCCAGCCACTTTCCATCCTCCCCCTCCTATTACATACCAGCAACCTCACCAGTACCAGACATCTCCCCACTTCCAGCAACCTGCCCCGTCCCAAACTCCTTCCCCGTACCAAACTCCTTCCCCGTACCAAACTCCTTCCCCATACAACTTTCCATCAACATCATCTGCTCCTACAGTCCCAGCCCAACCCTCCACTCCACCGCCCACCACCTCTTCTGCCTCCCACATGTCCACCCATTCTGTAGCTTTTTCCACACCTTCACCTCTAACTGTTCCTTCCCCACCACGATCCCAGTCCTCTCTCCACACACCCAGTGTCGAAGTGTCCCGCAGCCCCTCCAGCAGTATTTCCACCCCACAGTACACAGATTTGTAATGTTTTTTTGTTGTAATAAAAATGCCCATTGGGTTTAAAACCTTTATTAAAAAAGTTTTTTGCACTTTAAAAACATAAAAAAAAAAAAAAATTTAAATAAAAGTTAAATTCGTTTCACAATGGTTGTCTGTCATTTCTTTCTGCGGCGAACTATGTTTTAAAAAAAGGTTAAATACAGGGTATTTCAAAGGTAAAAAGGTATTCAAAACCAGGTATATAACTGTGGGTAAATTTTAGCTTTTTGCCACAGTTGTGTTCCTGGTTGTGTTTGAAGCAAAGTATTTCACCTAAAAAGTTGTGTTTATTGTTGGTGATTTCCTAACAATGTACACAACTTTTGTTAGAAGGTGAAATACTTTGCATAAAACACAACCAGGTACACACCTGTGGCCTAAAGCTAAAAATAGTAAGACCATGACAAGATAGCCAACTTTGGTTGGCAAAGGTATATACTGTTGGTCCAGAAGGTACACAAGTTTAGGGCACAAATCTTTCACACTCTGTCATCCCAGTGTACTCTGCCTTGAGGTGACATAAAGTATAGTGGAAAATTGTCCCTGAAACCGTCACAGAACTTCTAGTGGTAATATTTCCAATGACAACATCCATCTTCGCCAGTAACTTGCTCTTCTCTCCAACCTGCACTTTCTTCTCTACAACCTGTCAAAGAAGGGCTGTAGGAACATGCTATATCTAGTTTTCCAGTAGCCAATCCCGTTCAGAAGGCCACAAGGGTCAATTTTAAAAACCGGATCCGGCGTAATCCGTCGAAAAACGGATAGAAAAACGGATAGAAAAACGGATGAACCGGATGAGACGGATCCGGTTTTGTCTGTCAAGAACAAGACGGATCCGGCAGAAAACCGGATCCGGCACTTCAGGTTTTACAAAACATTTGCCGGATCCGGCATTCCGGCACGACGCCGGATCGCGCCTGACGCCGAAAACCTGATGTGTGAAAGTAGCCTTAGGCCTTACTAAACCCAATCATTGGCTAAGGGTGCTTTCATATTGCATTTTTGCCCACGTCCAGTAGTCAAGCAAAAAATAATAATAATAATAATAATAAATTTTATTTCTGTAGCGCCGACATATTCCGCAGCACTTTACATTTCAGAGGGGATTAGTACAGACAATAGACATTACAGCATAACAATAATCACATAGATCATAACAGATACCAAGAGGAATGAGGGCCCTGCTCGCAAGCTTACAATCTATGAGGAAAAAGGTAGACACGAAAGGTGGGTGGTAACAATTGCCCTGATTGTATGGACCAGCCATAATGTTAAGTGTGTAACAGTACAGACACAGAGGGCTAATGGATGCATAAAGCATGTGGGAACATGATGCGGGGAACCTGGTTTTGGTAAAACTTTTGGCTGTGCCACCCAGGGATAGATTAGGTTAATGTGTTGAGGCGAAAACCTCAAAAAGAGGAAAAAATCCTCCAAAAAATTCAGATACAAACCAGACAGGCCTAAATGCATCTGCACTAATACAGGGTGCAGCGGCCCAAGTAAAATGGCAGCTGCACAGGTGCATAAATACCAAATGAAACAGCCAGCCTACAATCAGGGATTGGCCGTGTGGTACACCAGTGCAGAAGAAATAATCCGCATGTGGCAGTGTTCACACAGGGAATGCTGGGCTTCTGGTTCACAACCTCTTAGTAACACCATATAAGGGGGCTGCCCAGTGCCAACTAGAATGCATCCCGTGTGAACAGAGGCCACAAGTTTGCAGAACCATTTGGGCCCAACTGCACCCTGAAAGAAAAATAAAAAGTGCACAAAAAACAAATCAATATATGTAAGGTATTGGTTGATATTAAGGCCTTAATACGGAAGCTGGCAAACTGCGTCAAAGTTCCTTACACTTGCCAGTCCTACTCTAACATGAAAACCTCAAAAAGAGGAAAAAATCCTCCAAAAAATTCAGATACAAACCAGACAGGCCTAAATGCATCTGCACTAATACAGGGTGCAGCGGACACAAGAAAATGGCAGCTGCACAGGTGCAATAATACCAAATGAACCAGAAGCCCTGCATTCCCTGTGTGAACACTGCCACATGCGGATTATTTTTGCTGCACTGGTGTACCACACGGCCAATCCCTGATTGTTGGCTGGCTGTTTCATTTGGTATTTATGCACCTGTGCAGCTGCCATTTTACTTGGGTCCGCTGCACCCTGTATTAGTGCAGATGCATTTAGGCCTGTCTGGTTTGTATCTAATGTGTTGAGGCGGTAGGCCAGTCTGAATAAATGCGTTTTCAGGGCACATTTAAAATTGTAGGGATTGGGGACTAATCGTATTGACCTGGGAAGTGCATTCCAAAGAATTGGCGCAGCACGTGTATAGTCTTGGAGACGGGAGTGGTAGTTTTCAACATATGCGCAGACAGGGCCATTGACTATAATTTTGTTATGATTGCGCTCACACACTCACACAGGAAAGAGAGGAGGGAAATACGAAAGCGAGGAGCCGCACCTTTACCCAACTGGTCCCTGTACAGACTCAAAAACGTCCTAGCTGCACAATTAAATATACCTCCTCAGACCTGGCTCCCTCAAAGGTCATTGAGGGGTTTCTCTTACCTGCTGAGGAACCAGAGGGGAGGCCGCCCACAACACAAAATCAACAAAGGTGGATAAAAGCATGCACAGAGACATAAGAACCCAGGGTTAGAAACTAAAACATGCTTACAAAGGATAGACGGGTATAAATAAAGAGAACCAAAAAAACAAACCGAATAAGTGAAAGCTCCCAGACCCCAAATGTGGAGAAAAATGGAAAGGTGCTGGGGAGAAAAACTCACAGATTTGCAGCAAGAAAAACAACTGAAACTTACTGTACAATATAAACCCTTAGCTGAGGAACTGAAACTCCAAAAAACAATCTTTATGGCAGCATAGCCAGTAAGTGAGGTAAGTGAAAGGTGAACAAGTGAACATATAATAATAATAATAATAATACATTTTATTTCTATAGCGCCGACATATTCCGCAGCACATTACATTTCAGAGGGGATTTGTACAGACAATAGACATTACAGCATAACAATAATCACATAGATTATAAGAAATACCAAGAGGAATGAGGACCCTGCTCGCAAGCTTACAGTCTATGAGGAAAAAAAAGGGAGACACGAAAGGTGGGTGGTAACAGTTGCCCTGATTGTATGGACCAGCCATAATGTTAAGTGTGTATCAGTACAGACACAGAGTGCTAATGGATGCATAAAGCATGTGGGAACATGATGCGGGGATCCTGGTTATGGTAAAACTTTTGGCTGTGCCACACAGGGATAGATTAGGTTAATATGTTGAGGCGATAGGCCAGTCTGAATAAATGCGTTTTCAGGGCATGCTTAAAATTGTGTGGATTAGGGACCAATCGTATTGACCTGGGAAGTGCATTCCAAAGAATTGGCGCAGCACGTGAAAAGTCTTGGAGACGGGAGTGGGAGGTTCTGATTATTGAGGATGCTAACCTCAGGTCATCAGCAGAACGGAGGGCGCAGGTAGGGTGGTATACTGAAATAAGGGAGGAGATGTAGGGTGGTGCTGAGCCATGGAGGGCTTTGTGGGTGAGGGTAATAAGGTTATACTGAATTCTGGAGTGGATGGGTAGCCAGTGTAATGACTGGCACAAGGTAGAGGCATCGGTGTAACGATTGGTGAGGACTATGATCTTGGCTGCAGCATTCAACATATAAAGCCCATCCCAAAATGTGATAGGACAGAGTCAAAAGTGAAAATTGAATACACCAGGAGAGAAGCCAACCAAAACAACAGAAACCAACAGCATTTGGACAGAGACAAAAAGGACAGTAGACCAGCAGATCGGAAAGCTGACCATGCAAGAAAAGGTCACTAGATCCAGAAACTGACCCTTCATTTTGAGGCTTATACGTCTACTGGAGGCGGACACTCAGAGGTAGGAGAGGACCTAAGGCCCCTTTCACATTGTGTTCTTCATCACATTCAGTGGTCTCGTTGCGGCTTGTGTGAATAAGGCCTTAATGGCAGTGGCACAAAAAGAAAGGATGGTGCATATCGGCGGCTGCCCTGGAGGTTAACGTTCATATGGGGGCTTTGATTGTTGCCTGAAAGTGCTGCTCCTTCTTAGAGCAACACAGTGATTGCCTTCTCAGAGCTCATGTGAAAAGCACAGCAGTCAAGGTGAGTATGGCAATGGCTTCTGTAATCTGCATAGTCAGTGAATTAAATGACAAAGCTCCCTATAATGAAGTGAGCTTTGTCATCTTGATTGCTGCCTATGCACAGTGCACTAGAGTTCTAGAGTTAGGTGGCAGAAAATATTTGCCTTTCCCTAGGCAGTGGAAACCAACATTATGCTACATACATAAAGCTAAAATGTGGATTGCATTCTATGAAAGATGAAGCAGCAAAAAGCAGGAAGTTTGGAGATAATTAAGTTAAATTACATACGTTTTCTAACTTTCAAAGATGAAATATAAATGAGACATTCCATATTTTAACCCCTTCCTAACACAGGACATGTCGGTACACCCTATTTTCCACGTAGTTGCAATGAACATATTAACTGAAAGTGAAGCTCCTGCAGCAACAGCTAGGGCCAGAAAACCCCACTGTCAATAGTGATCACAGCATTTAGATGGTTGTGAGAGAGAAGGCAATCCACTCCCATTTACCATTTCTTTCTACCCTGACAGGAGATGTCAGAGGGGTGGTGGTAGTGGGGGAATTTCAACAGACACCCGAGACTGCAGGGCGGAGTCCCATATCTGGAACTGTCTGCTGTATTCGGGACAGTTGGGACTAGAGATGAGTTATGGGACTCTGGTCCAGAGTCCAGATCAGTGGTACCAGGCAGCTGGACAAGAGGGTATGAATCTCTGACCTTCCGAGGTCCCTGGTGAGGCTTTTGATCAGCCAGGGTTGATGTGACGTCATCTGTGCGTATTGCTAATCACTAATTGGGACCTATGGATTTATTTTTTGTTCTTTCTTTCACAGTCGGAGCCACCAGAACTTTCTCAACCTTATTTAGCTTCACTACGACATCTGGCTTTTTTGTGTCTGTAAGGCTGTAATCACACGTTACACCAAATACTGTGTTTTTTGTTTTCTGCAGAATCTGCACCAAACTATAAAACAACAATTTTCTACTCCTTATTTGATTCATTTTTGGTGCAGATGTGAAGCCGCGTTTTTAATGTGCTTTTTATAGTACAGAAAAGCTTTGAGCCTGCACTTAGTAAAGTAACTGCAGGTTTTTTAGATGTGTTTTTTAGGTTCCACATAAAAGACAAGAAAGAAGAAAAAGCACCCAAACCGCACAGTTCAGCAGTGTCTTTAGACTACAGGGGTGCAGTTTTCATTAAATCACACCCACTATTCTTAGACAGTTAAATGGCAGAATTTTTGTGCAAAAATGCAGCAGAAAATACACATTTCACTACATGTGAACAAGATCTAAATTTCGAAGCAAGGTGGATGTGATTCCATGAAATTTCCACCCCCTGTGGTCTAAAGACGCTGCTGAACACTGCAGTTTTGGTGCTTCTTCTGAAAAAAACTCATAAAAAAATTACGCTGCTGCATTGTTAAGTGCAAAATCAACGGTTTTCTGTACTATTAATAAAGAGTTAAAAACTCTGCTTCATATGTAGACCAATATCGCATCAAATAAGGCAGAAAAGTATAAATGAAATGCAGCAAACACATAATAATCAGAGAAAATTGTTGTGGTGTTGGGTGGTGCAGACATCTGCAGAAAAAAGCGACAGACAGAACGCAACATTTACGCTACGTGTGAACATGGTCTCAAAGTTACAGTTTTATTATGTCATGGGTTTAATAGAGGAAAAATATCAATCACACCATTTTTTTACGTCATTTATAGATCCCCGTAAATCTGATCGCTGTGTTGTGCAGGTCGTTATGATTATAGGGACATCAAATATGTCCATGTTATGTGCTGATTTGTGATGTTCATTATTTTTTAAAAAAAAGCATTAAAAATGACAATTTTTTTTAATTATCAAGTGTTTTCCATTATTATTTTTAGTACTTTTATAGGATGAAAAAATCTTATTCTCAAATACATACATTGTACACAGCAATGTATTTCTATCAGTATAATCTGCCTGTAGTCACTTACTGCTGTGCAGATCAAGTAAACAGAATTCCCCCCTGCACATCAGTAGAGCGGCTGAAGAGCCTTCCTGCAGTGTTAAGGTTGTGGGTTTGAGACCTGGCTAGACTCCCAGGGGAAAAAAAAACTTAAGTTTTTGCAATAGCTTATTATTTTTACCATTTTTATAGAAGCAAAAAATATCTTTTTCTTCACCTCAGTATTCAGGGAACAAAGAAATACATTGTAATACACAATGTATCTCTATGGACATGTATAACCTGCTTCTGGGCTCCTTGCCTGTATTAGGCTAGTTTCACACTAGCGTTTATTCAACGCAGCGCATGGCGCCGCTAAGCCCCGCCCCCTGCCGGCTCCCTGCCCACCCCATCAGGTCATCGCCGCCTACTATCGCACATGGACGCTTGCGATCTACGCACCCTATCTTTAGCATAGGGTGCGCAGATTGTGCGCTGGCCGTGCGCTAGTAGGATTTTGGCATGCGCTGCGCACTTTTGAAGGTGCGCCGTGCGTGCCGAAATGCAACATGCTGCATTCGGCGCGCACGGGCGCACCTTCAAAAGTGCGCAGCGCACGCCAAAATCCTACTAGCGCACGGCCAGCACACGATCTGCGCACCCTATGCTAAAGATAGGGTGCGCAGATCGCAAGCGTCCATGTGCGATAGTAGGTGGCGATGACCGGATGGGGCGGGCAGGGAGCCGGCAGGGGGCGGGGCTTAGCGGCGCCGTGCGCTGCGTGGAATAAACGATAGTGTGAAACTAGCCTTAAGCCCCCGTTACACACTGCGATATCGCTAGCAATATCGCTGTAAAGTCACCGATTTTGTGACGTTGCAGCGATATTGCTAGCCATATCGCTGCATGTGATACTTACCTCCGACCGGCTCCCCCGCTGGTTATCGCTGATCGCGCGAGACGCTCCTGGACCATTCCTCGTCGGCCACTTCCTGCTGGGCTTCCTGTGGCGCCGACGAGCGACGCGTGGAGCCGGGCGGGAGGATGCAGGATCACCGCGTCTGACAGGTAAGTAGCGATCCCCGTCCCCAGCAATGTCGCTGGTGAGATCTGCCTGTGTGGCAGCTCACTAGCGACCACCTAGCGATGCACCAGCGATCCTGACCACGTCATATCGCTAGTCGGGATCGCTGGTGCATCGCTAGGTATAACGGTACCCTAAGAGGTCAAGATTATCATAATCTCTTATCTACAGTGTTGTGGACTGTGGCTCAATGGTAGAGCAACAACCTGCAAGCATGGAGATGTGAGGAAGGGAGGACTTATAATGGACTTAGGAACAGGGGGAGGTGGAGGAAGACATTATTATTGCTTATTATGTCTAACACAGTCAATTAGTATCTAGTGTACGTATATATTATGTATAACACAGTGCCTTAGTATATAGTGTACGTACTTATTATGTATAACACAGTCCCTTAGTATATAGTGTACTCACTAATTCTGTATAACACCATCCTTAGTTACATTGTTTCCTCTTTTATCATGTATAACACCGTCCCTTATTACATACCATCCTCTCTAGTTATATATGGTGCCATCCCTTATTATATAGCTTCCTCTGCTCTTATGTACAGTGCTTACTCTTACATAGTGTATTCTTGTTAATTTTATTATTCAGAGTGCCCTCTTTTATTACATAGTCCGCTCTCTTTTTAGATATAAAATGACCGCTGATGAAGCAGCCGGTGACCAGTCTACCCGTCCATCAGCTCCTCCA
Organism: Dendrobates tinctorius; assembly: GCF_039654945.1. Taxonomy (NCBI): domain Eukaryota; kingdom Metazoa; phylum Chordata; class Amphibia; order Anura; family Dendrobatidae; genus Dendrobates; species Dendrobates tinctorius. The sequence continues at coordinate 2,472,370 of NW_027361694.1, read as the reverse complement.
TTAGAAAGGAAGCTTTCCCATGCTCCATCAGCCAACATTGCATTATACAGCTATCAAGTCAGGATGGTATGTAATAATAGACGGGACTCTATATAATCCACTATGTAAGGGGACGGTACTGTACACAACAAGAGAGGGCACTGTATAATAAGGTATGGCAATGTACATAATAAAGGAGGCTATGTAATATATATACATGTACAGTATGTGTGTGTGGCTATATATACATATATAGCTTTGTCACCATAAAAGGAAGGGGGCCCAGACACATTTCTTGCACAGGGGCCCCAAGCTGTCAGCATCTGCCCCCTGACAAAAGCAATGATATGATGGGCAGTTCTGCGGGTTGGTTGGGAGCTGTGGTGTGGGTGCTATCTTTCTACATAAATGGAGAACATGTTATTATTCAAAGAAACGGGTACAAATAAATGTAGAGCATATCTGCATATCTTCATATGTCCTGTCCATTCACAAGATTGACTCTTAAACCCATAAGCCTATAACCTGCAGTAACCACCGATCGACCAAACCGCTGCATGACCAGCTCTACCCTCGTCTACTGTATTCTCACCCATCCCTTGTAGATTGTGAGCCCGCGGGCAGGGTCCTCTCTCCTCCTGTACTGTACCAGTTATGACTTGTATTGTTTAACATTATTGTACCTGTTTTTATTATGTATACCCCTCCTTACATGTAAAGCGCCATGGAATAAATGGCGCTATAACAATAAATATTAATAATAATAATAATAATAATAATAATGTATCCGGTGTCTGCTTTCCTGTGTAATTCTAATGTACATGTCACAATGTTCAAGCAAGACACAATAACTAGACAGCGGCACTATCATTGACTGACGGTCACTGGGTGGATGACTCTTTTTCATGTGTCTGACATACTGAGCAGCTCCAGGAGAGATGAACAGCACAATGATATTCCTTTTTTTTATTATTACCTTTATCAGCTCTTACAGATGACTCTCCATTCATAACCATAGCAGTAAACCCACATTTTGTCCTTGTTAGATAATTAATAGTGTCATGTCATCAGCCATGATAAACATGCTCCTACCTGTCCTGCCTTTCCATAAAACAGACTATAGCGATGAGAAATTACCTCCTTTCAAGTCTTCTTGCCTCTACGTCTTTGCCACCTAACACCACATTTGACCCCTTAGACAAATTAGGGTTTCCAGCATAATTCACAATAACGTCTTCAGACTCCTGCAGTCACATATCGAGTGAGAAAAGGTTTCTAAAGTGGATATCAAGTAGAATCTCGCCTTTCTAGACTGCTCTGCATATTATTTGCTGTGGTTGCTTGGCTGCAATGTCAACAAGGAACATTTGACAAGCGACGAGCTCCCAAAGTCAAGTTCTCAATAAAACTGTGTTTTTCCTTCTATACATCTATGTTTTAGGGGCATTATCTTGTCAATCACTTTTTTTCTGAAAGACAAGGCATTTTATGAATTGCAAATGGGAAGCAGTGTAAGCCGATGATTTGCATTTGTTAGACACGAAAAATATTAGCTGCTTTGAAATCAATTCCTGAATTATTTGAGATACGGTAATATGGTCTCAATGTAAAGTCATACACGCTTTCATATTTTACAGATATATTGGATTTTTTTCTATATTACTTCACGGTCAGCAGTTGAAGATTTCTGGAGTGACAGGTAAAATGATGCCTTTCACAAAAGATGATAGGAAAATGTGTTAAAAATAGCACTTATACACTTAAGTAGCGCAATTTTTTCGTTTTATTTCTGACTCCATAGTAGCATATTAGGACTGACATGGGAGCCCTACTTTACAATCAGAAATGCTTTATACATCAACCATCTTTTTGCTAGGTAGGAGTTAAAGTCAGCCTCTTAAAGTCTGCTTTCGGTCCTGTTCTCTAATGCACTTTTGATCTTTGTGATACACTGGAACATGTGTCCTGCCAATGGGGCACATATTGCCACAGTTATATGTGGTTAAACATGACAGTTACTACTGCGCTTTCCACATTCTTGTTTGGTTGCGTTGCCTTCGATCCTTACTGTAGTCTGAGAGGGTGGGGTCTTAAAAAAAATTAAAATGAGACTGCTTCTGCATATACTGGAAAAGTTGCCATTCATATAGGAAGTTAAGTCTGACAGCTGATGCATGCTGCCCAATCCACGGACAGCATGTTTGACATCAGTAGCTGTATCATTTCAGCCAGTTATGTTTGACTCTGACACGCTGCGGCATTTCAGAGCAAAGCACACTTTAATGCCACCGAGGACCAACACCGTGATGTATACTAGTAGGAATATGTGGGTCCCCTGGCATATTCTCCTTGCCCACTGCCCTGGATTGACAGGTCTCTGCCTATATGTGTGTATATAGAAAGATTTGTCATACCGGGGAAGCGGGCGGAGAGAAGCTTCAGGGGCCCACCTGTCTGACTAGTCACTAATGTGACTCTGCCCACAATGTAGAATGTCCGAGTCAAACATACCTGGCTGAGATCATACAGCCAGAGCTGTGGATCAGACAGAATGTTTTAGCTGTCAGGTTCAGTTCAAAGTGTTATTTCCATCTCAGTAAATGGTATCTCTCTGATAGGCATTAGGCCTTAGATAGCGTTCACATAGTTTTGTTGAGGAAAAAAGAAATAAGGTGGATTTCTGAATTAGGTACGTCACAACCAAAAGGTTTGAACATTGAATATAATTTACATAGTCGCCTACCTTGAAATCCACTTCCCTCTCTGCTTTTGTCATCAGTATGTTTTTAACTTTATGTTGTGCTTTTGTAGCATTACAGATGGTTCCCTGTTGCAGAACCAACTTGGAGTGGAATTAAGGTGTGGAGATGACTGAGGTCGATGGATGACACTGAATATGGATATATCTGTTATGGATATAATGTATAGTCTTTTTGATATAATATAATAATGACTGACTATGTCTGTACTCTGACTCCTCCCCTTACCTTCTTGTCCCTCCTTCTATATTTTACATTTAAATTTGCATTGTCTATAGTGGTTTGCTACAGATTATTCAGATTTTGCACTTAGGGATAATCGCAATCACATGACCTGGATGGGTTGATCACCTGAAATCATATGGGCAGTCCCTATACCATGGTTACCACCGCAGCTTTGGTGATGCCCTGTGATGAGACCTGATGTTGTGTGTCCGCGTGTCATCAGGTTTGTGGCCATGTGACCAAGTTCATGTGGCCTCTCCCGTGTGGCACATGATGACAGGGGCGTGCGCGGGTGCGATATGCAGGTCTGTTAAGATGGAGTTGTAGCGATAGGACTGCGGGTCCGTGACGACTACATGATGCTGTCTCACCACTGGATGGATAGGATACACCTCTGTCATGCCTCTTCATTACGATTTTGGCTTACTTTTTTTAGCCATCCGCTATTGGCTCCCTTAATGGTACTAATTACATATTCATGACTCACTCTGGATTGATTGGATCTTGGTAACAATGACTATAGGGAATTTTTGTATACAATAAATGTGCTGCTAAACAGGGGTAATTTTTTTCCCCATGTTTTTTATTCACAAGGTGTTGATTATGTTATTTGTAATTAGGGTGTGTGTGCCCTTTATTAATGTTTGTAGAAATGATGTTTTTAATATGAGTTGGTTTGGCCATGATAGTGATTGGTGTAGGTGTGTTTTCCACTTTTGTGCATACTTGATAAAGAACTGCTATAGGTCGAAAAGTTGTATTGTGATAGTGGAATAAAACCTTGCTCTTTAGAATTCATCACCTGGGATTGGATGCTGTTTTTTTCTACTTCTATGTTGCTGATTCTCCAAGTGAGTGGCTTGGAATTTGAATGAGCATTCAAAATTAGTGATTGCTGTCAGCCTTCCCTTTTCTTCTTTGGATACTTATGTGAACCTGCAGCTGTGACTATGACCGGCAGTACTGTAAATCATTACCGCCGGTCAGAGATCTGTGGTTCCTGTGCTGTCATTTGAGACTTTTTCTCACTGTGCTAGCAATGATCTCACTGAGGTACTCGCAGTTCAGGAGCCTGGCAGTAACCTCAATGACGTCACCACTAGTCACTGAGGCTGCGCTCGCAGCAGCTCTTTCCTCATTCTCCCAGTGGTTCTCAGCCTGGACAGTTGCATCTTTGCACCGTCCACTTTGAAAACTGTTTATCCCCAGACATGGATTACTGCATGGACAGAACAATGGACAGGTGAGGGACATGTTTTTTTTTATTTTCTATAAACGCCTCTCCATTAATAAGCCAAGGGCTTGTCACTGAACAATACAAAGGTGACATCTACCCCACAAATATGAACCCCACTTGCCATTGCCACAGGAAAAGTGGGAAGAGCTGGGCATAGAGCAAGAATTGGCACATCTTGGCGCCTTTTCTGGGCAGCTGCGGGGTGATATTTTAGCTTGGGGGGGTCAACATCCATGGTGCCTTACCAGGCTGAGAATTCCCCCCAGCTGCTTGCTTTTGCTCGGCTGGTGGTCAAAAATTGGGGGGTACCCCATGCTGTTTTTCTAAATTATTTATTCTTGATAACCAACCTTGCTAAAGGTGACATTTGAGGGTTGCAGCCCACAGCTGTCAGTTTTGCCTGGCTGGCTATCAAAAATACAGGGGAACCCACACCTTTTTTTTTTTAATTATTTATTTAGGGCGCAGGTACTGGCTGATGAATACTCCCATCAGCCGCACCTGCTCTTGCTGATATTAGCAGCAGCAGGCATCAGCTGATAAGAGTAGATGTCCTATGAGCTGACGCCAGTGACCTGAGGGAAAATTTTTACTTCCAATCAAAGCTGCGTGCTCACGCTGTCATTTGACAGCATGGAACCTCGGCTCTCTAACCGGCGGTACTGATTTTACTGATGATCAGAGGCAAACACTGGATTTTATAGCCTCCCCATTCAAGTGAATGGGGTTCGGGTACTGTTCTGGTACATGAAGCAAACTTTTTTCAACTGTTTGACAACTCCAGACACCCAGGGGTTCACTCATCTCTAGTTGTAACCTTTTAATCACAGCTCTGACCCCTCCTGGGTCTTTATGCACCCCTCAGATGTTATAGTGGGCCCCTTTTTTGGGTTTACCAGAAATGTGACCTCAGGGTATTTTCCATGGCCAAGTATTTTTCAATGAGGCTCACTAGGTGATCTGCTTTCTGAGGATTTCCTTGGTCAACCCAGAGATGCACCCGTTGTGCCCGGATTGAAAGGGTGATGCATGCCCAAATGTGTCATAATCTCTGATCAGCTTATCATACTCCTTGACATCCTGAAGGGCAAGGTCTGCTGTTCCTCCATAAGGTATGGAGCAAGGACCTCTACCCAATGCTCTGGGGGCTGTTTCTCTGTCTGACATCATCTCAAATACAGTCAGTAAATCCTTCACATCATCCTCCAGAGTCATCTTCTGTATGACCTCCCATACCGTTTGCCTCATCTGCTACCTTGACTTTAACTGATGTCTCGGGACCAGACAGTTCGCCGCTTTAACTCCTGCTGCTGCTGGGTCAGTAGTTTGTTGGTCTCCTGTTGAGTCAGCTGCTGCTGGTGCTGCACCTGGACTAATTTTTTAACAAGCTCCTCCATGCTTTCAGATTGAGCTCGCAATGCTGTAAGCTGCCTTTAACCAGGACAGGTGCACTAATCAAAGCCTGCAGAACTAGGATTTAACCCTAGCCTATCTGACATTGCTACAATGGGTATTGATAGAGCTTGTAATTATAAGTACTTTGCAGTTTACTGTTTATTAATATTTGCAGCAGTTCTTGAGATATTACTAATACTTATCATTTGTTTATAGCTTGCCTAAGAGACCAACTAGCTCTGCTGTCTAGCTTGCAAGCACTGCATAGAAGCTGCCGATATTAGGAGTGACCAATATGATCCAGCGGTCGCGGCCAACTTCAAGGCACTGCTTACAAGCTTAATAGAAAAGAACTTGTCAGTCCTGTTCATTTTTGACCACTGTTGCTAAACCATAGCACTAGTTGTTCTCCTAGGAAACAAGCTGCAAACAAAAGAAAAGTGTTAATCTCTCAAAAACAACTGAAAATGTTAATAAACAGTAAACTGCAAAAGTGCTTGTTTTTGCAAGCACTATACAACAATACACATGTCCGAAAACTAATCCTTTAAATGGTTATTGTCACTGGAGTACACAAAAAGAGACTTTGGTAAATAAATAGAAATACCTGTATGACAAAGATATGTTCAGATATGTCAGTGGATTTTTGAAGGGAGCCAAATTTTCCACATTATCACCATTCTATTAATTCACCACTTATACCCACCACAGTTTGTAATACCTCAGAAAATTATCTTTGAACACTGAGTACATGATTTGTTTGTACAGGCCATCCCCATCCTAGACTCTTTTTATGAGCTTGCTAACCCGGGCCCCCCTGCCTGTGATCAATGGATGACGTATCTATCAAACACACAGAGGGTGGGTTAAGACACTTTTAGTAAGCGTGCTATGTCGGGATGCATGAGTGTAAAGGCCCCTTTACATTTAGCGATGCACCAGCGATACTGACAACGATACGACCCGGTCAGGATCGCTGGTGCATCGCTAAATGGTCGCTAGTGAGCTGCCACACAGGCAGATCTCACAGCGATGTAGCGACACAGCAGCGGTCGTTACTTACCTGTCAGACGCGGCGATCCTGACGTCCTCCCGCCCGCGTCCACATGTCACTCTTCAGCGCCAGCAGGAAGCCCAGCAGGAAGCGCCGGACGAGAAATGGATCTGCGCGATCAGTGACACACAAAATCGGTGACGCTTTAGCGATATCGCTAGCGATATCGCTATGTGTAAAGGCCCCTTAAGGGAAGGTGTGGATAAGATATTAGATAATGTGGTGGCATTGGTTAAACAGTGACAAATCTGTTGACCAACAGCCTATAGATGAGAGGATCAAAAAAATTTGAATTGTCCTGTTCATGGAGATTTTCCCAGGAAAATCAATTCATAGAGATGCTATTCTCCATAAATTGATAGTCTCTTGTGCTCTGGGGTCTTTCTCACAATGTCACAAAATGCAACCTGACCTTGTGTGCCAAGGCATAGAACCCTCATCAGAGCTCTCTCGATTTAGTGTGAAAGACTCATAGATTTCAGCACTTGCGAGGTGATAAGGAAGAGTGATGAGGACTGAACAGGTGATGGTGAGGAACGGATGGGCTGGAGAGGTAAACTACAAGGTCAGTAAAGAGATTTTTTTTTGTTTTGGCACTTAACAGTTTTTTTACATTTCAGAAAAGTGGCGACCAGTGGTAGACATTTTGCTTAATCCACGCAGAAACAAATTACAAAAAAAATCTGCATATTAGGGAATTCAATTCCACTCGAATATATTCACTAATTTCTACAAAATGCAACTTTATGATAGCTGTGAAGTAGACAACTAAACATATGTTTTTGTCCGTTCTCCCTGAAGGTAATAGTGGGTTTTACAGCTTGAGGTGAGAGTTAATTTGCCATACCAGGTGCATATTGCAGATGAACTTTCTGAATGTGCTGTACTTCAAGAACATTAGAACTGTGAAATATTTTTGTAAATATGTCATTTTTGAAAGAAAACTTCACCACTTTTGTTTAAAGCAATCCTTAGCAAAGTGGTAATCATATTATGGAAAGTAGATAATTAAACGTTCAATGAGCGAACTTAAGGTACATTTTATTCTGAATAAACAAATGTCATTTTTTGGGAAAACTGGACCAGCAAATTATTTTTCAATAACTAGCATCAGATACTGGCTAAACTCAGGTGGGCTCCCATGCATGCATCCAAGTGTGGTTGTTTTAAATAGTTTAATGAAAGAAGAACTTTAAACTATGCATCAGATTTCACTTTTTTGCCCAGGTGCCAACAATCAAGCAGCAATGCTAAATCAGATCTGAATTTTCTGTTCAATTTTTATTGGACTATTATTTAGCATCAACGTTAATTTCAGACCACAGGTTGCACTTCTGAACCAAGCTGAAACATACAAGTATGAAAACATTTTTACAGTTAAATTCTTAAAAAGTCTAGGAGTTTAAGAAAGCTGCATAAGAGCAGAATGCTGGGAAAAACAAACAAACTGTCACATCAGCGGCGGTCGCCGCCACCGTTCAGCAGCGGCGGGGTCCGCCACCACCTCCACTCACCAGCCCACACCTCGCCATGCTGCGCCCTCCTCCCGTAGGGATCCATCTGCCTCCTCCTTGCTCCTGTCCTCCCGGCTCATGGCAGTCCCGCGCAGGCGCCTTAGGCCGCGGGCGCGCGCTCTGCAGGATTCTTAACCCTGCAGCACCCGCCCAGAGGCCCTGGCCACCCAATCACTGGGCAGCGTATGGTATATCATGTGTCTCCAAGAAGGTGGAGACGCCTGATTATCGTGTGTTCCTCTAGCGTTAATTCTGGCCGAGAAGTAGGGGGTTTCCCTACAACTTCCATTCTGTACCCTGTGTTATGCCCTGTGCTTCGTTCTTTATCCTGTGCCTTGTCCTGTTCTTTGTTCCTTGATCCGTCCTGTGCCCCGTGCCCAGTCCTGTGTTCCTTGGTCCGTCCTGTGCCAAGTGCTCTGTCCTGTGTTCCTTGCCATCCTGAATCCCTGGTCTGTCTTGTGCTCTTTGCTCCGTCCTGTATCTAGTTTTCCTGTATCCTGTGTCCCGAGCTCTGCCCAGTACCCGTTCCCTGTGTCTCCTACCCCACCGGCTGTTCGATATACAGTACTCTGGGCTCTGTGCCATACTTCTTGTCCCACCAATCGCTCTCTCCGGTCCCTTGAGCCACCCCTCTTGGTTCTAGCTGTCGCGGTATCTGACTTCCGAGGGTCTGCCCCTAACGGTCTCTGTATAGGGGTCGGCTCCACCTGGCGCGCAAATTGTTATGTAGCCCACTTTGATGACAGTATCATATATCTAGATGACCTCTTCCGCACTCATGCTCTGATGTAGAAGAGGTACATCGACGATATTTTCTGTATCTGGGGAGGGTCATTAGACACATTACAATCCTTTTTTTCCCCTCCTACAAACCACATGGCAAGGTCTCAGTTTCACAATGACACACCATACTAATCAGATCAACTTTCTAGACACGTTACTCATCAAGGACGATGCAGGTCACCTCTCTACTGATCTCTACAGAAAACCAACAGATCGCAATAGCCTGCTCCATTATGAGGGCTTTCATCCTACTAAGATGAAGAATGCGATACCTAAATCGCAAATGAAAAGGGTACAGAGGATAGGTTCCAATGCTGAGGTCCAAAAAACACGCATGAATGAGATGCGTACTAAATTCATAGAGAGAGGCTATCCACAGAGTACACTAAACACTCTAGACCTCTCCTCTCCACCTAAACCTAAGCTGACTAAACGTATCGCATTTGTGCATGATTACCACCCACTAGCCTATCGTTTGCATTCAAGTAATAGGCGCCATTGGCATCTCCTTACAATGGCCCATCCTAATGTAGGGGCTTTTAACTCCTTAACCCCCAAGGGTGGTTTGCACGTTCATGACCGGGCCAATTTTTACAATTCTGACCACTGTCCCTTTATGAGGTAATAACTCTGGAACGCTTCCATGGATCCTGGTGATTTTCTCATGACATATTGTACTTCATGCTAGTGGTACAATTTCATTCATATAACTTGCAATTATTTGTGAAAAAAACGGAAATTTGGCGGAAATTTTGAAAATTTCGCAATTTTCCAAATTTGAATTTTTATGCCCTTAAATCACAGAGATATGGCACACAAAAAACTTAATAAGTAACATTTCCCACATGTTTACTTTTCATCAGCACAATTTTGGAACCAAAATTTTTTTTTCTTAGGAAGTTATAAGGGTTAAAAGTTGACCAGCGATTTCTCATTTTTGCAACACCATTTTATTTTTATGGACCACATCACATTTGAAGCCACTTTGAGGGGTTTATATGATAGAAAATACCCAAAAGTGACACCATTCTAAAAACTGCACCCCTTAAGGTGCTCAAAACCACATTCAAGAAGTTTATTAACCCTTCAGGTGCTTCACAGGAATTTTTTGAATATTTAAAAAAAAATGAACATTTAACTTTTTTCCACAAAAAAAATACTTCAGGTTCAATTTTTTTTATTTTATCAAGGGTAACAGGAGAAGTTGGACTGCAAAAGGTATTGTGCAGTTTGTCCTGAGTACACTGATACCTGATATGTGGGGGGTAACAACTGTTTCAGCGCATGGCAGAGCTCAGAAGGGAAGGAGCGCCGTTTGACTTTTTCAATGCAAAATTGGCTAGAATTCAGATCGGATGCCATGTCACTTTTGGAGAGCCCCTGATGTACCTAAACAGTGGAAACCCCCCACAAGTGACCACATTTTGGAAACTAGACCCCCCAAGGAACTTATCTAGATATGTGGTGAGAACTTTGAACCAACAGAAGTTTATAACGTACAGCGGTACAATTAAAAAATCATATTTTTTCCACAAAAATGATCTTTTCACCCCCAATTTTTATTTTCCCAAGGGTAACAAGACCTTAAAAGTTATTGTGCAATTTATCCTGAGTACACTGATACCTGATATGTGGGTGTAAACGACTATTTGGGCGCATGGCAGAGCTCAGAAGGGAAGCAGCGCCATTTGACTTTTTTGGCTGGAATTGAGATCGGACACCATGTCGCGATTGGAAAACCCCTGATGTACCAAAACAGTGGAAACCCCCCATAAATGACACCATTTTGGAAACTAGACCCCCCAAGGAACTTATCTAGATGTGTGGTGAGAACTTTGAACCCCCAAGGGCTTCACAGAAGTTTATAACGTACAGCCGTACAATTAAAAAAATCATATTTTTTCCACAAAAATGATCTTTTCACCCTAAATTCTTATTTTTCCAAGGGTAACAGGACCCTAAAACTTATTGTGCAATTTGTTCTGAGTACGCTGATACCCCACATGTGGGGGTAAACCACTATTTGGGCGCATGGCAGAGCTCGGAAGGGAAGCAGCGCCATTTGACGTTTTTGGCTGGAATTGAGATCGGACACCATGTCGCGTTTGGAAAGCCCCTGATGTACCAAACAGTGAAAACCCCCCCACAAATTACACCATTTTGGAAACTAGACCCCCTAAGGAACTTATCTAGATGTGTGGTGAGCACTTTGAACCGCCCAGTGCTTCACAGAAGTTTATAACATCCGGGCATGAAAATAAAAAAATCGTATTTTTTCCACAAACATGATCATTTAGTCCCCAATTTTTTTATTTTCCTAAGAGTAACAGGAGAAATTGGACCCAAAAAGTTATCCAATTTGTCCTGCGTACGCTGATACCCCATATGTGGGAGAAAACTACTGTATGGGCACACGTCGGGGCTCGGAAGGGAAGTAGTGACGTTTTGGAATGCAGACTTTGATGCAATGGTCTGCGGGTGTCATGTTGCTTTTGGAGAGCCCCTGATGTACCTAAACAGTGGAAACCCCCCACATGTGGCCCCATTTTGCAAACTAGACCCCCTAAGGAACTTATCTAGATGTGTGGTGAGCACTTTGAACCCCCCAGTGCTTCACAGAAGTTTATAACGACCGGGCGTGAAAATAAAAAAAATCGTATTTTTTCAACAAACATGATCTTTTAGTCCCCATTTTTTCTATTTTCCCAAGGGTACCAGGAAAAATTGGACCCCAAAAGTTGTTGTCCAATTTGTCCTGAGTATGCTGATACCCCAAATGTGGGAGAAAACTACTGTATGGCCACACGTCGGGGCTCGGAAGGGAAGTAGTGACATTTTGGAATGCAGACTTTATGGAATACTCTGCGGGTGTCATGTTGCCTTTGGAGAGCCCCAAATGTACCTAAACAGTGGAAACCCCCCATAAAAGACACCATTTTGCAAACTAGACCCCCTAAGGAACTTATCTAGATGTGTGGTGAGCACTTTGAACCCCCAAGGGCTTCACAGAAGTTTATAACGTCCGGGCATGAAAATAAAAAAATCGTATTTTTTCCACAAACATGATCATTTAGTCCCCAATTTTTTTATTTTCCTAAGGGTAACAGGAGAAATTGGACCCCAAAAGTTGTTGTCCAATTTGTCCTGAGTACGCTGACACCCCATTTGTGGGAGAAAACTACTGTATGGGCACACGTCGGGGCTCGGAAGGGAAGTAGTGACGTTTTGGAATGCAGACTTTGATGGAATGGTCTGCGGGTGTCATGTTGCTTTTGGAGAGTCCCTGATGTACCTAAACTATTGAAATGCCCCACAAATAACCCCATTTTGGAAACTAGACCCCCCACGGAACTTATCTAGATGTGTGGTGAGCACTTTGAACCCCCAAGTGCTTCACAGAAGTTTATAATGCCCGGCGTGAAAATAAGAAAAAAATTTTTTTCCACAAAAATGATATTTTTGCTCCCAATTTTTTATTTTCCTAAGGGTAACAGGAGAAAATGGACCCCAAATGTTGTTTTGCAATTTGTCCTGAGTAGGCTGATACCCTATATGTAGGGGTAAAACACTGGTTGGGCGCATGGCAGAGCTTGGAAGGGAAGGAGAACCATTTGACTTTTTCAACGCAGAATTGGCTGGAATTGAGATCAGACGCCATGTTGCATTTGGAGAGCACCTGATGTGCCCAATCAGTGGAAACCCCCCAATTCTAACTCCAACCCTAACCCCAACACACCTCTAGCCCTAATCTCAGCCCTAGCCCTAACCCTAGCCTTAACCCTAGCCCTAACCCTAGCCCTAATGCTAGCCCTAGCCCTAACCCTAACCCTAATGGGAAAATGGAAATAAATACTTTTTTTAAATTTTATTATTTTTCTCTAACTAAGAGGGTGATAACGGGGGGTTTGATTTACTATTTATGGCGGTTTTTATGTTTGGCAGCTGTCACACGCTAAAAGACGCTTTTTATTGTAAAAATAGTTTTTGCATCACCACATATTGAGAGCTATAATTTTTCTATATTTTGACCCACTGAGTCATGTGAGGTCTTATTTTTTGCGGGACGAGTTAACGCTTTTATTGGTTATGGGCACGTGACATCTTTTGATTGCTTTTTATTCCGATTTTTGTGACGCAGAATGAACAAAAACCAGCGTTTCATGAATTTCTTTTCGGGGGGGTGCGTTTACACCGTTCCGCGTGCTGTAAAATTGATAAAGCGCTTTTATTCTTTGGGTCAGTACGGTTACAGCGATACCTCATTTAGGTCATTTTTTATGTTTTGGCGCTTTTATGCAATGAAAACAATTTTATAAAAAAAATTATTTTTGCATCGCTTTATTCTGCGAGCTATAACTTTTTTATTTTTTCACTGATGATGCTGTATGGTGGCTCGTTTTTTGCGGTACAAGATGACATTTTCAGCATTACCATGCATATTTATATGCGTCTTTTTGATCGCGCGTTATTGCACTTTATGTTCGGCGGTATGATAATAAATCATTATTTTTTGCTTCGTTTTTTATTTTTATTTTTTAAGGAGATCGCTAAAGGGGTTAACTAATGGGACAGTTTTATAGGGCGGGTCGTTACGGACGCGGCGATACCAAATATGTGTACTTTTATTGTTTTGTTTCTTTATTTCAAAAAAACTTTATTACATTGTCCCAGGTGGGACATCACGGTCCTGTGACAGATCGCTGATCTGTCACATCACAGATCACTGTGACAGATCAGCAATCTGTCACAGGCACTGCACAAGGCTTCCTCCTTGCCTGCGCTTTGCAGGCATGAGGAAGCCAGCTCCCTGCAGGCCCCCGAAGGTCCCTGTCGCCATCTTGGATTCGGGGACCTGCAGGGATGGAGCCCCCCGCAGCAGCGCTGCACATTGCGCTGCTGTGGGGGGCTCAGGGAAGCACAGATGGAGCCCCCTACCTGCCGATGCTTCGCTTTAACCCCCGGTACACTGCGATCGTGTTTGATCGCGGTGTGCAAGGGGTTAACGTGTCGGAGGTGGTCCGTGACCGTCCCTGACACATTGTGCCGGGTGTCAGCTGTGATAATTTGGTACCTTCCCCTGCCTCCAATGCACACAGTGCAACAACGTTCAAAAAGGCAACTGTTTCCACCATCCCCACACCGGCAAAAAGTATAATATTAGAGAGTATTACACCTATGATAGCTCGTTTGTAGTATACATTTTCAAATGTCCCTGTGGATTACTTTATGTAGGGGAAACTACACAGCACATAAGGGATCGGATATCGAAACACAAATCCACTATTCGATGTAAGAATATGCTTCTGCCGACCCCTTATCATTTCATCACTGCTGGCCACTCGATTGCACAACTTAAATTCCAGGTAGTGGAACAAATCCGTCCCTCACGCAGGGGAGGTAATCGTATTAATCTATTAAAAAGAAGAGAGGCCTACTGGATCCATGAGCTCAATACCCTGGCACCTAAGGGGTTAAACAAGGAGTATGATGTGCAGTCATTCCTTTTATTATAATGTTATTGTAATCTGATATGTGATCAAACCATACTGTTATAATACTGTATTCATGACACTAATTGTATCTATCTCTATTACAGAACCAACAGCTATGAATTGTTTGAATCACCACCTCCAGAGCACTGAAAATCCATTGCTTTTACTCTAACACTCTGGCACTTCCTGCTCCAACGCTGTGTTGGTAACCATGACAATAAACACACGTTACCGCACCTTTAAGTAATCTGGCTCATCCAATAGTATCAACAAGAAAACAGATTTGCAAAAATACTCTGCAGTAAAATATATGACAGTAATCAGCAAGTGCTGGATAACAAAATACAGGGTATTTAGTCGATACTTTTTTTGCAATAAAATGTATACCAAGCTGCTTCACCGCGTCAAGGTAACCTGTATTGAAGCAGTCCCTATCTAATGTATTTAAAACCTGAACATCTGAACAGTGTCTAAAATGAACAGGATTCGGACAGGCGCTTCTTAGTATGGGCTTGTGGTGCAAGACAGCTCTTTTGTGCATGCCACACAAGAGAGGGGTGGGGTCTCTCAAACCATGCTAGGCAAGGAAAAAACGGATTAAAAACACATGTGACATGCACAATGTGAACAAGTTGGTAAGACAACGTTCACACCACCCACTAACTGAGACACAACTAGAAAACAGATTTGCAAAAATACTCTGCAGTAAAATATATGACAGTAATCAGCAAGTGCTGGATAACAAATACAGGGTATTTAGTCGATACGTTTTTTTGCAAAAAAATGTATACCAAGCTACAGAGATACAGAGGACTACGAACAGAATAGAGTCTACAAATGGCGAGAATCCTACAACTCCGGAAATTTCAACACCCATTCAAACTACAGATCCTTTATGGACATCTCATCTTCGAGCTCAGACTACGAGAGACAAGCTCCCTTGAATCGTTTTTTAGGACAAAGGCGCAGATCTTCAAGAAGAAGAGGACCCGCAGGGGGAAGAGACCCACGCAAAAATACGGACTGCAGTCATATAACCCACTCACAGGTAACGACCCACTTGTAATTAATATTTCATCGAAAAACATAGGTATAGCTGAATACCGAGTGTTACAAAGGGGTCTTTCTTTTTGTCCTTGTTACAGATACAATACATTCAATCTTGACATGGGCCTACAAAGGTTCTATAGATCATTAAGACTGAAACTACATTTCTCTAATATCACCAACACTAGGAGTGAGCCTGTACCATCGCAATTTCCACTGATATCCTCAGACAGTTTAGGTCTAAGGGTACCGTTACACCTAGCGATGCACCAGCGATCCCGACTAGCGATATGACGCGGTCAGGATCGCTGGTGCATCGCTAAGTGGTTGCTAGTGAGCTGCCACACAGGCAGATCTCACCAGCGACATTGCTGGGGACGGGGATCGCTACTTACCTGTCAGACGCGGCGATCCTGCGTCCTCCCGCCCGGCTCCACGTGTCGCTCGTCTCTCCACAGGAAGCCCAGCAGGAAGTGGCCGACGAGGAATGGTCCAGGAGCTTCTCGCACGATCAGCAATAACCAGCGGGGGAGCTGGTCGGAGGTAAGTATCACATGCAGCGATATCGCTAGCAATATCGCTGCAACGTCACAAAATCGGTGACTTTACAGCGATATTGCTAGCGATATCGCAGTGTGTAACGGGGGCTTAAGAAATAAGAGCAATTATAGACCACCCATGGGCTCTCATGCCTTGGAGACCTTTATCTCCTTCATAAACAACACATTTCAGAACCTGAGAGATGACATTGACAATGGGAAAGTTCACTTTCCTTCTAACCTTACCGCACTTGACCAACAAGCTCTGAAAACCCTACAAGACAATAAGGACATTATTATCAAACCTGCTGACAAGGGGGGAGCAATAGTAGTCTTAGACAGATCAATGTACTTGGGGAAGATCTATCGCCAATTAAGTGATACATCGATTTATCAACCACTAAAGGGCGACCCAACGAATGCAGTAAGGCAGTTGATCTAGGATACTCTAACTAAGTACAAATTAAGCGGGATGTTAGACCAAAAAACATGTGGCTACTTAACCAATCATTTCCCCTTAACACCAGTCTTCTATGTGCTCCCCAACGTACACAAAAATCTGAATAACCCACCAGGGAGACCCATTGTTGCCTCCACGGACTCAATTTTTTCTCCTATCTCGAAATACAGTATCTTGAAAAAATCTTAACTCCCCTGATCAAACAAACACAGTCTTTTTTATTAGACACAGGGGCCTTTTGGATATCATTCGTAATTTAGGCTGTATTCCTCCACATGCCATCTTAGTTACATTTGACGCTAAAGACCTATACACTTCCATACCCTATATGGAGGGCATTAAATCAGTGCGTAGGTTACTTGAGTCATCCCACTTTCATCCTGATCAAATCAATTTATGTTGTGAACTTCTAACCATTGTGCTAACAAAAAATTACTTCCTTTTTGAGGACACATACTATCTACAGACGAAGGGGACTGCAATGGGCTCAAACACGGCACCTCCGTATATGCAAATTGTTATGTAGCCCACTTTGAGGACAGTATCATATATCTAGATGACCTCTTCCGCACTCATGCTCTGATGTGGAAGAGGTACATCGACGATATTTTCTGTATCTGGGGAGGGTCATTAGACACATTACAATCCTTTTTTCCCTCCTACAAACCTCATGGCCAGGTCTCAGTTTCACAATGACACACCATACTAAGGCTAGTTTCACATTAGCGTTTTTTTGCGCAGCGCATCGTGCGCATAAAAAACGCAAAGAAAAACGCAAAACAAATGTGCGTTTTTTTTTCTTCATGCGCACGCTGATGCGTCAAAATAACGCAGTGTTACTTGCGTTTTACATGCGTTTTTGCATGCGGTTGCGTTTTTTATGCGC